>NC_083432.1:27495926-27805085 GCF_020745735.1 Hemiscyllium ocellatum
AAGATTTTTCTTCACCGTCCCAACCAGTACGATATTGCTTAGCGCCAGACAAAGAGGCAAATTTAGGCAAGGGAGGCTTACTGCTGCTTCATCAAGCCATTTCCTCAATTTCCATTCTTCATCCATTTGCCTTCCATTTGCATGTGATCCTACCATTTCACAGGTCCATAAGATTAGGTTTGGTCTGATATAATGGTGGGAATGGTCCCAGAAACAACAAATGATAGTGTCGTAGAGATATACAGCATGGAAACAGACCCTTCAGTCCAACTCATCCATGCCAACCAGATATCCTAAATTAATTTCATTGTATTTGCCTGCAATTGGCCTGTATCCCTCCAAACCCTTTCTATTCATGTACCCATCCAGATGTCTTTTAGCTGTTGTAATTCTACCAGTCTCCATCACTTCCTCTGGCAGCTCTTTCCATACATGCACCATTCTTTCTGTGAAAAAGGTGCCATTTAGGTCCCTTTTAAATCTCCCCCCCCCCCCCCCCCCCCCACCACCCTAAACCTATGCCCTCCAAAAATTTTGTCCATTTTCTCTATCCATGCCCTCGTGATTTTGTAAACCTCTATAAGGTCTACTTTACTGGGCGGCACGGCGGCACAGTGGTTAGCACTGCTGCCTCACAGCGCCAGGGACCTGGGTTCGATTCCCGCCTCAGGCGACTGACTGTGTGGAGTTTGCACATTCCTCCCGTGTCTGCGTGGGTTTCCTCCGGGTGCTCCGGTTTCCTCCCACAGTCCAAAGATGTGCGGGTCAGGTGAATTGGCCATGCTAAATTGCCCGTAGTGTTAGGTAAGGGGTATATGTAGGGGTATGGGTGGGTTGTCGCTTCGGCGGGTCGGTGTGGACTTGTTGGGCCGAAGGGCCTGTTTCCACACTGTAAGTAATCTAATCTAATCTAAAAAAATCTAATCTAAAGGTCAGCCCTCAGCCTCCGACACTCAGGGAAAAAAAAACAGTCCCAGCTTGTTCAACCTCTCCCTACTGTTCAAATTCTCCAACCCTCGAAGCATCTTTGTGAGTCTTTTCTGAACTCTTCCAAATTAAATAGCATTCTTCCAATAGCAGGGAGGCCAGAATTGCACACAATGTTCCAAAGGTGGACTAACCAATGTCCTGTACAGTTGCCGATCTAATAGGTATCACCTCCTTTAGTTTTTCTTATCTACTGGAGGACTTAGTCTTAGCTGAGGTTTTGATGAATGACTTGTTTGATTTGTTTAGAGTTTATATGATTCTTTACGTTGCCTACCAGCACAGCGGGGACAGCATCTCTGTCACATCACTTGTAATGGCCATGGGACCATTTCAGTCATCCTTCTGACTGCCAGAAATCCTGCAGCAGGTGAGATCAGAGAAACCCATGATAATCTAGTCTCAGGAGAAAGTGACGACTGCAGATGCTGGAGATCAGAGCTGAAAAATGTGTTGCTGGAAAAGCGCAGTAGGTCAGACAGCATCCAAGGAGCAGGAGAATTGACGTTTCAGGAATAAGCCCTTCTTCAGGGAGGGCTTATGCCTGAAATGTCGATTCTCCTGCTCCTTGGATGCTGCCTGACCTGCTGCGCTTTTCCAGCAACACATAATCTAGTCTCAGGCCAGTTACTGAAGTCGGGAATTAGACGGTAATATTTTTGTTGATAAGGGGTTTATTCACAGAATGCAGGATTATATATGTTTGTATTTTACCTACCAAAACCACATCTTATACTATTTTGAATAAACTCAGTTAAAACCAAATCAAACCATATTTTAAAGTGTCAACCTCTTAAACAATCATTTAAATAAGTTCAACTCACAGATTAAGCTTTCAAAATTTAAATTAAAGTTTGGCTAGGGAAATGGTGGTGAGAATGTCTCTTTATAAATGTTCTATGTACTTATTTGGTCAATGACTTCAGTTATTTAATTTAACACTACAACTAGCATACCTTTAACAGCTTATTCTGACTGGGATGTAATTCATTGAATGCCTTTCCACCAACAAGCTCAAAACTTTGTCAAGAAGTGCACTGAATCGGCAAAGCTGTTATAAATTTTGACAATATTACAACCTGTCTATACTTCTGCAAGTCGATGATATATTAAATTGTTAGAATATGCACCTATCAGAGAAATTAATGTAATGGATCATTACAGAAGGTAAATTGGAATGATTTCACTCAATTCATTCAGTGCTGATCTGGAGTTTTGAACACTGCTGCATGTGTTCCATATGACCTATAATGAAAAATAACCACAGTGGTGGTTGCATTAAAGCATCCTCCAGACTGATAAGAAAGGGATAAAGTAAGTACTGAAACTAGGAATTAAGCACATCAACATTTAGAAATGTGTTGGTATTTTGGGTGTAGACTGTCAGCTATGCTCTCTGTTTTCTATGGTACAATGATCAAATATTAGATCTCTTCTGTAGAACTGGTATTTAAGCCACGACTGTCCATCTGTGCACCAGGAGAGACTGGTCATGTAATTAGCCAGCATCCGATATACATTACAGTTGCTGAATCAGATTGTTGACAGTAAGTGACAGTCTCCAGCTATCCCTCATTAGCCAGCAGCTGACTTTTGTCACAGACCATGATGCAGTTCAAACAGTAAGATATTTCTGGTAGCTGATAATCTGCAATAAAATGGAAATATTAATTTCTTCACGATATCAAAATAAGTCCTTTGATATAATCAGAGCAGTTTCTGCCATTCTAGTTCAACTTTGTGCCCATGATTTTTCTTTCATTGTTTCATTCCAGTATGCTGTAGAGGACCTACATGCAATAACAACTAGAATAATAAGTGTTTGAGATGTGTAGCAATGCCAGAATATGAGGCACTGCAGGTTACACTCAATGTAGCAATGTCTTTTTTTTTGTTCACAAAGCTTTTCATTGCATTATTTATGTCCAGTCATTCTTTGATTGTTGCATATACCTCCTCAAGTGTACATCTTAACAATTGCAATGTTGATTATTTGCAGGTATGAACGACTGAATAAAACTTTTAGTGCATGTATGGAGCTCCTCTAAACCTTAAGAAAGAATGCCAAATAATGTACACTACTGAGGCAGAAATAAAGCATGCTTTAAATGATTTGAAACAATAAGATGGGAGTTAATGTACAAATAAAACAGGCACAGTATGGCAAGGCGCTCAGGGACAGGATTTGACAATGTATGGAAATCCCTGAAATATATTAAGTGTGTCTGTCAGAGGTTTTTGACTCAGCTAACTCATTATCATTTTGCTTCTGAGTTTTGCATAAAACCAATTGAAGCAGACACAATGTGGCCTCACTTGATGAAGGCCCTATTCTGGTATTTATAGAGACAACCTTAACATGCAAATTGAAACAGCTGGATTTGACTTTCAGCAAACTGGATGTGGTTCTGTGTGGTTAAGATGAGCCTAGGATGCACTGTACTTCACAAATGCCTCCTTGGATATGTTGCTGAGGAGACCGAGGAACGTGCTTTTCCCGAGAAGCTGGGAGACAAATCCTACAACTGAGACCAGAAAAGCCTGGTTGAAGGTTGCAGAGGAGGTTCACAGCAGAAGTATGGACTCACATTCCTGGATTCAAATGGAGAAATATTACATTTTATTTACACAAAATGGGAAAGAAATGTCAATACCATAATACATATACCTACATCCTTCTGTACACATCTCCCATCCTCTGACCCTATCTTCTAACAGCTACACCACTCCATTGCTTCTCTCATCCTTTTACTTACAGGTCCATCCATCTACCTATTTTCTCACATCCCCATCTAATCAGCTCCATGTTTACTTACACACTTCCATTTGTTATGCCATTCCTCTCCATTATAATATCCTCACCAATGACATTTAATCTGTCAGGTAAGCAAATGGCATTACTTACAAGTAGAAAATGCATAGAATTTCAGAGCGGGGGAAAGAATAAAGAAATCTCCCACAGATCACAGATTGACAATTGCAGAGGAGGAAGCACTGAAGATCAGATGTCTTGGCTGTGGAAGATGGAGACAGTAGCCACAAACTTTAATAAATGCCACATCATCAAAGAAAACACATTCATCTATATCATAACTTGCAACATTCTCACTGTGCCTATGATGAGTCTTGTCTGTTATCTCCCAAATGGCTTTCATGCATCATGTAGAGTAATAAGTTGTGGTAAAGACAAGTCATAGAACATAGAACATAGAAAAATACAGCGCAGTACAGGCCCTTCGGCCCTCGATGTTGCGCCGACCGAAGCCTACCTAACCTACACTAGCCCAATAACCTCCATATGCTTATCCAATGCCCGCTTAAATGGCCATAAAGAGGGAGAGTCCACCACTGATACTGGCAGGGCATTCCATGAACTCACAACCAGCTGAGTAAAGAATCTACCCCTAACATCTGTCCTATACCTACCACCCCTTAATTTAAAGCTGTGTCCCCTAGTGACAGCTGACTCCATTAGCGGAAAAAGGTTCTCACTGTCAACCCTATCTAAACCCCTAATCATCTTGTACACCTCTATCAAATCTCCCCTAAACCTTCTTTTCTCCAATGAGAACAGCCCCAAGTGCCTCAGCCTTTCCTCATACGATCTTCCTACCATGCCAGGCAACATCCTGGTAAACCTCCTCTGCACTCGTTCCAATGCCTCCACATCCTTCCTATAGTATGGCAACCAAAACTGCACACAATACTCCAGATGAGGCCGCACCAGAGTCTTATACAACTGTAACATGACCTCAGGACTCCGGAACTCCATTCCTCTACCAATAAAGCACAGTACACCATATGCCTTTTTCACAGCACTATTTACCTGGGTGGCAACTTTCAGAGATCTGTGTACATGGACACCAAGATCCCTTTGCTCATCCACACTACCAAGTAGCCTACCATTAGCCCAGTAATCCATCTTCTTGTTACTCCTACCAAAGTGAATGACTTCACACTTATCTACATTGAACTCCATTTGCCACCTTTCTGCCCAGCTCTGCAACTTATCTATATCCCACTGTAACCTGCCACATCCTTGTTCACTGTCCACAACTCCACCGACTTTCATATCATCTGCAAACTTGCTCACCCAGCCTTCAAGCCCCTCCTCTAGGTCATTTATAAAAATGACAAACAGCAATGGTCCCAAAACAGATCCTTGTGGAACACCGCTAGTAACTGCACTCCAAGATGAACCTATACCATCAACTACTACCCTCTGTCTCCTTCCAGCCAGCCAATTCCTAATCCAAACCTCTAATCCGCCCTCAATGCCATACCTCCGTAGTTTTTGCATTAGCCTGCCATGGGATACTTTATCGAACGCCTTGCTAAAATCCATATACACCACATCTACTGCTTTACCCTCGTCCACTTCTTTGGTCACCTTCTCAAAGAACTCAATAAGGTTTGTGAGGCACGACCTGCCCTTCATAAAACCATGCTGACTATCCTTGATCACATTATTCCTATCCAGATGTTCATAAATCCTATCCCTTACAATTCTCTCAGAGACTTTGCCCACAACAGAAGTGAGACTCACTGGCCTATAGTTACTCGGGCTATCCCTACTCCCCTTCTTGAACAAGGGGACCACATTCGTTATCCTCCAGTCCTCTGGTACTATTCCCGTAGACAACGACGACATAAAAATCAAGGCCAATGGCTCCGCTATCTCCTCCCTAGCTTCCCAGAGGATTCTAGGATAAATGCCATCAGGCCCAGGGGACTTATCTATTTTCATCCTTTCCAGTATTCCCCAGACGTCTTCCCTACATACCTCAAGGCCATCCATTCTAATCACTTGAGACTCAATATTCACATCAGCAACAGTGTCCTGTTCCGGAGTGAATACTGACGAAAAGTATTGATTTAGTGTCTCTCCAATCTCCTCCGCCTCCACGCACAACTTCCCACTACTATCCTTGACTGGACCGATACCTACCCTCGTCATCCTTTTATTCCTGACATACCTATAGAAAGCCTTTGGGTTTTCCCTAATCCTACCAACTAAAGACTTTTCATGTCCCCTTCTCGCTGCTCTTAGCTCTCTCTTTAGATCCTTCCTGGCTACCTTATAACTCTCAATCGCCCCAACTGAACCTTCACGCCTCATCTTTACATAGGCCGCCCTCTTCCCTTTCACAGCTCCCTCACAAGACCCTTTACTCCCTGCCTGACTGGTACATACTTATCAAGGACACCCATTAGCTGTTCCTTGAAAAATCTCCACATATTATTTGTGTTCTTCCCTTGAAGCCTATTTTTCCAATCAACGCATCCTAAGTCATGCCTCACCGCATCATAATTTCCCTGCCCCCAGCTATAACTCCTGCCCTGCAGTGCACACTTATCCCTCTCCATCACTAGAGTAAAAGTCACCGAGTTGTGGTCACTGTCCCCGAAGTGCTCACCTACCTCCAAGTCTAACACCTGGCCTGGTTCATTACCTAGAACCAAATCCAGTATAGCCTCACCTCTTGTTGGCCTGTCTACATATTGTGTCAGGAAACCCTCCTGCACACATTGGACAAACACCGACCCATCTAACGAACTCGAGCTATAGCTTTCCCAGTCAATATCTGGGAAGTTAAAGTCCCCCATAACAACCACCCTGCTACTTTCACTCTTCTCCTGAATCATGCTCGCAATACTTTCCTCTACTTCTCTTGGACTATTAGGAGGCCTGTAGAAAACTCCTAACAGGGTGAGCTCACCTTTCCTATTTCTAACCTCAGCCTAAGCTACCTCAGATGGCAAGTCTTCCTCCATCGTCCTTTCCACCGCTGTAATACTATCCTTGACAAGCAATGCCACACCTCCCCCTCTTTTACCCCCATCTCTGACCCTACTAAAACATTTAAACCCTGGAACCTGCAACAGCCATTCCTGTCCCTGTTCTACCCACGTCTCTGTAATGGCCACAACATCGAAGTCTCAGGTACCAACCCACGCTGCAAGTTCACCTACCTTATTTCTTATACTTCTGGCATTGAAGTATACAGACTTCAAGCCACCTTCCTGTTTACAGGCACCCTCCTTTGAGATCGATGCCATGTTCCTAACCTCCCTATACTCAAGGTCCTGTACCCTAGAGCTACAGTCCAGGTTCCCATGTCCCTGCGGAGTTAAGTCCTCAAAGAAGCATAGTCCTTTTGAAGCAGCAATGTCTCAATGTTTCTGAAATACTCAGATATTCACACTGAGATAAGACCTTTCCCATGGATATTTGAGTTTCTGCCTGGTGACTCATACTTTCACAACTTACTA
The DNA here is from genome assembly GCF_020745735.1 of Hemiscyllium ocellatum. Lineage (NCBI taxonomy): Eukaryota > Metazoa > Chordata > Chondrichthyes > Orectolobiformes > Hemiscylliidae > Hemiscyllium > Hemiscyllium ocellatum. The sequence goes on from NC_083432.1 coordinate 27,503,187, forward strand.
CCGATTCATGAGAGGTGAATTGGCTCCCTCCTTTCAAGTTCGCCAGTTAGCTGGAAGAGAATTTATATTCGTTTTAGCACAAGATTAACCCTCCTGCTATTAAAATGTAGTTAGCTAATGCCATTTTTTATCAGTAAGGAGCCATCACAGTGAAAGAAAGAGTAATTCTATTACCTACTAACTCCATGAAAAAGAATAAAGATACAACATCAAGCCTACATGCAGGTACAAAGGGATGGTGTCGAGTACAAAAGGAAATGAAAAGGAAGGTACAGTTTTCCGTCTTTAGAGTGTTATTAAGGTAAACAATTTTAACCTGAGGCCATGATTGTTTAATTGGTGTCTGAAATCCACATTAGTAGGAAATATTTAATTGTCTTTTTAGATTAGATTACCTTTAGCCCAACCAACCCTCCGAAGAACAACCCACCCAGAACCATTTCCCTCTGACAATGCACCTAGCACTATGGACCATTCACCTGACCTGTACGTCTTTGGACTGTGGGAGGAAACCCACACAGACACGGGGAGAATGTGCAAATTCCACACAGACGTCACCTGGGACCCTGGTGCTGTGAGGCAGCAGTGCTAACCACAGTGCCCACCATTCTTGGTGCACTGAGGTTTTTTTTTAAATCAGAAACTAAAACTGAAATTGCTGGAAAATCTGGTAGCACCTGTGGAGAGAAATCAAAGTTAATGTTTTGAGTCCAGTGACTTGGGAGAATTGCAAACTGTGAAGAGAAATTGTAGCCCTTCTAAAGGACATCGACAAGTTGGTGGAGTGGACAGATGGAGTTCAATGTTTAGAAGTGTAAGGTGCTGAAGTTTGGTAGCAAGAGCATTGAAAGATATTGCAAAATAACAGGTACAATTTTAACAGAACTGCAGAGGCAGATGGATTTGGATGTATATTGACACAGATTACTAAAGGTAGCAGAGTAGGTGAAGAGAGCAATTAATGAAGCATACAATACTTATGACGTTAATAAAGGGGCATGGTGTACAAGAGCAACAAAGTGATATTGAACTTGTGTAAGTTACTTTTTAAACCTCAGTTGAAGTATTGTGTACAGTTTTGGGTGCTAAATGATACAAAGAATATAAATGCATTCATAACAATACAGAAGCAATTTGCAAAAATGATTCCAGAGATAAGAAATTCAGTTGTGAGATTGAAGAAGTTGGGACCGTTCTCTTTGGAGAAAAAAATGCTAAGAGGAAATCTGAAACAGGTTTTCATGAAAATAAACGGTCTGGATAGGAAGAAATTGTTTCCATTTCTCAAGGCACCAAAAACCAGAGGGCACGGATTTAAATGATTTCCGCAAGAAATGCAAATGGTAGGTGAGAGTATGTAGGTAAGTGTCATGAAGACAGGTTCAAATGAGGCATTCAAGAGCATACTGGATAAAAATTTGGATAAAAATAACATTGCAAGACCATGGAGGGAGAGCACAAGACTGGTAGTCAATGATGATGCTTACTTGAAGAGCTGGTGCAGATGTGATGGACTGTATGGCACTATAACATTGTGATTCTGTACAATTCCATCCTTCACTATTACAATGACAATCTTACCATGAGAATATCTCTGAGTTGTTGTTTCTAAGCTTGATATTATAGGTGATGTCGTTCATCTCCAACATGTGAAACATAACATGCAAATGTACATCAAAACTGGAGATGAGGGTTTCATCATGTCCGGTCGAGTTTGTGTCTTTTAATAAAGATGTTAATTTGACGTCGGATGATTTCGGTTGTTCCATGTTAACTTCACAAAATTTAGCTAACCCTGACTGCTGTGATCATCTTACATTAGTGTGTGTTCCTTTCCAAAAGCATTTTGGTCCATGAAAGTCCCAGGTCTCTCAATCAGATAATGGGATTCAAAAATCAATTATTCACACTTCATCATCATTATGACAAAGTCAACAAGAGTGAATGCTGACACCAGTAGTACCTACATCACTGGATAGAATCCTTTCCAATCTCTGCTCAGCTCGACATAGATCTTGTACCCGAAAAGTTGGAATAATAATCAGAATCGTTGAGCAGCCCCAGACAAACTACAGTACACTGACAGGCTTTTGCTATGAAGAGATTGGAAGAGATCACACCAAGCATGAGGTGGGAGATATTGTAGACCATTGGGATGTTACCTTCCCTCATTGACAGAATGGTCAGTGTGATGGGCAATCATGCATTTCAATTATGTGAAATGCCGGAGGAAGTGGTGCAGGCTGGTACAGTTACAACATGTGAAAGGTAACTGGTTGGGCATATGAATAGTAAGGGTTTAGAGGGATATGGGCCAAGTGCTGCAAACAGGACTAGGTTAGGTTAGGACATCTGGTCGGCATGTTGGATCACAGGGCCTGTTTCCGTACTGTGCATCTCTGTGACTCTGTGACTACAGTGCAACATGTCTGCCACCTGAAATATATTGGCACATGCATTAGCCTTTGTCTGATGGCATCACACAGACCTGCCTCAAAGTAATTTTCAACACAATGGTGGCACTGAAGTGTGAAGCTGGGCCATATCAAAAAAAATCTTCTCACCCACAGCCTGCCTGTCAGTTAGTTGCCTTTGTGTTGCTTTGTCTAACCCTGCCTATGCCAAACTGTGGATAGCATATCATTGGCAGAATTCCCATGGATTCGAAAGCCAAGGAATATTCTGAGCTATTATTGGAGAAGGCTACCTCTACCTCTTCTGAAATCATGAGTGGTTTTATGTGCCTCTATCAAGTAGGTGTTTGGTGAGACAGGAGCCATAAAATAGGACAGTTGTCCAGTCCACTGTATTTCCACTCACTGCTAAGCTCACTCCAATTGCACAATAATACATTGGGTAGGTAGACATTGCAGTTGTCAGCCTACCCACCATTTGTAACTAACTCCCTTTAATCAATTGAGAAGATCTCATCTCTGCATCTAGGTCAATGTCTCACTACTGCACAATACAACCCACAATCAATCTGAAGTGTCTGGCTGGTGAATATTTACTGTCATAGAGTCATTGAGATGTACAGCATGGAAACAGACCCTTTGGTCCAACGTGTCCATGCCAACCATATAACCCAATCTAATCCAGTCCCACTTACCACCATTTGGTCCATATCCCTCTAAACCCTTCCTATTCATATACCCATCCAGATGCCTTTTAAATGTTGTAATTGTACCAGCCTCTGTCATTTCCTCTGGCAGCTCATTCCATACACAGACATTCTGCATGAAAATGTTGCACCTTAGGTCTCTTTTATATCTTTCCCTTCTTACCCTAAACCTATGCCCTCTCGTGTTGGATTCCCTTATCCTAAGGAAAATACTTTGACTATTCACCCTATCCATGTCCCTCATGACTTTAAAAACCTCCCTAAGGTCACCCCTCAATGTCCAACACTCCAGGAAAAATCACCCCAGCTTATTCAACCTCTCCCTATAACTCAAATCCTCCAACCCTGGTGACATCCTTGTGAATCTTCTCTGAACCCTTTCAAGTTTCACGACTTTCTTCCAATAAGAAGGAGACCAGAATTGCATGCAATATTCCAAAAGTGGCCTGACCAATGTCCTGTACAGCCACAACATGACCTCCCAACCCCTGTGCTCAATACTCTGACTAATAAAGGAAAATATACCAAACGCCTTCTTCACTATCCTATCTATCTGTGACTCTACTTTCCAGGAGCTATGAACCTGCATTCCAAGGTCTCTTTGTTCAGCAACACTCCCTCGGACCTTACCATTAAGTGTATGAGTCATGCTAAGATTTACTTTCCCAAAAAAAGCACCTCGCATTTATCAAAATTAAACTCCATCTGCCATTCCTCAGCCCATTTGCCCATCTGATCAAGATCCCATTGTAATCAGAAGTAATTTTCTTCGCTGCCCACTGCACGTCCAATTTTGGTGTCTGCAAACTTACTAACTATAATTCTTATGCTCACATCCAAGTCATTTATATAAATGATGAAAAGTAGTGGACCCAGCACCAATCCTTGTGGCATGCTACTGGTCACAGGCTTAAGGACAACTCTGAATCTGTCCCAATTCCTGAATGTTTTCAGCATGACAAGGGTCCAGTCAATCACACCATAATTAATGGCTAAATATCCAGTCACAGTCTTTAGGCATTCATTATGGCATGTGCTGCAAGGCTTCAGTTACTAAGTTTCTAATGGATGCCATGAGATTAGCTTATAGTGGAGATCCTTTGTCACTTTGTTCACAGTCCTTATGCTTCCTTCCAGATCCAAAGAGATCGAGGAACATGAACTACTGCAAAACAAATCATGATGGTAGCTAACTAAGAACTCATGCATGCCAACTCAAACTTGTTTCATGGCTGGTTCTACATTGAATAAGAGTTAACAAATATTCCTGGTTCCTCTGAGACTGTTCAAATTATGACAAGAATGCAGTTGATGCCACGCTGTATTGGTGAGAAGACTTCCAGACATATAGAGCTGAGAACTTGCAACATGGCTGGCAAAGGTACCATAGTTGATGAACTGGCAAACAAAAACTGTTAGTCACCTGTCCTATGGACAGGATCACACTGGAAGATTTGCGGACTGTAGTGATTGTAACAAGATCAGCCAGGCGGACATCATAGAATAAGAGTACCTTGATTGGGGCTGTTAATCTGGTCCAATCAGGAAGCCCAAACTGACAAATAAAAGCAAGAGTGTCAGACATCATGTTCACTTGGAAAGTCTTGACACTGATCTAGCTTCTTCAGAACCAGCTCTTAATGTGCAAATAAAGGAAGACTTGGTGACAGTATACCAGCCTCTGGAGTTACTTCAGTAGCAATGGGAGATAAGCACAATCCTGAAGAAATTCGCTCGTCAAAGTTATCTTTGAGTTTGGGTAATCATTTCTGGCATCATGCCATTATTTTGGAAGCTTGGCTCCTTCAATCCTACTGTCCTGCCAGTAGGCATGCTTTACTTTTTCCAGGCAAGTGACATTGGGGCAGAAGCAAAGCAATGAGTAATTCTCCTGACAGCTTGTGGATCTGGACCATTTTCAGTTATTAGAACCTAAGTTTCTCTGAGGGATCAGATAAAAAAGTCTTCCAAGAGTGAATGGATGTTGTTAAGGAAGATCATGACCCCAAACCTCCTCTAATTCTGAGATGATTTGAGTTTAACTCAGCAAATTGAGAACCAAGGAATCCGTATCAGGATTTTTGACTCGGTTAGGATGATTAGCAGAGGAGTGAGACATTGTTTTAACCCTTAATGAGATGCTGACAGACCATTGGATATGTGAAATTAATGATGTAACCATGTTAAAACACCTAACAGCTGAAGCCCAATTGGACTCAAATAGGCACTACAACTGTGATTTAAGATTTGTAGCTCAGATTGAGGTTCAAGTTGTAAGTTTGCTTGCTGAGCTGGCAGGTTTGTTTTCAGCTGTTTTGTCACCATGCTAGGAAAATCAGTGAGCTCCGGTGAAGTGCTGGTGTTCTGTCTTGCTTTCTATTTTTGTGTCTTGGTCTCTGAAAGTGTGTGATATCATTTCCTGTTGTTTTTCTCAGAGGTTGGTAAATGGGGTCCAAACCGATGTGTTGATTGGAGTTCCAGTTTGAATGCCAGGCTCCAGGAATTCTTGTACGTGTCTCTATTTAGTTAGTCCTAGGATGGATGTGTTGTCCCAGTCAAAGTGGTGCCTTTCTTCATCTGTCTGTAAGCATACTAGTGGTAGTGGGTGGCTAGTTGGTGTTCGTGTCTCCTGGTGGCTAGTTTTCTGCCTATTTGTCCAATTTTGTGTTTGTTACAGTTCTTACATAATGTTTTGTAAATTGTTTGTATACAGTCTTTTAGATTCATCAGTAGATGTTTCAATGTGTTGGTAGATTTGTGGGCTACCATGATGTCAGACTACTCAGGCCCTTTGGCATCATTGATATAATGTGGACAATGGGACCTAATGGGAAGGATTAATTGCCATGGGACCTAAGTAAGTAAAGGAATGAGCCAATAAGAAATCCAGTATGTAAATTAAGTGGAATCCACTAGTGATGACTATGTTTATGTCCTTGGGCAGTTAGTGAGTGACAATCCATTTGGGTGTTCAAACAGCTGAATTGTCTGTAGACCAGAGCAGGAGAAATGCAATACAGAACGAGCAAGATCTCCTTGTACATCTCACGCTCTGTCTCTCACTCTTCACCCAGTTCTACAGATTTGGAACTTGTCTATCTGCTGATTTGATTACCTATGAGCTGTAAGCAAAGAATGTAATTAATCAACTTAGCAGCTGCTGTCACTGGAAGGAGAGAGAAGTAAAACATTAACATTTTCACTATGTCGCGTCAAACCCAGAAAGACCACTGAGTTCAGTCTGATCTCGCACGCACACACACACACTCACTCTGATTTAGACAGTTTAGGAGAATGGTCCATGAATTTCATTAGCCATTCTATGTGAGGTCTTGCACTTTGGAAAAAAGAACACAGGCATGGACCATTTTATAAACAGTGAGAAAATTCATAAAGCCAAAGTACAAAGGAATCTGGGAGTGTTAGTACAGGATTCTCTAAGGTTGGACTTGCAGGTTGAGTCTGTGGTTAAGAAAGCAAATGTAATGTTGTCATTTATTTCAATAGAGTTGGAATGTAAAAGCAGTGAGGTGCTACTAAGACTTTATAAAGCTCTGGTTAGGTCCCATCTAGAATACTGTATCCAGTTTTGAGCCCCACACCTCAGGAAGGACATACTGGCACTGGAGCATATCCAGTGAAGATTCACACTGATGATCCCTGGAATGGTAGGTCTAACATTCAATGAATGGCTGAGGATCCTGGGATTGTATTCTTTAGAGTTCTAAAGTTTGAGGGGAGATCTAATAGAAACTTACAAGATAATGCATGGCTTAGAAAGGATTGACGCTGGGAAACTGTTTCCATCAGGCGAGAATACTAGGACTCATGGGCACAACCTTAGAATTAGAGTGGGTCAAATTAGAATGGAAATGAGGAGACATTTCTTCAGCCAGAGAGTGGTGGGCCTGTGCAATTCACTGTCACGGACTGCAGTGGAGGCCGGGATGTTAAATGTCTTCAAGGCAGAGATTGATAAATTCTTAATCTTGCAAGGATGCTGGGACTGTGCAGGTAAGTGGCATTGAAATGTCCATCAGCCATGATTGAATAGTGGAGTGAACTCAATGGGCTGAATGGCCTTACTTCCACATCTACTACTTATGGTATTATGGTCTTAAGTCACCAACCCTCAAGATTCATAAATGGCTATGACTTTATTGGACTTGAAATTCCTTAATCTATCTTCCATGCTGTAATCTATTTGTGGAAGTGTGAACTTCAGTCAGATTGGGTTAAGTACTACAAATAGAGTTCTCTTTTCAAAAATTCATGGAGGCCTGTCTGTGTATGTCTTTCACAGTAATGGCCTACAGACAATTAAAAAAGAGAGGCAGTGGCACTTCTACACTCATTTCTTTTTGATTCTTTAAGCTTTAACTCAGTTGACCCCAACCTCACCCAGATGGTTTAAATGCATATCATATTTATAAATCAACAAGTCACTGGTTCCAGCATGGTTCAAATGAAGTCAATACAAAGGAAATGGAACACATTTCACCCGCATCAATCTTTGAGCCACACATTTACCTCTCTAACCTTATTTACCATATGCCAACTTGACACGGCCTAGATAGTAATCCAGACTTAGTTCCCTTTTTGGATCTGCTTTTCAATTTAGCTCTGAGTTGCTCAGCAGAACCTGTTTCCTGGTGCTATCCATGAGTAGCACTATCTCGGTACCTGCAAGAACCATGACAATTGATCCTTCCCTTTTCACTTCAAGTTCCTCTCCCAACCCCCAAATGCTGCCCTGAATATTGGCACTGAATATTGGGAAGGAACATAGTTTTTGCAATTCTGTATCTCATTCATGTCTGCCATTGGTCTTTCTGCGTCTCTGCAATGATCCTCACTTCATCCAATTCTTTCAGTGAAACTGACTGCCAGTCACAGGGTTCTGTTCCATAGCATAAAAATCAAGACTAAAGGTATCTGAAACATATAGTTTCATTTCTGTAGCTTGTAACTTTTGTATTTTTAGTTACAGTATTCAAGCTTATTAGACAGTTACTTGCTCCGTATAATGCTTGCTAAGTTATCGACTGAAATAAACAAGTTCTGTCAAACTTAAGTCAATTGAATCAATGTTTTTTCTTAAGAATGCATTTGGTATTTTTAGGCCTCCTCCATTGCCACAATGAACCACACTGCAAATTGGAGGATCTTCTGCCTGGGCAGGCTACAGGCTGGAGGACTCAACATTGAATTCTCCAATTTCAAATAACCTCCCTTCCCATCACTTGACTCCCTTCCCTGCCTCGCCCCCTCCCTTCCACTGCTCCCAGCTACCAACCGGATTTATCCTTCCCATTGACTGACTAACCAGGTCGTACCCTCTACCTGTCTTCACTTATCCCCACCTCATCATCCTGCCACCCCAACCCCCTTTATCTGCAGCTCCCCCTACACCCACTTCCAGTCCTGAAGAAGAATTACACCCAAAATGTCGAATTCTCCACCTCCTGATGCTGCCTGGCCTGCTGTCTTCCAGCCTCCAGCTGGTGTATTCTGGCCTCACAGCAATAAATCCTGCAGGAAGTCAATGTTTTGTAATCTCTTTGTAGCTTTACTATCAATGCTTTTACACATTTCCTTTCATTTTACAAGCTTTGAAACTGCAAGATAGCAATACTGCATCACTTTTTCTTGTTTGGATTATCTGTTTTATCAATATTCCATTAAACTAATCAAAAAAGTGCAGAGACAATATTGGATCATTTTCTTCTATTAAAGCTTCAAATGCTGTGAAGTAACAATGAGGTAGCTCTGTACTGCTTATTGTGTGACTGCCCACCTTTTGCAGTCAAAATAATGGCTTCCTGTCTTGTGTGACACAAATGGTGGCTTTCCTCCCTTTTGTAGCCATTATAAAGATTTCAGATTCTTTGCGAGCAAAATGGACATTCTCCTGGGGTTTGTTTTACAGCCTAAAACACCATGCTTCCATAACATTTCAATAAAGTTTTATGATTGCAGATTATATTACTCTTACATTAAAATATTGTTTTGAATTATTAATGTTCCATTCTTGATATGTCATTGGAATTTTCTAATTATTGCCTTCTGTATCTTTTAAGTTGTCCTTTTGTCACTTTAAATCTTTCTCCTGGCATTTTCAATGTTATGGCCTCAGCACAAGTTAACACCATAGTCCTTAACATTGCTACTGTAGCCACACCTCATTCTACGCACTTGCTATACCAGCAACACTCATTGTAAACAGCAAGTTCTGCTTCTTTGACTTCACGTTTTTCTGGCTAGGTCCTTTGTACCATTACTGTTTCATTCCCGTGCTGAAGAGGGAGTTTAACTTTATTCACAGAGCTCCAAAAACATTACTTATCAGCTAAACCCCAAATCAGGAATGTCCCTACAGATTCCTTTACTCTAAGAACTCTGACTACTATGTGTGACCAATTTTTTAGGTTCTCATTAGCTCTGCTTGTCCTGTACTTTTTAACCAGGTCTGAAGTGAATGTTTTAGTCTGGAGTGTTATCTCTCCCGTGAGTTCTGCTGACTGCTTGTCTGTTCAAACTCTTGCAGTGCTGACTGTTTGAGTATTCTGACAGCCGTAAGGTATTTAAAGTTATAAATTCACTTTTCTTCTGACCTTTCTTTCCTCCTAGGTCCAAAAGACTGACCATTTTTATTGTCTAGTATTTCATCAATGAAGTTGAGTATTGATGATCATACTTTATGCCCTGTGGAACAAACCACCACCTAATAGTGTGGTAGAGTGTTGGCACCAATCTTCTTTCTATACTGGCTCTGATTCACAGTGGTAGAGGATAAAACGCAATTGAGTCTTAATGAGAAGAGATATTTGTCTTATCATTATGGCTTATTGCATGACAGCAATTGATGCAAGTTACATTGTCTCTTGATAATTTTAGTTAGCCAATAATGACACCTGTCTCCATCAGGATCTCAAACTATACTGCATATTTGCAGAAATGGAAAGAAGAGATCAAATTGGGTGGAGCTTCATGCATTCTCCAATATTAACCCTTTCAGAATAATAATCTAACATATCATGAAATCACAATTAGATGGACATTCACATTAGCACATGAATATCTCGGATTTATGTTTGTCAACGTTCCTTCCTAATTGAGCCTCTGAGTCTGTGATTCCCCATTTGTGTCTCACATTATTATTATTAATACTTTCTAAGGCCTGAATCTCTGAGCTAGTATTGAAAGGACTGATGTTACATAACCATTGATATGTATTCTGGGGTGACAGAACAAGATATATATATGTATTTATTTGATCACATAAAATACAACTAGCTGAGGAATCATGGGCAGAACAAATTTGGTGAGAACAATTGTTGAGCTGTGACACAACCACACCACCCTTCAGCCACACTTTCCCAGTTGGAGGAATTCCAGTTCATTCACATTTTCCCATTTATATTCCCAATTAGTGTCAGCATTTAGACTCTCTCATTATGAACTTGGCAAGGTTCAATCTGTCAGATTTTGCATTTGGCAAACCACCTGAACAGAAGGGATCTTTCAAGCCAGCATTTATCTAAAGGAAATGAGGCCTCCTACCACTGGTTTTCCTGTTTGGACGTTGGCCAGTTGGTCAATTTGATTGACTGAATTAACTTGGGAACTAAATACAATTGCACTACATTTAAAATGACCGTGAGACCCTATCACTAAACACGGCATTTAATTCCTCTGGATTTCTGAACTTTACCCTCCTCGGCAACACTCCCTACCTGTTTTCTTGCCTTCCCACAGGTATCAGAGATACTTTACTTGTTAACACTTCCCATATTTTCTAGATGCTGTACCATTTATGGAATTCACTTGTACCTAAAAAACATGTTGTAGCCTTTTCCTCCTGCCACCTGTAAGAATCAGCAAGTTCCTGTCAAAGATGCAAACTGCTTACAATATTTCTGTGGATGTTAACATGACTGGATGACCCGCTGCCAAAACAGTTTATTGATACAATTTACATGTCAATTATTTGATTAACAAGTAATCCACCAATCTTTTTGCAGTTGTGTTCTAACCCCACAGATGTAGACCAGTTGTAATGTGTGCATCCTCAGAAAGTATATGTTCCTCTGAATGCATCCAAAATATAAGTGATAATGAATTCTCATGTGGTATGCAATCAGAGCATGAAGAAAAAGTTCATATTTAAAAAACAACATGAAGACTGTTTTGTCTTTAAAAAAAAGGAAGCACTTTATACAAAAGGTACCAGTTCCTCCGCCTTTTTGTATTCTTGAAGATGCCGTCAGTGACATTTGGTCATATTTTATCATGTCTGAGATGGAATCATATAAAATGTCATCTGCAAGCAAGATGAAATCAATGGAAACTTTAATGATTGCAGCTGTAGATCTTGCAAGTGATGTCATTTTTATGAAGATGTAAGAAATGATATGAGCTGGGTTTTTATTGCTTCTTCCCAAACAGAGCCAAACCATTATTTCACTGTGGGATTAATGGTCAGATACAGCTCTAGTTATTTGGATTTGAATCGCTTCCCAGCTTTTCTGGGTAATGCTTGTGCCAATAAAACTAAAGGAGAAGTTTAACATAGTTGTGGTGTAGCCCGGATTCTTTTATACTTAAATATCAATTGCAGAAAGAAAGTCCTTGCATTTGTATAGCATCATTGATCAACCCAGATATTCCAAAACACTTCACAGCCAATGAAATACCTCTGAATTATAATCACTATCATGTGCACAGTTCTTGTACCCCATGATCAAGAATTTTTCTGCAATAATACTAGTAAAATCTGTCATTTTTTTTTGTTTGTTCTCAACTTTTAGGTAATGTTGTTGGACTCACACCAACTGCAGACATCTACTTAATGTGGTGGTTAAATCTTTAATATACTATTTAGAACAGAGCAACTTGCTGGGACATACTTTTGGAATTCAGGGGCTCTATTCCTTTAAAGAGATATTTCCTCAATATACTGCGCATTTGTCCAATGTTAACGCTTTACATTTTGGTACAAAAGGGGTTTTCTCAAATGACCAGGAATTACCGCACTCGTCCCTCACTTGAAGTAACAGATAAAAACAATCAAGTCCATATTTTCCATGCAAGGTGATTATCTTGTTCTCGATTTAATAAGAGATCCTTTTACTCTTAATTTCTTCAATTTGAACTCTACATTAACTTGAACGCTGACCACAAATACTGAACAATCTGCTTCAGTGCAAACGTTTACTCATAATTAGCAAACATTTGAAAGGTGGTGGGAGCCATTTTCATAGATTTTTTTAAATGCTTGAACCTACCCCATGCAGTTATGGAGGTTTGATTCTTGTCACAGAATTTCCTCTACTGTTATAGTAGAGGGTTAGCCTATTTAAAATAAATTGCCTGAGCCCTGTGACAAAATAGTGGAGGGAGGAATTTCAGGTAAAGAATTTAAACACTTATGTGCGGGTGTCCTTGGCATTGTGTCAGAGCTACAGGTTTAGTAAATAGAAATGATTGTCAGGTATATATCAACCAGAAGGCACTGTTGTAGGAATTGGTTCTGGCATTGGTTCAAGTATGTAGCCAATAATCAACAAGCTCCTGAACCAGGAGAAACGAGACTCAGCCAAAATTTCAGATGTAATACACTATGTCAGATTTTGCTTAATGCTTGTTTCAGTGATTTAGTTGGTTATGGGCCAAGCAATGTTTTGATTTAAATGCCATGAATAATAAAGTACAGTAATCATGAAGCTCTGAATATATTATTACATGTGGAAGAAATTCTAATGTAACAGTATGGTTTAAGTTCAGTTGACTGCAATACTCTTGCTAAGTGAATATCTGATATGCAAAATTTTCCATTGACTGAAAATCAATCTAGTTTAAAATCTTCTCCTAATTGCTGCTGTTAACTGAATAAGTAGATAATTATACAAAGAATACAGAGAAGTGTAATGGACCCATGCTGCAAATTATAATATTTTTACATTTGATGTCTTTCCATTAAAGATTTATCTGGGCCAAAATTTGACAAATTTCAACTTGTTTCTGTTAACCAGTGTCTAAAAACAGCATGTTCTGTCCTTTGGGTACATATGCTTTGCAAGTGGATAAACACAAGAAGCATTGCTTATTAAATTAAAACTGGTTTCTATTAACTTATTTCTGAAAAGAATTTATGTTGTCTTTATTTATGTGTGTGGGATAGACAAATATGCAAACTCTGTCTGGAATTATAAAGCCAGCTTCATTGAACAACCAACATCTCGTTATTTTGATTGTTAAAAACCAAATCCATATCAGGCCAAAATCATTTTAATTAAATTCTCAGACAATATTTGCACATTTGCTCTTGCAACAAGCGAGAGAATCATTTGCTGGCTAAATGAAGAAGAGTATCCTGCTGGCAAACAACATTTTTTTTTTAAATTATAATTGCAACATCAAATTAGACAAAGATTCCTTGGACGACGAGAAATTTGACCATGCAGCACCTTTTATTCAAGTTCTAACTGGCTTCCTGGCTCTCTAGCAGCAGGAAATTCAAGTGGATTGATTATGAGTAGAAAGTTCTCCATTAGCCATGTTGTGAAAAGCTAGGAATAGATCAACACCAATTCTTTTGCTTGAAACAGACATCAGACCCTTTGTAATTAAGGGCCGAACACTTTTGTGAGCCTCACTATAAAATTGGTTCACCCTGAAGGACCTGCCAAGTAGAAGAACAGGCCTATCTAAAACTTGACCATCAAAAAACTTTCAAGCTTTAATCAAAGATTTTCAAAGAAATATCAATATTTCTAACTGAACATGGGACAAAACTTTCTTCTCAAACCCACAATGAAAGACTACTGCCAAACCAATACTCCAACCATTAATTCCCTTACCACTCTCAGTCCAACCAACTACCTGACTAGGCCATCTTTTCCTCCCCACTCCCACAAAACTACTAAATCCAACAAATGATCAACCCTCTCCCACACTTGCCTGATAGACAATTATAGTATCACATTGACCCAGGCTTCAACTAAATGTTAACAGCAAGTCTACATATTGCTATTAGAAAACTCAAATTTTTCATTGAAATGAAGCCACAGGCCCACCATGGTATGTGTGCCATCAAACTGAACTTTTCTCACAAGACATTAGGAGACTCTTATGCTTCATTACTTACACAGAAATACACGCTTATAGCATGAAATGCTGAGCTATAATAGAGGCAATATCTGCTTATCTTTGTTTAATTGCGTTCAACCACATATGTAGGTGACTGGAATGAAATAGAACTCCATGAATATGGAAATATACTTCAAGGCTCATTCAAATACTCTCTTCTTTTGGTCTTTGAAGCAGTTTTAAAATTAAAAAATAGAATTAAGGATTCATATTTCATCTGTACTTTTAATTTGAAACTGTCAACTTTTCTAACTTAGTCAATAGATTTTTTATTTTGTCTGAAATATATTTACCATTTGCACAATGCTGCTGATCTCACAGAAAGGCCAGGAACATACCTGAAATAACTGCATAGAGGCCAGTGTCCTGTCACCAAATCACCCTTTATTTACTTGCACATAATGCACTGGCTATGAACAGCCAGCTCAGAGTCAGTCCCCTGAACTGAGAAGGTTCTAAATCTTCTGTTTATGTTTCTTTTTTCTTTTTTTTTTGGATACCCGGGCATGAACGTATCCCCTGTTTGTATTTTTTCTTTTTCTTTTCTCCCCAGCATCTATGTTGTGGGTGTGAGGTGTGAGACACAGTGAAGGGCAACGGGTGAACAAATCTTTATTCAATTCCCACCACCAGGAAGAAAGGAAACCCCGGAGTGGCCTATGACATGTAATGCCCTTCTCATCAAAGAGCAATGCTGTGTGATCAAAAAAGTGAAGGGGAGGGTAGAGATTAAATCGAAATAGAGTTGAAAATAATCTCCTGTTTATCTTAGCCAGTCAGGGATTCCTGATTGGCCCAGGTTAACAACCCAAACAGAGATCTCACAGTCTACAAGATCCAGCTGGTCAAATGGACATGGTCACAACTGGCAATTGATGGTTTATAGCATGGCTCATTTCCAATGATGCAGTTGCAGTGTCCCTATCTTTAGCCTGGAAACTTCAGTTTCAAGTTCCTGCCAGGACCTGTTGGCCATGGAAGTCGAATTCATGATGTGGTTTAATGGACTGATAATCAGCCCTGAAATCCTTCTGCCATCTCCCCACTGTTCCCCAAAAGGAAAAGACCCATGTGTGAAGATATGCTTAAAAAGTGATGATATGTTGTACAATCAATTACTGAACAACTGCCTTTTTAATCCACAGTCACAATTCTATTTATATTCAAATTTGCATTTCAATATACAAAAAGTGAAGAGGTGCTTAAGAAGTTAGCCTTTGGTGTGTGATAAAAATGATTGTGACCATATATACATTTCAGACTAATATAGATTTTCAATATGCTTGTTAGGTTACTTATTCTACAATTTATTAAATACAACAAAACAAATATTGCAATCAGAATGTTTTATTTTGAAAATGTAAGGTATGCAGAGTAATTTACTATTAAAATAAAATATATATTTTAACATGATGGAAGAGAAAGTGGCAATAGATTACTTGCTAGATTGACATGAGTGGAAATTGCGAGCAATTACTTATTTGTTCATAATATATATATTAGTGTAAATATAACTTTATAATTTCAGACTTTTACTGCATTTTGAACTTTAATCTTTGAAAGCTATCACTAGTATCCTTCATACAGCAAAACGATGAGTTTATTGCACCTGGAAAGAAAGGACAGAAAAATGGATTACATATTTCAGGAAATGCCTCTCCCATCCTTCCACCAAGATCAAAAGAGTTAGAGTACATCATAACCCAGGAGATTACAAATACTTTGACTTCTATCAGAATATAGACTCTGCATCCCTGTGTTGTTGTACAAAGTAGCTAAGCATAGTTAATCAAGCAGGCTGGCACATTTACCTGATAATGGGATGTCCCTTCCACCATCTTCCACGCCAAATAAAGAAATCTCCTCTGCAGACTCTTTTAAGATCTTTGCAGGAATTTTGGGCTAAAATGGCAGATCTTTTGAAGGTTGCTGATATGAAATATTCTTTGAATGTATCCATCCAAAATTTGACTTTACACACTGTTAGATTGTTCCCCGAAGAAAATTATCAATGGCATAGTTGATAATACTTTAATTTGCAAGAATACAATTTTTTTTTTAAGGTTTGTTAACTTTTTTTCACTTCAGTGTTCTTATCCTAAAAAAGTTACTATTTCAATATAAAAAAAATGTGAAAGAGACAGTGCTTTTATTTTGACTTTGTGCAGAGGTCTGCTAAATGGATACCTGTGTTCTGTTTCTTAATGTATGTGCTTTCCTATTGCAACACTGGTTACAATATCTAGATAAAGTTATTTATATAAAGTTGCCACTGTTCTTTTATGTACAATGTATATTGCTTTATTACATAATCTTTTAAGAGTGCGGTGTTAGAAAAGCACAGGAAGTCAGGCAGCACCCAAGGAGCAGGAGAATCGACGTTTCAGCATAAGCCCTTCACAAATGAGGCTTGTGGGCCAGGGAGCTGAGAGATGAATGGGATTGGGGGTGTGGGAGGGTGGGGGAGGGGCATGGGGGAGCTGGGGGGAAGGTAGTTGAGAATGTAATAAGTAGATGAAGGTGGAGGAGAAGGTGATAAGTTGGAGAGGAGGGTGGAGCAGATAGATGGGAAAGACGGTGGACAGGTCAAGAGTGCAGTGCTGAGTTGGAGGCTTGGGCCTGGGATAAGGTGGGGAGAGGGGAAATGAGGAAACTGGTGAAGTCCACATTGATGCCGCATGGGTTGCAGGATCCCAAGGCGGAAGGTGAGGTGTTCTTCCTCCAAGCATTGGGTGGTTAGGGTGGAGGAGGCCCACACCCTGCATGCCCTTGGTGGAGTGGGATGGAGAGTTGAAGTGTTCAGCCAAAGGGCGATGGGGTTGGTTGGTGCAGGTGTCACCTATGTTTTAGTAGTAGCATTCTCATTGGTTTTGAGGTTCAGAGGTTTAGGGTTCAAGCTCTACTCCACAAATGGAATCTTTAGATTTCGGCTGATCCTACAGTGTAATACTGAGGGAGGTACCATTAGACTGGGGGCTCTGCTTTACTGCCAAGGGAGAAACAAAAACCCCTTGGGACTTTCTAAAGAAAATCAGTTGTTTCTCCCTGGTATCCTTGCTGATGCTTATCATTCAACTAGTTTCACTAAAATTGAGTGGTGTGATGATGATTTCACCAGTGTTTGCGGAAACGTGCATCATACTTGTTGGCTGTTGCATTTACTGAAATGGAGAAAGTCACTAAACTTGAAAAGTATGTGATGGGCCAAAAACTGTTTGGAGAATCCTGAAGTTTTGAGAGATATTTTCTTAACAAATAGTATTCAGTTTCCAATGGTTCCCTGTTTAGTTCAAGCAAACTTCATCAGAAAATTTAACTTCTTAATTTACTTTGATCAGAACTTGTTTTCAAAACATTTATGCTGATTGAACTGAGAAATGTTCATGTTGAGAAATGGAATTCTTCTGTTTCAAGCTTGAGGGTTAGTACCAGCTACTGCCCTACTGTTATGTAAGGTAAAGCATGTACTATGTTCTAATAACATCCATTTGTATCAACATTAGAAGAATGCTGCTAAGTGCACCAATGTGACATCTTCCAGTTCCCAAGCAACCTATTCTGTGCCATCTCACTTGCATGTTGAAACCACAATGTTCAAATTTTGGGTGAGAATTATTTTTTTAAAAAACATTACATTCCCTTTTGTACCAAGAAATGCATTAAGGCTGCCCATACTTATTTCACATTCATTCCCTTTAACCATCAGCCTTCAATGGATTTAAAATCCGAGGTAAAAGCCAAGAAATAACAAATTACATGTGCAGTTCGAGAAAAGAAAAATAAAGAACTACAGATTCTGTGAATCAGCTTCCACCCGCAGATGCTGCCAGACTTGTCATGTTATTCCAGCAATTTCTGCTCATGTTTGATTTTAACCATTGGTTCACTCGATAATTTATTATTATTGTGCTGTTGTATTTTAGATGCAGGTGGCCCAATATGTAACTTAGCAATACAAAATTGCAATTTCAAGTGTTAAATAAATGCAAATATTTCTTCTGACAGGATGAAACAACTTTAGTTTTATGCAACGTAGAGCTAAGAAGATCAGGAGTCAATGATTCTCAATTGCTTAGTGCCCACTCTCACACACAAAGGTGGTGCAATATGTTCAAAATGAGAAATCGAGAATTGGGCTATCCTGTAACGCGTAAATGACAATGGAATGAAAGTGTTTACTTTCGTAAGTTCAGCATAATTCTGCATGTTTCAGAACACCAAACTCTTGTTAGATAATATATACTCATGTCATGATTGAGTTTCTATTGCTGACACTTTACCAAGATGTAGGGCTTGACTTTACACATGTAATATTTTCAAGGGTAGAAATTCACCCTCTCCCATCACTGTTGCAAAGTTGCCAGATCAGAGTTTGCTCCTGCCAAACTTATTAACAAAATTAATGTAAAATAAGCCAACAAGTATTTTTATTATTGATTTTTTATTTTAAATTATGCAAAGTTTTGGTCAAATGTGATCATGCAAAATTATTTCTTGAAATCTGCAGTGCCTAATCTATTTGCTTCTTTCAGGGCAAAAATATGGATAGTTTTAGGTAGTAATAATCTGGCAGACCATTCTGGCAATTTTGATGGATATCTATCTTACAACTTCATTTGACAACTGCTGCCCATATTGCTAGGTTTTCTTCTCTTCACAGATTTATTCTTAGGCCCCTCAGATGTGCTTCCTGCAATCAGAATTCTCTAGCTGCTCTACAAATATTTGTCTGCCTTGCAATCTCAACAACTTTATTTTGCTTACACTGTACATCTGTCATTCATTCTTGATGCTAATTTGTCAATTGGAGGTCAAAATTGGTAAGAGTGCAGCACATGTTAGTGAGGTGGTAGCCTTGACTACACATGTTGACATGTACAGGTACAAGGAGCTGAACCGTAGCATTCAATGATGTCTTGTTGTATGATTCTATGAATTAGTATATTTGTACCAGGATGGGTTTGACTCCAGGACCAAGCAATTGGTAAACAGAAAGAGTTTGTATTTTTTTTTGGCTAAACATCAGGGTTGTCTTATACGCAAGATCAACCATTACTTGAATATATATGCTACGTGATATCTAAATATTAAATTCAGGACATTACTTCTAGAGTCAGCATTGCACCACTTGGATGAGTCTTCTTCCTAGGATGGGGGAGGGGTCCAAAACTAGGTTTATGGTGAGAGAGGAAAGATGTTAAAAAGACCAGGGATATAAATATTTCATGCAGAGGGTATTCCAAGTATGGAGCGAGCTGCCAGATGAGGTGGTGGAGGTGGGTAAACTTACAGTATAAAAAACGCATCTGGATGGGTACAGAGGGATATGGGGCAAATGCTGGCAAGTAGGACTAGGTCAGATTAGGATATCAGATCACCGTACGTGAGTTGGACTGAAGGATCTGTTTCCATGTTGTCTGACTCTATTCCCCATTCTATGGTCAGCTGGACTTGAGATTATTGCCTATCTGATTTCATGAATTTGTCTTTGCAAATGTATCTTTCCTAATTATTATTGCAAAACAAACCTTTTAATTCAGTGTGCAGTCGTGGACTACCTGCAAAGAGATTTTTTCACACAGGCTGATCTGGCTCTGTATGTCCTAAACAAACTGTCTGATTCAAATTGGTGTTTGGTGGACAGGAGGACCCAGGGACGTCTTTGGCTTCAAGGGAGTGTAATTCCCTGCTTTACCGTGTTAGATTACCTGATTCGTGCCACAACGGTCCTCTGCAGGTCAGCTAAGGATTAGAAAGCTCAGTTCCATTAAAGGTCATGTGTTCATTTAAATGGGTTGATCTGTTCTGGGAATGCAGACAAAACAGTCTTTGGTTATACAAAGTAAAGACACTCAGAAAACAGTTAGCACCATAGAAATCCAAAGAATAGATAACTCCTGATGGAATTCATCAGTGCACAATACCTGTGAAATCGTACTGTGGATAAAAATGTCAAAATTGCTGATTGCACCACCCCCCCACCACCCGAGAGGATTTGTGATTATGAATCCAACAGCATTCATCTTTTCACATGATGTAACTGTATTTGCCATTTCTGTTTTGATAAATACCAACATTATTTTCAGTAAAATAATGACTGGACAATTAAAATGTTTTATCCCTGGTGGTTATTTCTTGTTTTAATAGCCTAGGGTTTGATTAATTTGACTAATTTCAGTGAGAAAAAAAAACTGTATGCTATTATCCTAACAGACTTATTGCTATTTCTGGTGTTAAAATATTACAAGAGAAAAATTAATGTCTGTTCATTCCTTCAATGACTTTAGTTCTTGCTATACTGTTTAATGTTCTTTGTGATGCAAAGTGGATTGTATTCTTACATGAAAGTTGTCAACTGTACCATTTTTCATAATATTAATGCTATCATTTTTAATGAGATATAAAGTTGTTCAATGAACAAATATTTGTACAAAAAATGGCAGTGTTTAGGAAAAGCAATAAGAATGTGTTTTTGAAATATAAAAATGTTACACTCAGAAATTTCAGTAACACAGTTCAACTTATTTGGGTCCTGTGGTTGAGGTAACTATGGTGAATGTGTCTATAATCACTAGTCATTTTCTCTTATGTTGAATTAGTATCAAATAAACAGAAGAATGTACATTTCTAGGATATAGTGTCAAGGAAAGAATTCTAACGTTTGCCTTCACTTATATCACAGCTGAACAGATACACTTGCAATGCCATTTCAATTCTTGATGGATATGCTATGAAATAAGTAAGTAACTTGATTTACTTGTATTCTTTATTTGCTAAGAAAGCTTTCTTACAGATTTGAAAACTTGAGGATCTACCACAGAAATTTTTTGTACGTAATTTTACAAAACACAAGTGAACCCTAAAATTGTTGCCAATACATCCATTACTAGTTGCCATAAGTTAAAACAAAAACTGAGAAAAAGTAATTTGTCTGATTTATGATTTTTATAGAGGATGTTTGCAGAAATTTGGAATGTTTAGCAGTATGTCATGCAAATGTCATCTAGGACAGGAAAGAGTATCCTTTCAATTGCTATATCCTCCCAAAGGATCTGGAAGGCCATTTCACACTGTGGGGAAAGAAACTTTGAATAATCACTAATCGCGGTAAACAGAAGGATATTGACAAGATTTGTCAAGAGCAGAAGATTAGCTGATAACTGAAGATGTGAAGCTCGATCACAAATTTGATTGTGCTTCCTTAGGAATGTCATAAATGTGTTTATTTGAAATGTAGTTAATTTGTGTTATTTTGTTAAAAGGCATATTTTTTATGTATTATAATAGATACATTGATTCCCTTTTGCCTTAGTTAATGTAATGTAGCAGAATAAAAATTAGAAGTCATCAATTTATTTATAGTATATGTTATAATAAATACAATCGATGAAGACTCTAAATGTTTGGTTAATGTTAAAATAATTTTAACTAAGCATCCTGAAAGAAACATTAAGTGATGTCATCTTACGTGCACAAAAGGGATTTTATAATGTTTATAATGGAGCCTTAACCACTGCTGTGAAGGCTAAAACATTTCCAAAGGAAATACTTGCTTGGCCACTTAACTCATTGGTTATTATCAGATATTAGGTTGTGTCTTACAAAACTCTATGAAATGCTAGCCACTTCTTAAGTATTTGCTGCTGAACTTAAATTCATAATATTTATGTACTTGTCAAAAATTGATCTTAAAAAGAATCTCAATTTTAAAAATTAATTTACTACTTGCTAATTTGTACATGTATATATACTTCACTCCAAAACTGTGAAAGTAAAACACTGCTGGAAAGCTAAAATCAAAACAGAATTCACTGAAAAATCTTAGCAGGTAAGGCAGCAGCTGTAGAAAGGCAGTTAACTTATTGAGTTGAACTTGACTTCTTCAGAAATTGAAGTTGCATTTCTACATCAATTTCTAGTTTTACCTGATAATGTCAGAGAATCATAAATTGGTTACAGATTATGTCATGCTTCATTGAAGTAGTGTTTTGGAAATCAAACCTTGCTATTTCCAGACTCATCACAAAAGGTTTAAATTATAAAGAATTCCCCAATTTATCTGTCTTTTAGATCTAGGTTGACAGAAAACATGGACCAGGTTTCTGTACTTAAACGAGAATTCCCTTTTATTACAAATAAGTAGATTCAAACTGCAGATAATAACTTATGAACCATCAACATATGAGTCCACTGGATAAAACTCTAACTCCCTCATAAAATCCCCTCTCTACTTACACATGGATGTCATGGAGGGGAGAGAAAGATTGAAAAGATAGTTTAGTGGTCTCTGTCCACAGGGTTTACTGAGATGATCACTTTGCTGAGCAGAATGCTACTTCCCAATCTTCCTTTTTCAGGTACATTCACTTTGTTTTGTGAGAATAGATGACCAGTTCACATTGATAAAGGCCTCCAACTAATTAATTAAAAAGCAATCCCAACTGCAATTGGTGAGAGGGCAATTGGCAAGTTTTGAGAAGATTTGTAGCTCAGGTTGAGGTTCTGGATGTAGGTTTGCTCACTGAGCTGGAAGGTTCGTTCTCAGACATTTCATCACCATACTAGGTACCATCATCAGTGAGCGTCCAGATGAAGCACTGATGGTGTAACCCATTTTCTATTTATGTGTTTGGGTTTCCTTGAGTTGGTGATGTCATTTCCTGTGGTGATGTTATTTCTTATGGTGATGTCATTTTCTGTTCTTTTTCTCAGGGTGTGGTAAGTGGGATCCAAGTATAGTATGTTTGTTGATAGAGTTCCAGTTTGAACTAAGGAGGAAAAACAACAACAAACTGCCATTCCTAGATGTTGCAGTAGAGCGAACAATCAATGGGGACCTTCAAACCAGTGTCAAACCAGGAAAATAGCACAAACAGACCACATTTGAGCTATAGATGCAATCTTCCCAACAGCCACAAACGAAGCTGCATTAGAACATTATTTCAGTGAGCCACCACATACTGCAGCACAGAGGAACTATGAAGAGCAGAAGAAAATCACTTATACAGTGTATTCAAAAAGAACGGGTACCCAATGAATACAGTCCACCGATTTCTCAGCAACAAACCCAAACAAGCAGACAAAACACATCCAGAAACCTTAGCCATTCTCCCCTACATCAAAGATATCTCAGAAATGACTGCCAGACTACTCAGAATCCTTGGCATCATGGTAGCCCACAAACCCACCAACACACTAAAACAGCAGCAAATGAACTTGAAAGACCCTAAGCAGACAACAAGCAAAATTAATGTCATTTACAAAATACCTTGCAAGAACTGTAACAAACATTACATTAGACAAACAAGCGGAAAACTAGCCACCAGGATACTGTACATGAACATGAACTAGCCACAAAAAGACATGACCCACTCTCACTCGTATCCTTATAAATGGATGAGGAAGGACACCATTTTGACTGAGACAATTCATCCATCCTTGGACAAGCCAAATATAGGCATGCACAAGAATTCCTAGAAACATGGCATTCCAAATAGAATTCTATCAACAAACACATTGACTTGGATCCCATTTACCACCTCCTGAGAAAAAGAACAGGAAATATCATCACCATAAGAAATAACATCAGCACAGGAAATGACATCGCCAACCCAAGGAACCCCAAACACATAAATAAAAAGTGGGCTACACCACCAGTACTTCATCTGGAGGCTCATTGAAGATGTTACCTGGTATGGTGATTAAACGTCTGAAAACGAACCTTTCAGCTCAGGGAGCGAACCCACATCCAGAGGAAAATTAATTGGTTATCATTAGGCTTAAGATACTTTTTTTTACTGCAGAACAGAAAAAGCTCCTTCCCTTCCAAAAGTCTAATGGCTTCAGCCTTGTACATTCATATTCACAAGCTGTCCATGTAGCTAGGAACTCATCACATCAGTGATGGCCGATACGAGATCTTTTTCATTGACAACTGGACACCTATTCGCAGGTGACCCAGCTATTTGTTTCCATCCAAATCTTCACAAATACACAGCTCCTGGTGCCAGTTGATTTGTAGCTTGGATTTGCCGACTGTTTGAACCAGCAGATATGAAAACATCACTTACAGTAAGGGTCAATTTAAAAATGTGCTGCAATCCTTCAAAAATCTTTGACTTTAAAACTGCTCATTTTCCCATTCTAATCAAAAATTCTATAAAAATGATGTTTATAATTAGAAGGAGAAAATTCAGCACCTCCTGTCTGTGTGGCTCTCCTCAAGACCATATGAATTTGTCTCACTTTCCCACTTTTTTTCCTGTAGCCCTGCAATTGTTTTCTACTGAGGTTATTAACTAATTCCTTTTGGTGGCCTTGATAAATCTGCCATAGCTACACTCCAAAAAGTACATTCCAGGTTCTAATCATGCGCTGCTTAAAACATGTTTTCCTCATGTTGCTGTGTCTTTTGCCAATCCTCACCATAGAAGCCAGGATTGCATGGAATATCCCCCACTTGTCTGGATGAGTGCATCTCCAATAACATTCAGGAAGCTCAAAACTATATAGAACAAAGCAGCTCATTTAATTGGCATCCTGTTCAACACATTTTATTATTCACTCCCTCATCACTAACACTCAGTGTAACAGTCTGCAACATCAACAAGATACATTACACCAATTCACCAAGATTTCTCAAATTTCATAACTGATGAACCCTACAACCAAAGGGTCAAGGGCCAACAAACACCACCCTCTGCAACTTGCCCTCCAATCCACACACCAACCTGACTTGAAACTATGTTGCTAAACAGTCTTTATCATTGAATAAAAATCCTGGAAACCCTTCCCAACAACATTGTCATTGTACTCGCCTGCCCTTCCTCTGGACTGCAATGGTTCAGGAAGGCAGCTTACCACTTTCTACAGACCACTTAGGGATGATCAAAAATTGTTGGCATAGCCAGTGACAAGGATTGATGAATTGTAAAAATGTTTTAAATTGACGTCCTCTGTTTCTAGATCTGCATCAAAGGGAACTTTTCTCCATATCTATGTAGAATAGATCCCTTTGATTTGAAATATGTCAATTAAATTCCCTCTAATTTTTTTCTCCAATGAGAACAGTTCCACCTTCTTCAATCGATCTATCAGAATAAAATTCTCTGGTGTTATTCTCATAAACTTTCTCTGCCATATTTCTAATACCTTCACATCCTTCCCAAAGTACACTGTCCAGTGCAAAGTCCTGTGTTTAAAAATTTCTTTTTTTTACTGAATTTCAAGCTAAATACAGATATTTACTAAATCACAATGATTAAACTGCTATCATTCAAATCCCTTGACTGTCCACGATCTCTGCAACCTCTGCTGACTTCATGACTTCTATGGGTCAATGTTTTTTTAATGCTGTGGACCTCAATGACTCTATGAGAATGCTTGTTTGATTGAATACAACTTCTGTTCTTGGTGTCAGAAGAACGGTTAAAGACAAATGCTGACCCAAAGAAGATTTTTGTTTGGCAATTCTGTATATCTGAAATAAATTAGGGAGATCTATTTTAAAAGTGGGTAGTGAATAAACTCAAGGTTAGGATGGTTGCAGATTCTCAAAGCAATTCGAAGCAAAAACAAAATCATTTGAGAAGATTCTCAGTTCACCAGTAAAAAATTTTGATACTCAACTTGACACTACACTGAAGCTAGACTTCATTTAATGTCCAGTCTAAAGGAGGTTTCACATCACTGCACACCCCATCAGATCATGACTTGCCTCTGCAATTAAGTTGCAATCTTTTGTGACCCTTTGCAAGATCATCTGAGCGACTGAACAGTAACTGTATCATTGAAAGTGATATTCATTAAGATTTTTGATGATCAAAAATTTTCATTGTTTTTAATTGGATAACAGGTCCAACATATCATTTTAATAAAAACTATGATTCATATGAACCAATGTAGCTCTGTCTGTTTCTCCTAGTAATAAAGGGTATGTTCTCCTATGAGCTTGCAGTGATTAGGCCAAAGGCATGAAGCTACTACAGGGGGTATCATCACAAAAACACTGCACAAAAAGAGGACTCAAAACTAAGCAAAACAGTTTGCAAACTTCATAATATATTAACAGAATACTAAAATGATCTAAGTTGAGTGATCAAAGTTTTCAAGTTTCACCTTTATGGTTTATATTGTTTGAATAGGGGCAGCACTGTGCCTCCGTTGTTAGCACCGCTGCCTCACAGTGCTAGGGACCTGCGTTCACTTCCCAGCTTGGGCGACAGGCTGTGTGGAGTTTGTACATTCTCCCATGTCTGTGTGGGTTTCCTCTGTGTGCTCCAGTTTCTTTCCACAATCCAAAGATGTGCAGATCAGATGAATTGACTATGCTAAATTGCCTATAGTGTTAGATGCATTAGTCAGGAGTAAATATGGGGTTGGGGAATGGGTCTGGGTGGGTTACTCTTCAGAGGGGCAGTGTGGACTTATTGGGCTGAAGAGCGTGTTTCCATTTTGTGGAGAATCTAATCAATTACTAAGTCATTTCACCTTTTCGTAATTGTCATCATTCTCTTTGTAGCAAATTGTTCAAAGTTTTAATCTTACTCAGTCATTACATGCCCAGCTGAGTTTATAATCCACGTGAATCAACTCAAATACTAATTTAATCCCTTACTGCAGGAGAAAAACAAGACATCGTATAAATTTATAAATTAACATCTTTTTACACAACTAAAATAATCTGTAGCAATCTTCAGAGGACATGAGCAAGTCTGACCTTATCAATAATACACCTAGTTATTAATTGCATTTCATGTAAAACACGTGCAACTGGTGTGAAAATAGAGCTTGCTTGGAAAAAATGAAAGACGCTTTAAAAAAAAAGCCAAAGTATTTACTCAAAGTCAAAATAGCAGGAATCTTCTGTGTGAATATTTTTGTTCAAAAGCTTTTATTCCCTGAGGAATAATTAAGGGAACAGATTAAAATAAATCATGGTGCGCTATATAGTACAGATGGATTAATAAAAGAATGCCTTTTCAAGTTCAAAGAATCAGCACATTGGGTTCAGTTAGCAGTTAATGATTAAAATATCATCAATTACATATCTTGGAACTGAGATTTTCCTGGATTTAAAAAGGTTTAATCACAAAGTGGATTATTTTCCTGCCTTATGGATTTTATTTTGCTACTGACTTTCTACAACAGGCAGTCTGCAGCATAACTTTTGTTTAGAAATGTAAAAGATCGGTTAGTGGTTGATAAAAGGAATCTTGTGTATTTCCATTTGGCTTGGAAGGGATGTGAATTGTATGTTATAAGAACTGATGGACTCAGAGGAGGAGCTGTGTGGGGTAATGTGGGGGTAATTCCCACTAAATAGTGGCATCCTGCAACTATAGAAATTTTCTGAATCACCCTGTTCAGAGATGTTAATACACACCTTTGGAGCAGGATCGGACTTGAGCACAACCTGCTAATTCAACAATGGGACACTAGCATTGAAAGAGGGACACTATAATCTCACTACAAGAGTGCCATCCTCCAACTATATAATTGCCTGAATAGCTCACTATTGAACATTACTGCTCGAGAACTTGCATGTGATGTTAGAATAGAAACTGCTAAGAGGAACCAAATATATGAAATGGACCATTTTTTTTATTTTTGGGATCTTCCAGGAGAATCTTCATAGATTAGTGGCACCTGTCTTATTCATTGTATGTAATTGTAACATCGATCATGCCCCACTGATTCTCTGTTGTGCGCAGTTCTGTTGGCAATTTTGCATTATTCGACAATCTCCCTAAATACAGAAGACTCTCTTTCCACGTGCAAAATAATAGATAGTTAGTAATAATCTATCAAGAACTGGTCACAAATCTAAGGTCAGTCAAATCTCTGTCCAATCACTGAGAGCAGAAAACGAACGGACAAAAACCCAATTGCTGTTTCTGATTTACCACTGACCAGCTACTAATTTCGGGATCGAAGCGTCTAATGTTTTCTCTCCTAAGAGTAACAAATGACATGCGAAATAAATACGGGACAGAGTGGTGCTCAGTTATGTAAAAACAAGATGCAAACAAGTAAAGAACATGAAACCAGGCAGGTGGAGTAAACTCACCAGGAAATTATTCGGAGGCGGGAATCTGAAGTTGAAATATTTTGTTTAGTTGTGTGTAGGTTACAAAATGAAAATGGACCGATGTGTTCCACCCTTTTGGGAGGTGCAAGTGCTACACTTGATCCTACAAAAATAAGCAGCCCGGCCGAGGAGGGATACTCATCAATCATCCAACGTTAACACAGTGAATGTACATTTCGTGCTGGTTTTGCTTGTTTGTCTGTGGCAGGGACCTTGACTTAAATAGGCTCCCCCTTATTATATCGACTGAACTGCGGACCAGAACAGACGTGTGCGAAAATATTTCTTTCCGAATTGGCACAATTAATCTGCTCCCCCTTTAGTCCCAGAGTCACCGAGAGGTGCAAAAACATTGAAGGGGGGGGGGGGGGGGGGGCAACTTGACCTCTAATTGCGCGTTCGAGTCTAGATAACTTTTTTTGTGCTTTATTATACTGATGAAAGTTTTATTTTAAATTATTTTGGCCGATTCCGTTATGAACAAGATTTTGGTGAACTTGATTGCTTTCCTATATTCATGTCCCCAGTTGCACTGTGCGAAATTCATCAAAAAAACACATTTTTAAAATGTTTATTGATCACATCACGTGCCCATTTCCAAAAATAAGCGTGATCGACATAGTTAGGCCATCGAACTGACGGAGCATTTTACAATAAATAATTGAACCAGCGAAGACTTATCTGTGATCACCAACTGTAACTAACCCATTTAAACCATTTTTACCTCATGTTGAGATTAAAGATGATGGAAGTGGCACCAATCCCGTACACTAGCGACCAGTCAGCGAATGCCACAAGTGTACGTGAGATTTAATTATGCTTTTTTGAATAAAGAAAGGTTTCTAAAATCACTGAAGACCAACAAAGACGGGAAATGATTGGGACCTTAATGAGAGAGACGCTGAACGCCATTCGGTAGTAAGAAGGCGCAACCGATACAGAGTTCTGATCTGCCCTCTTTATTATTGGCACTTCCACTTACTTAATGATACACCCCATCCTATTTATGAACAGAATTATATTGGAGGAGAGGATGAATGTATGAAAGGTATCAAGAGCAATATGTTGAAAAGTTAACATTTAATTGCAGAGCACGCAAGAGCTGACTCCAGCATTAATTAGGATAGACTACTTGTTGGTCATGGCATAAGAATTAATTCACTTTGGTCACAGCAGTGCGTGGATCCGGGCCTTTCTCCCGCGAATTCGGTTTGAATCGCCGATCTTCTCGGCCACTTGTCATTCACTTATGCAGCAGTCAAGGCGACTGGGTCATTTCACCTCTTCAAGAGATCAATGGCGGGAGTGGAGTGGTTCTGAAACCAGGGATTGCAGGGGGGTGGGGGGGGGGGGAAATGGTGGTGAATGAACAACCGCGGGATTACTGCCCTTCCTGTCCTCACTTAGCTTGCTGCAAATTCTTTCCAAACCTGCAAGCTTAAACACATCTCGTGGTTATGTGATAGTTGGCCACTCTCCAGTACCACAAGTGGAATAGACAGAGTACTGACTTTCCAAAGTCAGCAGCGGAACGCAAACATGTTCATTTTTATTTGCGAAGAGGCGAGAGAGCGCGCTCATTTAGCAGAGGACGCTGTGTTGTGTTTAGATCCTTTTGCACGAATTGGAACGCGAATTTGATTATATGTTTGCTTATGGGCTGTTATTTGTAAACTGCAGATCAAAAGTGCTGATTAGGAGGTGAACAATACATTAATGTTAATAATACGTTAAGGTTAACAAAACCATTGTGAGCGCTCCGTTATTTGAAGTAGAAAATTAAACATTAAATAATAATATGATTTGCTGAACAGCAATGTTTGTGGTCTTTTGGTGTACGGCTCGTGTTTGGTGTAATTAAAAACACAAATTAAGGTTTTAAAATTTGGTGTGACGAAATTATCATTAGAAAACTCAAGTGATGAGACAGCAACGCGATCTAATGTTAAACAGCTTAGCTGTGACTCGAGGTGCTCTGCACATAGGTTCTGTGTGGAGATGTAACCATGCGATTATCTGTGCATCCATCTCGGCTCATTTTTTTAAAATGAATTGCGAACCAGCGCAGGCCAAAGCTGTCTCACAAGATGGGGAGCGTTATGCCAATTGAATTTTGAAGAGCTTCGTAAATGTTTTAATCATTGGAAGCGCAGCTGCTCTCTGTTTACTGCTGAGAAAGAGCTCAAACCGATCCAGCCGCGATTATAGTCATTTTTGTGCCCATCAGAAAATGTTAATTGTAGCTGAGAAACACTGGCGAAATTCGAAGCATCAGAGATGGAGAATTGGGAGGGAATTAATTTGAAAAGTGCACCCGGATCCACATGTCTCCCAATCCCACTTCTCCACTCCCTCTTACCCCCACCCCACACTTCCCAATCCGCCAATTCCCCTCCTCCCTGCACTCCCCCCAAAAACCAGCAACTTGCAAGTTCACCAATCGGTGGTTGTGTGGAATCGTCAGACCGGGACAGTTTCTATTCTGCTGGTGTTAAAACTCCGCTGAACTAAGTGATGCCAATTGAAAACTGACAGCAATTCGCCGTCCCAAATCACTAATAAGAGCTCTAATTAAATTTGTTGTTTCGTTTACAAGTGAAGACTAGGCTAATGATTCGAATAATTGGATTCTATTTGTCAAATTCCAATTTGTGTTTTCCGCTATACTCGAGAGAAAAGTCCCCAATGATTTCGGATGTGATTCTGTGATGAACAAACATTGCCACCCAAACCAGTTTAAGCCTTTGGCTTCTGCTTTGTCTTATAGCTGGCTAGTCAAGTGACTGGGCCGCTCACCTATACAGGTCAGGCTCCCATTCCTCCTTCAGCTGTAGAAAAATCGACATTTTAGATAAATCTGTGTGCACAGCATTCGTTCATTTTAAAGAGTCTGCTCACCGTGTCTTAGAAGCCCAGTGTCCAGTTATTAGATTTGGCAATGCATATGTCTAGAGCTTTTAAAAACGCCGTGAGAACCCATTCTAACGGATGTTTGCGGTTTTAGGTTTACAAAAATTAAAGTCTGCATTTTACAATGAGCAGTTGGTGAGTTTTGTCCATGTGTGCAATTGACCCACATTATCATTCCCATTTGATAGATTTAAATGGTAAGCTCGTTTAGTTGTGAAGTATTGTCGATAAAGTTCAAGCAACTAAAAGCGACAATCTTTAACCAAGATTTAGTTTTTGAGACAACTTAATTATTTGCGGCGAACGCGTAACTTTGTCGGGGTAGATGGGCATCTGTAAAGTCCTGTTTTCGTGTTGTGTTCATTGAAGGCAACACAGCTCAAACGTACACTGCCTAAGGAATGTACTGCTACAAAGCCAAACACGGAAGAAACGTTTACAGTTAGAAGAAAGCGGCTGCTCTGCATTTTCCCCCTGTGTCATTATAGTTAAACTCAGTAATTTTCCTTAAGCCAAGGTTGCCCACTTTAACTTGACTCTGGCAATAGAAACCATATTTATCTTGATTAAAGAGCAGTATCTGGTTTTGTGAATTTTGAGAACCCGCTCTTGCCCAATAACAATGTCCAGTTTTCTTCAGTGGATCTGAATGGGGCATTTATTATTTATGCCCATCTCACACCATGCTTGTTGGTCTTGTTTCTAAAACGTATTAATTCGTTTCGAAGTCGTGCAGTGGGGGTGTTGAGACGCCTGGATGTCTGCTCTGACGTTCCCATGTCTAGTTATTAAAGCTTCTCTCCTTCTATTACTGCACATTGAAGCCTCAACCTCCAATGCATGGCTCCAGGGCTCGCCTTTGTTCTTGCTTTATCCATAATTATAGCTCTTAAAAGAGGGTACCTTTCCTTTTCTCGGTGCTTCACCGTGTTATGACAACCACTTTGAATTGTCACCAAATGATTTACGTCTTGCCCTGCACGATTTGCGTTTAAAACTTATGCTTTGCAAGTCTAAGTATTTATTCTTTTTGTTAAAAAAAAGGTAAATACACAAGTAAATAAAAGTGGAATGTGTTTTAACTTCTAGTAAGAAAACATTGCCTTTATCTTTTGCTTTCATGCTGTAATGTGAATTTGCATTTGTTTTGGAAAAACATGTATGTGGGGAATTCTTGAATGTTATTCCATGTATTTGTTCTGGTCTCATTCCTTGGTGAAAGCATCTGTGTTATCCGACTTGACTACATGTTCTTCACTATAACACTGATGTGTGTTAAAGTTAGATTGCAATGCCGACTTGATAACTTGGTTAAAAGCAGTCGGCGTAGATCAGCAAGTGTGACTTAATCGTCCCCACAACGCTGCTTTCAAACCAAGTTTGCGAGCGATTGTACACGTATCTCCAAACTAGGGTGTGCTACTGACTTGCCATTAGCGAGTCTTCTTCGTGAGAACGCACTTGCAGCAATTGTTACCAAGTCCAGCGATATTAACTTTTCCTATAGGTTTGCCTTTTCAAAAAAAAACTTTCTCACCCTGACTTCTGCCAGAACAGCTCTTAAAGTAAAAGCTGACCTTTCTGGAATATACTTGCTTTATTATCACTGAGTTTATAGACCCCGTGAACACTTTCGGCTATTCAATTCTCGTTTCAAACTTTGTTGCGTTCTTCAAGTTACAGTATTCAGGGACTGGACTTCTTTTTAAGGGGACCTGGAATTCTGTTTTATTTATATTTTAATAAGCTCGTAGTAGCCAAAATTATGCCTTTCTTCTGTTAGATGTAGATATTATCCAACAACTAAACAAAGCAAATGTGTTTTTATATATATATATATAAACATCCCCAATGTATTTGATAGTATCAATTATTTCCATAATATTCGTTTGCTTTTACCTGAACACGGATTTTGTATTTAAAACGACAAGAAAGCCAAAAATAAAGTGGAACCATTCTACATGGTTCAAAATTAAGCCTAATAATTGCAGCTAGCTTAGTTTTGTATCAGAAATGGATTTTAGAATCAATTCAACATTAGACTCCCAACATCATTCTATTCCATCACGCGTGCACAATAAGCAGGAGAGTTGTTGCTTATGTCGCTTTTCGAAGGGCACACGTAAGGAAATGGCTTAATTATCATATTTATTTCTGCATTTGGTGCTTCAGGCTGTGCAGAGGGGTTTTCAGTCTAATAATCTTAGGCAAAAGCTGCAATGCCGTAGCTCTAGTGTTGGCTGAAACAAATAAATTCTCAATGCAAAGAACATTACTGTTCGGTAGGAATTACTTTCTAATTGAAAAGGTCCCTGCGTGATGATCAAGAACTCCTTCCAGCCTGTAGTGTGAGGTGGGTTAGAGCAGTAGAGGTTTGTTATCTGTTTTTTTTTAGTTCATTAAGTGAACAGATTTTGTTTTGCCAAAACTGGACGGAGTTCAACAATTTGTTTTTTTTTAATTCCAATAATGAACTTTTCGCAAAGCTCCTAAAATGGCTGATGGATACACACCTTTACTTCCACAATCTCAGGACGAAGTGTTTACACAACACCATTCATTATTTGGAAACTTGTTCCTTATCGTCAGGACACGAGTGGATCACAGACAGCATCTGGGTACAACGGAGGTATAGGAATTTTCACAACTTGTGTAAACCAAACAGTTTTTAGGGAATGTTGCAACGTGTGAAAAACACAGTACTTGTTTCAAGGCAGAATAACATAACATGGGTTTGTGCAGGGTGGAATGGCAAAAGGTGAGGAGTACCATTTCTCAAGTTGTATGCATGAAAATTATAAATGTAAGGGTTGGTTTAAGACCTTCCAGTGCCTGTCTTGCTAAGTGAACTCTATTCCCCTATCAGAATCAACTGTCGCCGATTTTTCCATCAGTTTAAAATTTGCTGGTGGTTGTTCAATCTAAATTACTAATTCTTCCAATCCCTTTAAATGCAACACAACAGTGCTTACTTGAACTCCGGATTCAACATACACAAAGGTAAAATACTGGGGATGCTGGAAATCTGAAATAAAATCAGGGAAAAATGATGAAAAGGCTGGGTAGGTTTGCTGTGGCATTTCTGGTGAACCGTACCAAAGAAAAGTCGCAAACTTTAAACATGAACCCGGTTTCCCTCTCCACGGAGTGCGACCAGACCTGCTGAGTATTCCAACATTAATTGGAAATACACCCCGCCCCCCCGGATTAAACATGTGCAACCGCAGATCACACACCTCCAGATGGGAACTCAAACAGGAATATCAGAAGCTCCGGAATGCACTTGTTAATTTAACTAAGACTCCTGAACCTTTGCGTAGACTGGTTTAGAAGGTGACGCGTGGTACATACAAAGTAGCAAAGTGTCTAACTCCAAATGCATTTATGAACGGACTCTAAACGAACAGGTTCAAGGCTTGCCACATAGAACATCGATGTACTGTTTAGGCAAGATAACAGTTTCTTCTCAACACACAGTCTTTGCTGCATTTTAAATTCACAGAGCAACACCATTGCAAATTCCCCGCATCCTATTGTACTTAAGCTAAAAATGTCGCTAGTCAAATGTCGCTAGTCTTCACGCTACTGATATTATAATAAAATGCAGAAAATCCTGGAGAAATTCAGCAGGTACATTTCGAGTCCAGTATGACTTGCTCAGAACACCGAAATGATGGTATATTTATAATCCGTGTTTCCCAATCAATTAGCTTCCAATTTGGAATAATATTCCAGTCTTCGCAATTCGCCTCGAACTGATGAGTTAAAAGCCTTATATTTAATTTTTTTAAATGAAAGCAAGCAAAATCGCGAAAACTACTCCCAATTTCCGCAGACTGGTTGCACCTGTTATATAATTAACTATTTAATAGCCCGCTTCTCTCTTTTGTGAGTGAGGATCTTTTCTCTGCCTGGCTTTGAATGCCCGTTCTTGGTGCATTTGGAAAGCTGCAAATCATCTACTCAGCGGGAGAAAGCAAACGGAGCGAACCGGCCGGGAGTTTTACAATGAGGGCTTATTCATGCTGCACAGATCGGCTGTAATTACGGGCCGTTAGAAGGCAAAAAAATGTTAAAAACTGACTACACCCCGCAGAGTTCTTTTATTTTAAAAAGAAGCCATTTAAAAAAACAGTACTGGAACAAAGTATACATATAAAGGCAACACGCTTCAAGACAAGATGGTCGGGGAGTGGGTGGGGAGCTGGGGGAGGCGACAGGGAAACGTTTCGATTCATAGACCCCCTTGAGTTTTGTCCACACATGTCAACATTCACCTGCTCAGATCGCTACGGCAAAACTAGCCGATATTTGAACAGGGAAAACGAGGATTTTAACCGTGACGGGAAGCCCTCTGTGTGTGCGTGTGTGCATTGCCTGCACCTACCCTCAAGATTTAAAAAATCTCAAATTATTGGGAAAGAATGACTTAGAATCTGGAAGTTTAGCTTCAAGCTTTACCTTCACCCCAACCTCCAATGTTTTATGCTGAGTTGGGAAAGAGATATGCAAGTTATTTAAATGGGCCACGTGTCGGTAGATACTAGATTTTTAAGGTTCTCCAATTGTATTTACCAAACAGTTTGGGAATCAGTCATTCGATGTCGCATTGTTTTCTTTTCAGATTTGTTTTGTAAAAAGCCGACAAATAAATGGAATTCAGCATCGGACTTTTTTGGGGGGGATCTCTTAAAGATCGCTTGAACGTTTCTTTTTGTACAGTTCCCAGACCGTCGGAAGATCGGATTTCTTTCTCGCGTGTTCCGTTCCAAGGTTAACACGAAGACCAAACAAAGAACAGCTCAGGCTCTCCACATGCTTTCCAGCATCTTTGAGCCCTCCGGTGGGTGAGGCGGAAGCTCAGGTAGCGCTTTCACGCATTTCACACAGCCGTTAGCGCAAACTGTCACAACGCTTCTCATTATCTCCCACTGACACGCCTGGCTTAATAAAAAAGTCCCCCCCCCCCATAACTCTTTGACAATTCGTTCACCCTCTGTGCAAAAGTCGTTTGTAAATTGTCTCTCTCTACACACACACACACTATATATATATAAACCTACCCCAACCCGTCGTCGCCTTGACAATACAAGCAGCTAGTTATAATCAAATTGATCCAAAATATACATCCGAGCAATGATCCGCAAATCACCCGTTAATTTAATGGTACGCCAGAAGCGAACTCAACATAGCGGTGACAGAGAGGAGAGAGGACAAGAACAATGTACAGAAATTAGTAAACGATCTTGACTTGTTAAAACGAAGTTCCGGGGACTTGTCCCACCTACATTCACCAAGATGGAATCAAATGATCATGGCGAGATCTGACTCTGACGGGACAAATACCTGGTGTGGCCGAGACACGAGGCTGCAGGGACGGCAGTGACAGCGCCAGACAATTCGCCGCTTTGCGACAGGGCTAAAGATATTTATAGTTGAAGTGGGTATCACATGAGAATGTCATTTACATCGGTGCATTGATTAACAGATAGCGGAAGAGACCAGGTATAATTAAAGGGCAATATGTAAGGTATTTGTCCTAAACTGCACTTTAAAAATGCAACTTTTTTGCTTCTTTTCCTCCTACCCTGAAGTTTTTTAGAACGTGATGGAACAGATAGACTAGAGGCCGAAGGAACCCACGGCTACAAATAAATGCCATTGTAATGCTCCTTCACAGCGGCAGACTTTGTTTCGAGATCATTTTCATCCATTTTTTAAAAAGAAAGCATCCTGCCTCTCTAGTTAGATTGCAGTAATGTTGTATTTGAAACGTAAACTTTCAGAACGCGGCGGCATCTACACGGTTTTCCTATGTACTGCTGTATTCCCACCTCCAGTCTCTGCTTCCCAACCACCCACCTCCAGCCCCAAAATAAAACCATTCCTCGTTTTACTGCGCCCTGCTCAGTTTGTTTCAAACTCAACCTCGAGTCGTGGTTCCTGAGCTACGCATCTGTTGGCAGCTGGGGAGTTTGTTTGTTTATCAGGTTCTGTCACCACCCACACCCACCAACACCACCCCTCTATGTTCACCTCCCTCCCCCACCCACCCCCCCCCAAACTCAGCTCCCCACCCAAAGGATACATAGTGGCTGCCGCGCACAGGACAATTTTCTCGCATGTTTGTGTGTGTGTGTATGAGAGAGAGAGAGAGATTGCCGGTTATCTGGGACGGACGGGGCTGCTAGTTGCTTGAAGCTGGAGCGCTCTCATTAACCGAGTCCTAATTAAAGTTAATTAGGATCGCCGCCGGCGAGGTGATGTAATACGCCCGTCGTCCAATCACACGGCAGGAGACAGCCAATTGGATACGTTGGCATATCAGATCCATATGCATGAAGCAGCCATGCAAATCCAGAAGTTTTCCTGAATTTCACGGGGAATTCTCTCAACTTAAACCCCTGTTTTTTTTTCGACTCAGCCGTCAAGCGGGAAATTCGCCTCTGCTCGGGAAAATCGAGGGGGAAGACGCCTGGATTTGGGTTTTGGCGAGCGGCCCCTGGGTCAGTTTCATGTGGCGCGTCAATTCCTTGTCAATTTCCTGCACGCTGGTAATTCCTAGTCAGTCCCGTGCACTTCCTCGTTAATGATGACTATGACCGCGATGGCTGACGGTCTGCTAGCACCAGACTCATCCAAGTCGGCCTTTCTGGAGTTTGGTCATCCCGCTCAGCAGTCATCCCCTGGCATGTCCCATGGACACTACCCGGTGCACGGCCTGCACTCCAGCGGACACTCCCAACACGATGGCTCCTATTCCGGCGCCTCTTCCTACGGCAGATCGCTGGGTTACCCGTACCCGAGCTCAGTTAGCAACCACGCACCCAATCCGTACATGCCCTACCAGAACAGCAGCACTTTGGGCCACACCAGGTTAGAGGACTCAGGTAAGGACTCGGGCTCCGGCCACCGACTTCAAACTTACTGAATAAAAAAAGCAGTGTATCCGACCGCTTTCCCCTGTGGTTTCTGTCGCCACGCTGCAACTCAAAGCCTTTTTGGAGAGAGTGCGCTGCCGAGATTTGAGAGGCCTCGCTGATGAAATTATTTATGTGTTCATTAAACGAAAGGTAATTGCGGTCTTTAAATAGACAATAGGCAAGTGGACAGAACTAACGCTGGGAAATCAGAAGCTGTGTACAACTCTCCTGTTCCCTGTCCAAATAGTCACATTCACGGACCAGCGCTACAGCTAAAATGATCTATTGTTTGCCGAGAGATCCACTTTGACCAGGCTTTTTTGTAGAATTGTATTATCACATTGAGCAGTCGGGGCAAATATTCCCGACTTGGCAGACAAGGCACGCAAATGCTGCTTTTTTGTGTGCGGTAGAGTCAGCTCCGAGTGAGGGAGCAAGCCATAGACATCAGAACTGAGTTTCTGCAGCGCATCCAACACCTAACTTCGGTTCAAAGCATTACTTTCTTTCTCTCTCTCTCTCTCTTCGGTTATCACTCGCATCGTTAAACTTCCGTCTTTAATGGGATCATCCATTCCAGGCATGTAAATTTGATATTTTGTTTTGAGAGGTGGGTGGTTGTTGTTGTGGAGAGCAGATCGTGTTGTGGAACTGATATTCCCTAAAATTGCATTCTTTCCACTTTCACTCCAAGAGCACGAGAAATCGACTGTAATCGAAAACGGGGAAATACGATTGAACGGCAAAGGGAAAAAAATCAGAAAGCCAAGGACCATTTACTCGAGTCTGCAACTACAAGCCCTGAATCACCGCTTCCAACAGACACAGTATTTGGCACTACCAGAGAGAGCAGAATTAGCAGCTTCTCTGGGACTCACACAGACACAGGTAGGGTACTAGGCAGAACCAAGTCTCCCCTCTTTAGGGGTAGAAAGTCCATTTTCTTTTTTTGTTGTTTTATTTTAAAGCACCGTCTTGTTTGTTATTGGGGAAAATCAAACAGGCTATCTGTGTACAAACATAACCCCGTCTGCCAAACACAGATCAAATGTAAAGAAAAAAAAATCACCCCTCTCTGTTGGTAAAGGGAATGGAATTCGTCCAATTAGAATTATAAGCGATGAACTAAATGTTAAAAAGGAAACAGCAATAGACAAGACTCGCTGTGAATTCTTGGACGGTTCACCCGAGATCCGAACACATTTAAAGCTATCAGGGCGCTGGAATGTGTGCAGAAATTCCCACTTCAGATTCACTCAATGACAGCGTGTGCTGTAGAGATGCAAGAAGATGTAGCGTGGACTGAAACATGTTCCCCCCCCCCCCCCCCCCCCCACGTTCAACAAAACGGCACGGGATCTAATTACAGCACTGTATGTGCACGATGCCGCTTTAGAGAAATTTTGTTTTTGTCTAATTTCTAGAGGGTGTGGCGTTGGAAAATCCTGTGTTATGTCAAAAAAGCCTCTGTCGCTTCAACGGCACAGATTTTATTTTGTGTGGGGAGGATGTTGCAAAATTAAACGCTCATCGTTTACGCGCCAACTTTATCGCGAAAGGGTTTTTTTTCTTTCATAAAACGGGATGCATGTTAACAACTATTCTCCAGGAACTTGAAACATTTGTTTTGTGATTGGTAGCTCAGGGCGGAATAGTGCTTTTCCAGCGGCTACATGACTGCTGCGCCTTCCTCTTACTATCATTTCCCCAGGTTTTAAAAATGCTACATTCACCTATCCAAAATGGCCGTCTGCGATGAAAAGATAACCATTTCCAATTCTCCGAATTCATTCCAGTGCATTAGATAAATCCACACTGCAGGGATTCACAAAAGACGCGTTGCTTCCTCCACACAACTAAAATCATCACTTGTTTATAGACCCTCAATGGGCTGGTTTATTGAGGGTCTATAAACAAGTGATGATTTTGCGGAGAATTGACCCTGCATTGCTACAGTCCCTTCTTGCCAAATGAATGCTATTTGATTCAATTGTCTAAGTGTTTGTTTCAATTATTGCTGCATTATTTCTTTAAAATGTCGTAAGGATTTGGCTACAGCCTTTTGTTTTAGCTCTTAAATTGCTACCACAAATTTAGCGGACTTTCAAAACCCTTTATTTAGAACAATTGAAGGAATGATAGTTTGCACACACGTAAGAAAACTGAATACTGCCGCCCTCCGAATTCTGAGCAATTGTTCTGGGTGCTTGTTCTCTGCTCGATTTTTGTTGTTGTTGTTGTTGTCCTGTGGACAATTTACCCAAATAGCAGTAGAGCAGTTAAAGCAGGCAGGTAACGTGTTAGCGAGCGACACTTCGATATTTGGGTTGTGTCTGAACTAGAAATGCTCGCTATATATGATCGCCAGGTAGTTCTATCTGGAACATCTTAGAAATAGCGTCCTTATCCGGTTTACGTAAAATGAAAGTTCAAACAATCTATACTTTTTAAAATGCAGATTAGCTACAGATCCCACGGCCTACATAAAGGCACCGATTTTTTTTGACTAAAACAATTAATAATTGGACGCTTGATAGATTAGTATAAAATAATTTATATTCAAAGTTGTGCTTTTTGTGGATTTGTAATGCTGATTAAACGTTCAGAGATGTTGCATTAATCTGTTGACTTTTTTGTGTCACTTTCTTCTCCCTGAAGTGTTGGAGCAAGGGGAAAACAGACAGTAGTCCCCTTTAGCTTTTTTTTTAACACTTTAATCTTGCCTGAGGAACTAGGGTCTGCATCAAGTCGTTTTGCATTGGCAAAAGACTTGAAAACCTCGTAATAAGCAAGGACATGGGATTTTCAATGCAAGTTAAATTGCCATGAGCCAAATTCCTAAAATGCCACAGGTGCTCTGTCTCTAAAAAGATACCTTTAGCTTCAAGTTAAGCCATGACATCTTTACTAAGGAAGCAACACTTCTTTTTTTAAGTTGAAAAATTATTATCTATAATCAAATTCTACGAAAAAAATGTGAATGTTCGTCTTTATTATGGTCTGTAGGGCAATTAAAATTACCAGACGTTATGACTTATTACCGTCAATCTCTAGCTTTTTGATCCTACCTTTACTTGAGCTACGTTATACAAATTCCTAAATGGTTTTTAAAGAAACTGGACAGTGGCATATCATCTTGATTTGCATTTAGAACCGCCTGGGCAGTCTGTTAGCGTGTGTTTTATTTGTACTTTCCCATTGAAACCTTTCACAACTGCGTTATCTGAATCTTTAATATGCATATACCGTACTCAATTGCACTCAATTGCTTTTGGAGCTTCTAAATGTGAGTAGATAATTATTTACTCACGACCTTTTTGAGAGCAGCCTGTATGTTCGGGCAACAATGGCTTGACAAGATCATTGGGAACGGCTGCAGTAGCTTATAGTCTTGTGTATATAACACATTAACCATTTATAAGTATTAACAAATGTGAAACTAGTTTGTTTTTACAAAAAAAATCCCTAACATATTAAAAGCTAAATGGGAGTCCTTTTGGGGGTGTTTTGGCGAGATGAATGGATAAACACATAGACAATCGATTTTTATTAATTTTAAGTAAAACATTGGACTGGCTTGCATTCGGCAGAAGCCCAAAAGCGCCGGGTTAGCACATTAGCTTAGCAGTACGGTAAAATGTGATGCGTTTGTTTCTCATTTTATTTCAGGTGAAAATCTGGTTTCAGAATAAGCGCTCCAAATACAAGAAATTGATGAAACACAGTTCCAATGTGCAAGAAGGCGACCACCTGCCCACCTCCGCTGCTTTGTCTCCATGTTCGCCCAACATCCCACCAGTCTGGGACGTGCCCATGCCAAATAAGGGCTCCACTATGCCACCGAACAGCTACATTAACAGTTTTGGGTCATGGTACCCGCCGCCCCACCAGGACACCATGCCAAGACCCCAGATGATGTGATTAACCCAGAGTAGCATCATTCCCACAAACTTCTTAAAAAAAACACTCAAAACAATGTCACATGATTTGAAGTAGTCTTATGGACGAGAAAAGACGACTGAATCGACATAACAATGACTATATGCTTTCAGTCGTATCTAAACAGGTTTGTTCCAGAAATACAATGAGTATATAGAGTCAAACTCCTCTAATGAGTGCAATACACAGTTGTCGAATGTTTGTAATTCTATTGGAGTAGTTTGATGCGTCTATAATCTACGTTGTGAATTACAAAAAAAATCTGATTTTATACCTGTTCTATTAAACTCAATTTTAGTGTTTTGACAAAACAAAACTTTTTTTTACTCCAGGATGCAAATCCTTCTTAGTTGGGCAAATGCATGGGCTGTATTTCAAAGCGTTTACGGATAAACTAATCCAATCCCTTCTTTGGGCTCCTACCATATCAGCTTTCTTTTTTGTGTATTTTTATTTAATTACCGTAATTCAAGCTTGAAGCATGAATGTGTCATTTGCCAAATATGGCTTCAGTCAGATCGAGCTGCGAACACCTGGTTAATTGAAGAATATGCGGCTGGAATATTCAGGGTTTTTTTCACCCCCAAAAACGATCTGTTTAATGTGAAGTGAATTTGGTAAATGCACACATACAATCACAAAACCGGAATGGTTCAGCAAGTTTGGAAATTCGCGATGGATTTGATTGTTGATCAGAAATTCCCTTGAATTTCTGAAAAAAAAATCAATACCTCAAACAATAACCGTTTTCAAGATCCTGGAGGAAATATTCTATCTTTCCAACGTTTCCTGTATTTTTCAAGACAGTAAACGTTTGATTTGCACTGTATATAATTGAACTGGGACACTCTAAACTCCTATTTCCATTGAGATCTCCAATTTGTGGAACTGCTGTGGGCAGTCGTTCAGCCATGTTCAAATCTTTCAAATCTAACTGGAGGCGGAAACCTCTGGGCTGACTCGTTCCCACCGTTTGCAAAAGGGTTTTCAACAGGGTGCATGCACTCTGTGCCCATCCCTCCAGTCTCTCAACAGCAAACAATGCTGTTCACAATGAACGTGTTTTTTTAAAATTTGAAATACAGCCTATGTTGTGACATTAAAAAGCAAGCAATATGAAGGTAAACGATTTCTTGGAGAGCAGACAGCGAGGGAACATTACGTGTGTATATATTGTTTAATTAGTTGTAAATAGTGCATATGTATTATGTCTCATTATTCTAAGTAAAACCCGTGTTAACGCGATCAATCGAACCAATTTGGATAAATATGGCTACCCAATTTGATAGTACGTTTCTCAGGATTATAGAAACCGAAGCGTGTTAGCATTTTTCTAAAAAAAAGCAATGCCGACTTAACTGTGGATTTAACTGTAATTATGTGTAAAGGAACGACACAAGGTTTGCATGTAATTGATCAAACTATTCCATTCATTGCACATCCCGTCACAGTTTCTCGCTTCAATTTCCTTTGGGGTCAAACATAAAGAGGAACCTCGATAGAATTTAAAATATATAAATATATAAAATGTATGCGGCCATGTTAAAAAGTGGAGGAAACGTGACTTTTTTTTTGCATGACCACATTTTGGATTCGCCAAGAACTGGTGCATTTCTGGAAATGTTATTTGTCTTCATGATTAAAAAAAAACCTGGACTTTTAAAATGAACCTGTGGTTTTCAGTGTGGTCACCAAGGATTGTGCCTCTGTATTTCTCACAAGTGACAGAAGAATTCCTTGATATTGTGGAAAATTTGGTTTGAACAAAAAAAAATCGCAATTTGTCTGTGATTCTTGATTTTGAAACCTTAATGTGTTAACAACTGAGACATGTTGTCCCCTTTAAACTAATTATATATTTTGGGATGAGATAGTTGTAATG
This sequence comes from Hemiscyllium ocellatum, assembly GCF_020745735.1. Classification (NCBI taxonomy): domain Eukaryota; kingdom Metazoa; phylum Chordata; class Chondrichthyes; order Orectolobiformes; family Hemiscylliidae; genus Hemiscyllium; species Hemiscyllium ocellatum. Next base: position 27,547,202 of record NC_083432.1, read on the forward strand.
TTGGGGGAGATTTATTTTCTATTATAGGAGGGCACGTCCTATTAAAAAGGTCCTAACAGAGAGAGAAAAATAAAGTTAGTACTTGTCGTATGAGGAATAATTGTAGATGATAACATGTCTTTCCAATGTGCAGTATATGTATTGTCTGTTAAGTGATTCCGGCGGCTGTACATCATCTTGTACTACCTGTGGCCAGTCGATGTTATCACCAACGATCAGTATACATTCTCAACGCCCCAACATGTACAGTCAGTTGCACTTTTGACATTAATATTTTATCTTGATTTTCATTGCCATTCATCCTGATCAATCCTTCAATATATGCACCTAGATGACAGTTATTTAGTTTTCCGCTGTTTTAACCCCCTCCTTCTTTAAAGTAATAAAATGGTGCCAACGTCGAATCAGCAATGCGTGTGCCTTTCAATGTCTGCAGTACGTCAGCGGAGGCCGATCCAAAATCTGTGCTAATTCTGTTCTCAGTAACAATATTCACTGCAGGGGAATAGCACCTTTTGTACGGGCCGTGTTTTAGCCTCTCTCCCCGATATGTTACTAAACATCCACTATCATGCCTTTTGGATGTATTTCTAAGCGGAGTGAAGAGTTAGAGTCTGCTACAGTATATCCCTGATGAGCCAAGTAAATGATAAATCCGTCCTATCAAATGAGGTCGATTAAGATATAATATGTGCTGATTGCCAGTCAGGGCTAGCGGCCTTTAAGCCCTCGGGCTTGGAAGAATGTGTTCGACGTTTTCCTGGGGGAAAGAAAATGCTAGAAGCGAATAAATCTATATTCCTCGTTCAGCGGTCTGACAGATACACCTGTATCTAACATTCCCAATTAAGAAACTCATTACTTACCACGTGTCTCTGATCTCCACTTGTCAGGTCTCACAAACTACAACACGTATTGAAATCCATGGTTTGCTCTCCCAATTTTTTGTCAAAGTCAGTCTACAAGACAAGATAGTGGTGTTTACAGATTTTAATGCATAATAGCTCGCATGTCAAGCCTCCCCCCGTAACATCTGCACTGGAAGCCGTGTGCAAAGCCCACTTCTCTGCTATTTTAAGATTTTTTTTATGCTTGTGTGAAAAGGGCTGTAATTAGAGCAATTTTGACTGTAGCTCCCTGAATAAAGCGCTTTCCATCAAGATAATTACCAGCAATTTTCAGTCGCCTAAATGCGCTGCTTAATATGTAACAATTCCGAGTGGGGGGAAAAAAATGCGAATCAGGCAGATGCACCGGTTGCAGTTGGGCAGCCCAGATTTGAGTTATTATTACCTAAATTACTTGCAGGTGTATATTGTAATCAGCAAAATACTGATAAAGGAATATATATACAAAAGAAGTAGGATTGGATCGATAGTTTAAAAAAACAAACGAGGAAATCTGCATCACAAATGGCGCGACAACATCCGTTATAGAATTAGTGAACCGAGGAGACAATAGTGTTGCTGGTTCGTACCAGCCCCAGCCGTTGTAGATTATTTAATAGTAAACTGCTAAATAGTCCAGTGAAATTTGGTATCTCTTAACTTTCACTACCTTGTAGGAAAAATTGTAACTCCCCCCCCCATTAAGTAGAATATAGAACATTACAGCGCAGTCCAGGCCCTTCGGCCCTTGATGTTGTGCCGACCAGGGGGAAGCAATCTGAAGCCTATCTGGCATGTTAGTTCTTATCCTGTGAAATTGCAAGCGGTGGTATTAAAGTAAAATAAAATCAGAGAACAAAGATACAAGGATAAAATGAATTCAGTATCATTGGGTCTAAACTGATGGCTGAGATACAGAATAATTAAGTCACAAGCCAAGTGAAAGATCATGGGGTTCTGGGTTTTTTTTCTATCCCCTGTTGAAGTACACCCTCTTTTGTTACTTCAGATACATTATCACCTAAAACGCATCCTTTTCGTTTATTGACATATTCGGTCTTAACATATTGTAAATCTTATCCGTGATCCCTCTTAAACATTAGCATACATTTTTAAGTGACCTGCCTGGTGAGTTCGGCTTAGCCTACCCATTGACAGCACCAGGCCTGTAAGTAATTTTCATGTACTGGAATACTCAGCAAATAATCTATCAACAAACCAGTTTGGTAAAAGGAGGGGGAGGGGGGCAGATTATGCCCCGTTACACCCAATGCCTTTGGGGCAAATGGGTGATGGAGCACACCAGGGAATCATAAGTGGGTGTGGAATTATTTCAAAACTTGCATCTTGGCTGATGTAATCGAGGTAGCTTATTAGTATTTTTTTTCCCAAATCTCCATTGCCTCCCCCGTACACAACAGCTGCGTCTTTTGAAAAAAAATAATCCTGCCCGTTGTTTTCTGCAAACTATCTGTCCTAACGGGTCGACCACCGATACAAAAAAAAATGCATGACTAATAACATACCGAATCAGGTTGCTAAACGTTAAGAACGCCTTCGAGGCAAAAGAAACATACCACATGCAACCACAGGGGTGAGCAGAACACACATCCGTCTCCTACATCCAAACTTAACATGTTGACTTGAGATATTGCTCGGTATCTCAGCATTCCTCCCTTCTATGTAGCAACACCTTCAATGCACAGGGCAGTATATTTCTTAACTCCACTGAAGCAGATATCCTGTTTAAGAGAATACGAGAATCATAGGCGAAGGCGAGAGCTTACCTGCTATGGTTGGTGTTTACTCGGAAATTATTTTGCAGCCTGAACAGAATGGCAATTTGTCAGCCTCTTTTATTTTCTTCCCCTGAAATGCATGCGGTAAAAAAAATGGAGCTAACAACGCCGGTGCTGCTAGCTCTGGTTAAAGCTCCAAGTGTGAATTAATTCTGCTATCAGCGTCCTCTTTATATTCTCAGCTCAATTAGCCTTTATTACTGGCCATGTTTACTCATCGAGAGATGGGATAAAATGTGTTGAATAGAGAAATTGCTCATCTTTGCAAATTATAGGTAATTTCAAAGCTTGAGATTATAATAATAGCAGTCCAATCTGGACAGCCTACGTATAGTCTTCCAAACAGCATAATTACTGGAAAGGTTTAGGAACTCCAGAGAACTGAATTCATTATTTACTCTTCTCTTTGACGAACTTGGGGCTGTTTGATGAATACAAATCGTACAGATATAATTACAGTTCGGATTATTTTTTTTATTATTACGAGCCGCTGGGACACATTCTCCAGTAAATCTGGGAATGATAGTGCTTGTCCACAGTGAGGAGCCGAGATCAGGCTAGGCATTTATTCCCTCTTTTCTCTGTGGGAAGAGAAGAGGTTGGAAAGTGGTCTTTTTAAGGTGAGGTGAGGGATCTTTCAATGGGCTTTGTTAAAAATACTTTCCGCTGTAACGGTTCAAAGAGTTGTGAGGTCAAACCGGGTTCCGGCAATGTGGATGAAATTCTGCTGCACGCTTTGATGTCTAAAGATCAGGGGTTTTTAAATCGCGTGTACTAGTGATCAGGCTCGCCGGATCTCGGTATTTCTTTTCCGCCGATTGCAGACTCGGGAGGGGGCGGCAGCTCGAGCTCTCGACCCGAATCACACAGCGTGTTCACTTGACAGAACTGTCGGGACTGGGTTTCGTTTTAACCTTCCGCTGGCAGCCTTGCACAGAATCCTGGCATCATGTTCGAAATTGTCAATTCTTCGCTTTAATTGAATCAACGCTACAGCAGTACAAGGGGATTCATCACGATTCCATAGTTCCCAGGCTGAGGAATATTATTGAATGCAAATGGTGCCTTTCAGGCCGGAAAGGGTTACACTTAATTATTGCTCTTAGGGACGATGTTACATGCTAAATGTTATGTAATGATTCCAGAATGCTGTTTTATGCCATCTATTTCTTTTTTTTTAACGTGCACACCCCGTGCCGAAATTGGATACACTGCTTGCTTCCTTTCAACTCTAACCGTACATTCTAAATGTTGTCAGTGCAACATTGGCAATATTTGAAATCACGGACATTTTGCGACAATGAAACTGAAGCTTTAACCTTTTTTTTCCAATTATGCATTCCCCCATCTCACCCCCACCCTTCCCACTGAAACCCACCCGCGCCAGTTTCACTTTCTCTCTGTCAATGGGCGGGCTATTTTTAAGTCATGGCTCTAACCAAAGTATTTACGAGCTGCTTTTTGTACTGCAAAGCGTTCTTCTGAAAACAACATTACCTTTGTCATCCTCACCGAGATGACTGCAGTCCGCTGCTCCCTCTACCTGTGTCACGTAAAATGCCAGCATTTAGATAGCCTCCACCTTTTTGGTGTATCAGTTTTAAACGATTTTTCCCTCCTTCCAACACTAGTTATCTTCAATTAGAGCCAGTAAATTCAGTTTGTCAAATTTTTCTGCGCGAAATGCAGCACTAAGAAGTTGCACACTGTATTCGCAACATAATTAATATTCAACATAGTTAAATATTTCGCTTTGCAGAAATGGATTGTTATATATTGTTCGAAGAAACCATATATGCATTATTTTGTGGAGAATGTTCATTTATTGTCTATCCCTTCAGATGCCAATTTTTAAGTAAAGTCATCTAAAATTCCACCATGAAGTAAGATGAGCAGATTGTAACCGCCTGACCCATCGAATAATATTCAAAAACAAAAAAAAATCATTTGCTGATTTTGCAATTCGAGCGTTAAGTAGTTATAATATCCAGGCAGGGGTGCATTTGTGTGACCCGCCGCACCAGTCCGACTTAACAAACTGATAATTCGCGTTTCGCGAATCGAGGAAAAAAATTCATAGAAATGAGAGGCGCATTTATTAATCAAAGAACGCATTTTTTGTTCTTTGGATACGAACTTTGGTGGAAGTGTTACACTCTGAAACTGAGACCTAAGTAAAGGCGTAAACAAAACCACAGCCGAAAGAACCGCGGTTGCTGGAAATCACAGACAAAAGCAGGAATTGGGGAGACCAGTCCTAAGGAAGGGTCACTGAACCCGAAACATGAACTCGGATTTCTCTGCACAGATGCTGCCACGCCTGCAGAGCTTTTCCAGCAATTTCTAGTTTTGTTTCTAATAAACAAAGCATTTAATTTCCTGGCCGCAATGTGAGCGGATGGAGTTCCTTTTGGGTTAATTTTGTACAAATTGTAGGGCCTAGGAAGTGCAGAGGGTTACAATTTTCCGCCGTTTCCTCGAAGGACCCCCACCACCACCCGTTAAATTGTTCTGCATGTCAACAACGCAGTTTCCTGTATGGCTATGGGAACAACATCATTTGCGTTTGTGCCATTTTTGCAGATTGTCGGGGTGGGGATGGGGGGTGGGGGGGGGGGGGGGGGGAAACTATGAAGTTTCCGAAATAAATTGGGAGTATTCTTCAAGTGTCGGGGATGATATCTGTCGAAGTTCTGTCACTGGTCATCAAGAGTGTTTGGCTGGAGTTCTCCCTGTTTCTACACATAGCTGGGCAAGAACATTTTCTTTCAAGTAAAGAAATAGCGCGATGATGCATTGGTATGAAATGAACGTAAAATGATGTTAATTTCTTCGATCAGTTCCTATAGGTGTTCCATGTACCTCACTAGGCAAGATGTGTGCATTTGCTAGAATTCTGTGCACAACGTCCATCACAATATCTGCATGTAGTTACTGGGCTACATAACAACACGTAGTGTGATCAGCGATCATTTTCAACCAATTTGTCTGCGTGCTTCATAATGATGACTGATAACTGATCATTGTATTTTAACTGCAGCCTGCAATTGATGTTGGTCACATTCTCTACAACTGCAGTCCTTGCATAGCGTCTGGCGAAACAATTTTATTCTTTTGATCTATGGATTTCCACTTGATTTTTACAGCTGTTGCTACCGACGGGAACAGAAACGTTTCATTCAACAGTGACATCGGCTTTCCTGGAGGGATTCTGCGCACGACTTGGCGGAATAGATGGAGATATTAACATGACAGAGGGCAGAGTCATGGATAGCACAGTGAAACCTATGGTGACTTGGGTCTCTGGTACTCCCGACGCAGCCAGTGTATTCCTCAAAGTTTGGAATCTGTCTTTACTTTGAGTTTCCCCCAATTTATCACAACGCTGTATATTTTGCAACATGACACACACACACACTCCCTTCAATTACAGCGAGGAGACCGCTTTTAGGATTTCGTCATGTTTTAATTACTACCTAAGATATTTCCTAACGCTGCGTGCTTGTTACTCAGCCTTACTTATTACTCGTATTATGTACACAAATAGAGAAAAATAACCCTGACTCACAAGCTCACTGTTGTAAATAGTACGGCGCGCTTTTAGGATCGAATAAGCCATAAATTGTCCACTTTATACACAGGCACATAGATGGGGAAATCAGGGCAACTATTCTACGGAATTGTACGAAATAGACCACCTATGGATCTATTTATGTGCAGAAAGGACAGGACAAATACACGCTACAGAATGCCTGCGTTAGAAGCAAATGCATCATCAAGTTTTGAACTATGTACCGAATTGGCTTTGATAGCAATGGCATTTGATGTCCTAATCCTACATTAGAAATACTCCTGGCTTTATTTTTTTTCGGCGAGGCAGAACCTTGAGCGGTAAGCCTGTTAAAGATGCTGTGCAGTAAAATGTGTCAGCGCAGTTACTACCACTGGACCTCAAGTCACATCTGGATTCGGAGTTTGCATGGGGAATTATTGAGAACTACCTGGGGATAGTGACATTTACCTCACTACATGTCCAAACTAAATATTCATTCTGCTGCAATACACTAGGCACAGGCATGAGTGGTGAACTTTGTCACTGGAAATCTTTTCCACTTCAAGTTCGCTTCCAAGTAACTATCCCCTTTTATTCCCGTTCCCCTTCTCTGGTAGACGCATCCTTTTCATTTCAAATGCCGACCTCTGTTACATTCGGTTGCTGAGTTCGGTAAGAATAGGGTTAAACCAGACAGCTCCTGTTGTAGTCAGCCTGGCAATTGCAACAGCTTTGATGCACTTGCTGGTATGTGAGCTCTAGCACGATATTAACCCCAGGCGATGGAGCAGTTTTTTTTCTGGCAGTCGTGCCTAATAAAATCCTGCTCCACGCAACTCAGTGTCTCCACAATGTCTGCCTGGCTGTCGCCTATAGAGCTTTTGCACGCAGCCCTCAAACCAAACTGCCTTTAATAGCAGGAGATGGGTGTACGTTTAACTATTTGTTTTCCATATGCTACCCTTACGTGGGAGTTCTCGTCGGTTTTCATGTGTGTTTTAATATTTCATTGTATTCCGACATTGTATCCAGCCCTGTTGGGGAAAAGGGGCCATTTCGGTAAAGTAAGCCATCTATTAGTCACATTTCCAAGCCTTTCAATCTTAGTAGAATGCAGGTGTAACCCAGGGTCACCATCCTGTTAAATTGTAACTTCTAGAATTTGTACAACTGGGGGTAACGTCGGAGATGGTACTCCGGTTAAGAAAGCAACTTTAGCGGATCGTGAATATTTAATTATTTAATGGCGACTCAGGGGAAAAAAAGAGACCACAGTGTGAATACGGAGTGTAGTTTAGAATAAGCCATCTTGTCAACAGATTTCAAGTTGTCATCATTTCTATTTCCTAAATAAAGAATATGGAAGCAAGTTGTGGAATGATGACTTTTTTTATTATTATTAACATTCTCAAGGACATAGTCAGACAAGCATTTAAAAGATTTATTACAAAACAGAATGTAAGTTAAAACAGAGCTTGGTGCTTCTCGGACATTCTTTACAAGCCAAATAGTTGCAATGAAATTTTCATGATTTTGAGGAGTTCCTCCCAGTGTCACATATATTCTTAAAAATTACCCGCAAGGTTTTTCTTAATTATTACTTTATAGCTGGAGTGTAAAATTTTATGTACACTTTCTTTTAGAAAAAAGATACCCTGATGGAGCATCATAAATAGAGTTCCTGCTATTTGTCCACAGTTTGTACTCCATCGTTTGATCTATTGCAAACTGAATTCCCATTTTACAGTGAATACCATATTTTAAATCATACTGCATCGGACATCGTTCAATGGATACAATATATCTGCTACATCAAACAAACTGGCCACTACTCTCTAATATTATACAGGCAGTAATAATTTAACCACTCCAATAGATCAAAAAAAACTTAAATAATATAACAAAACATAGGCAAAGGAATGCAAAAAAATTGTGTGTTACTGAAATTGGGAAAATTATAACAGTTCAGTGTGCAGCGGAGATCTGACAACTGACAGAGTTACAAAATACCTCGATTTTGTTCCTCATATACAGTTATTGGTATTATGTACAAAACTGCTTTGTTTTACTATAGAAATGAATGGGGGTATATGCTGGAAATTTATTCCATTTTCCTGATGTTTTTAGTTCACTTACAGCCTGGCTCTTCTGCAATGTCGATGTAGTTTTATTCACTACATACCTTATTTATTTTTACATATCTGTGAAGAGTTTTGGCATATTTCTCACCCCCCTCCCCTCACTAAAAGGAGCTATATAGACGCAAGTTGTTGTTGTCATTTTCCAAAACAGCAAGAGATCAAAAGTTCAAATGTTTCAAGGTTTTTGAAGTAAAAATAAAAGTTTTAATAGACTGCTCCAGTACTCTGAGGTGGTGGCTGGTGCAGTGAGTTTGTTGCTGTTAAGTGAGAGCCTGAGGGATGGGGTGGGTACCAATGATTAAAGTCTTCCAGGTAGCTCTGAGATGAATTATGAGGGGTTTGATGTTTGATGGGGTTCCTAGTTGAACTGTGGCTCTCCCAAACGGCTGGAGAAGGTGGTGAATTGCATGCCATCGAGTCGCTGTTGTTAGGACTGTGCTCCATTGTGAGCTCTCCATTTTTGTATAACTTCTTAAACTTGGATCTTCTGTTCTGAAACCAGATTTTCACCTGAGTAGGTGGGAAAGAAAATTTTAAAAAATGAAGTTTGTGGTTAAGTCTTTGTTATTTAGCATAATAGAGAAAGCAAGCAAATTTTAACAAAGGATACCATAAAAATCACTTCTCAGAAATATGTAACTACAACCATTATTACAGGAAAGATTTGCCTCTTTATGGTCACTTAGACTAAAGGACATTTCTTCTATTTCAGTTTTCAGTTTTTAGTACTTTTTATTTAATCCCTGTAATCTTTCAAAGAATAAGCTCATTTTACTACATAGATTCTGTTCTATAATCAGTATTAATCCGAACTCATGCTGCACCCCTCCTCATTCAAATCTTCCATGTATGTACACACACACGGAGAGAAAATGTGGAAAACACATTTTAAGGCTTTTGAAATATGTTTGATTGAAATATTTTCATACTGTTGTGTTGATGCCTTTTTTTTATTATGTAGAAAACTATATATGATTGCAGGTAGGTACAATGCCAGATGTTTTCCCTCTTTGTCACTGATTTAATAAATTTGCTATTTTAAAAACATAATATTATATTAATGTCTGATTACAAATTTACTTTGCAAACTGTTATGTAAAAGCTTTCATCATTACACCACTTTATCTTTTCCAGTGGCAATAGGACAGCAATGATCAATCAATGAAAAAGAAACAAGACCTACAGTGAAAAATGCAAAATCCCATAAATAAGTGAATACTTATTTGGCTACATGGTGCATTCTCAAAAAGGCAATGAAACCAAAGCATGGTAATGATTGGCTGTGAGAAATATTTGGAGAAAGCAGTGTAGTGAGAAAACCATTTCAGGTAACATTGTATATATTGCTAGTATACCTGTTTATAAGCCAGAAAGAAAGGTGACTTGTCTCAGCAGTAAAGCGGGTGTGGAGCAATCACTCCAGATACTTATTGCACCCTCCCAGGTTAAGCCTTAGCCCAAGGGTACTGATGTAAAGGCAGTGGGTGCACCGATACTGTGAATAGAGTTTACCTGTGTTTGCGTAAGTCCCAGAGAGGCTGCCAGTTCTGCCCGCTCAGGTAACGCCAGATACTGTGCCTTTTGGAAGCGTTTCTGCAGAGCTGCCAACTGGAAACTCGAGTATATTGTCCTGGGCTTACGGATCTTTTTAGGTTTCCCGTTCACAATTCGCACTTCAGGCTCTGGTTCTTCTTTCACTGAAACTTAAGCACACACCAAAGAAAAGTTAAACATGGTCTCACAGAATGGTTGAGACTTCACATCATTAAAAAAACACGATGCAGCAATTCAAAATTCACACAAGGCTAAAACAAAATTGTTCTTTTTCCTTCTCATCCAAATTGCAAATGTAAAGTATATCAAATGGGTTGTAGAGTTCTTTAGAAGATTAGAATGCAACTTGAATAGTTGACTGTTTAATAGAAAGATACTTTTAAAGCTCAGTTTGCTATTCTGTTAGTTCAGGCAATGATTCCTTGCATAATACTAATTACAGAAAGAGGGGAGAAACTGCTAATTATTATTGTTGTTAATTATTATTACACGATACAACCCAAAGGATTATTATCTAATTTAAATAGTGAAATCCCTTTTCATGTTTTCCACGTCATTCATATACAGGATAATTTTGTTTACTTAAGGCTTTATGTTTTATAGTGGGCCAATAGAGAAATAAAATCATGGCAGGATTAAAGAAGACATCCCCATACAGAGCACTGACCAGTGCCCAAATGAGGAAGGTGGACTGGGGGCAATCTTTACACTGTGCAACTTGAAATGATGTGGCCAGCTTTAATTTTCTAATCTGCATTTGTCCCTTTTAGAGCTGTGACAAGATGCATTATCGCTGACTAGAAATTAACACTCAACTTTCCCGATCACGATGTACGATTGTTATATTGATGTTTCACAAACTAGTAAAGCAGCAATGCGCCTGAGCCTGAACAAAGCAAGTTCGTTCCCATCAAATGCTGAAAACAAGTCTTGGTCTTAACACCAGCTCGAACCCAGGACTCCTGTCTCGCAACCCTGTTAGGTTCAAATGTTACCGTAAAGAGCTAATCAGGTCTACCAAATTCCTGCTTCATGAGAAGCGTTCACTTTGACTAACTCCTAGTATCACTGAGCACCAATTTAAAGTGATATTTTAAATTTAGTCGAGAACTTAACTTCCTTAGATACTTTGGGTTGTCATTCCTTGGTTGACATTGTCAAATGTGCCTGGTTAAGATCCTTATAATTATTTCGCGCCTTAAAACATTTTGGTCACCATGGATGGTTCCAAAGATTACAATACAAGCCTTAACAAAGCCAAGTGTACTGTAGCATTGGGTAACACCTTACTGTCGATCTAAACGGCGTCAGCCGAAGAGTGAAGTGAAAATGTGTGTGTTGTCTATCAAGTTAGATACTTTATTCTGATGCAGGTATCTCTGCACGGCATGTCAGCTCATCCAAAGGGGGCCTTACAGCGTCTGATAAATTGTGTTATCGCTTTCTATAACACTCCGTCAGGTATAAACATTCACGCACAAAGACTAGACTAACAATCTCCCTCTAACATGCAAACAGGCAACCCTCTCTTTCTGCGAGGGAATGCGACATTATATATGACGAAGCAGCAATTAGTTTGCACTTGGAATGATCCTCGCAATTGGGAATTTCAAGAGACCTTACCTCTCTCGGCCGCCGATAGTTGCGGATCCCTGTTGAAATGGCTGTACTGACGGTACGAATTGCTGTAAGCATACTCGGGTTTTTGGGAATAAGAGCCAGGCCCCGGAATATTGTTCAGATTAAATTGGTGGTACGAATAGTGGTTCACCGGTTGAGAATAGGCTGATGTCGAGTAGTAGTCATGTTGAGGATGACAGGACTGCGCATTATAATAGCCAACATCTGTCGCCGTTGATTCTGGGAGGGTTGGAGAATCTTTCGCAGGGTGACATCCCATCGAACTCTGCATGTCCGTGAGGAGGGCAGGCAGCTTTTTTTCATAGGCTCCACTCATTGTTCCCAACGACCAGATTCTCTCTCTTTTTTCTTAAAATAAAAAAGAAAGACTTTTTTAAAAAAAATACAAAGCTCAAACTATGCACACATCACTGTGCACCAAGGAGATGAGATCCTTACAGCAACTCCAACCAAACTGATGGAAGCGAACAAGCCCGGCGTGCTTAAACCCCTAATTATATGGAACCGAAGGGTGGATACAGGAAGCTTATTGGTTCCACAGATGTCGCCGAGAAAAGCAGTCCAAGTTTTTCAGACTTCCCACGCTCATATTTGTGGAGCCAAGTCTATTATCCCTCTTCCTCAACTATTAAAAGTGTCTGCCTTTTTTTTCGTAGATGCTCCCTGCAAGCACTCATTTGGAGGGGCTTGAAGAATTTAAACAGAACTCGGAGCAAGTTCCGACTAGCACTTCTTCGTTTGTAACTGGTTTGATTTCTTACACACACACACACACACACAGAGACAAAATAGGGTGAGACCCGATCTACTTGGGCGAGGCGAGATGGTGTGGTCGCGCCGGCTTGACATTCTACAGTTTTTTTCTCTTTCAAAAATCAAAGCCTGCAAGGGGAAAAAAAAACAGACAGCGAGGCGAGAGGAGTCCTGCTCGTTCCTGTTCGAGCCACATTTATTGTCATGGCTACGTGTAACTGAAACTTGTGCTGAAAGCTGAAATAAGCTAAAATTTACAGGAAAGGTCGATACAATATATCGGACCTGGATTATACAAATATCCAAACCCTTTTAATCTACAACCATAAACTTTTTAAACCGTGTATACCAACTTTTTAAAAAATATATATGCAGTTCCAACTGAGTGCAGCCTCCCAACTGAGTGTTTTAGTTGCAGGGAACTGGGTGTGGTTTAAACCTGTGTTGCTGGTTTTAGCTGAAAATGTGTTGCTGGTTTTACCATGGTTTCAGACGCCAACATCTAGAATATCTCCACCTTTCTTACTAGGCGAAACACCCTTCCCACAGTGAGGCCGAACATGCTGCAAACCGCTGACATAGTGACTCACGGCGGGGGGGAGGGAGGGAGGTAAACGAGCTGAGGTGTCCCGGACTGTACATGCCGCGGGCACGCAGTGACACCAACATGCGGTGCCGCATGGACCCAGACACCGACAGGGTGACCCTCTCCCCCCACCCTCCCTCCCCCGCCCACGTTTACCTGACCGACCGGGAGACTGAGGCAAATAAACAGTGCGCAGCATCGACCAGGCTCCCCGGAAAGATCTCTTCGCTCGCGGGCTTTGAGGAGAACTTAAATAACTCGGCTCCAAAGTGAATGAAGGGGAAACAAACTTACAGAAAACAAACGGCGGAATTTTGCAAGCGATTAGCACAAAGTTTGAGGAAAGGGACCGGCTAGTTATTTTAGGATGACAGATCCTACAAATTACCACATCTTGTAATATTTCACATCAAACGTTACATTAATGTAAGGTGGTGCTTGTATACCCCCCTTCCTGAATATTTAACAGGAGACATTTTCACGGCCTCTGTCCGTGAAGCTGAGAGCAAACTCCGTCACTAACTGATGTTCAACTTGGTTTCTTTTTCAGGTTTTACTCTTTTCAGCTTCATCCCCACCCCCCCCCCCCCACAAACTATTTCGCATTCTCCCTGAATCTCAAAACAATATTTCATGGATTATAATCAAATACAAGACAAACTGAACCGGGTTCCTGTTCCTTATAGATCACGCAGTGGTTAAGTCATATAGAAAACACCGTGCAAAGTTAGTTTACATTGTTTCAACTCCCGAGATCAGTGTATGCATCGTTCCTTGCAAATGCTACTGAATAACGGAGAAATTACACATTTTCGCTATCACACGGTTGCACTACAAGCTAAAATGCACCTCATATTTCAAATAATGACTTCTAAGAATATTTCTGGCGCTGGGAGATTGAGTTGATAATCAGTAATACTGGCAGATTTGATATACAATGGTGCCACCTAGTGTTCCCTCCGCACAGACTTGGCCCCGTCCAGTATTTGGAGCATAGTTGTGAGTCGCTTATTCATAAGTTTAGCTTCGGTTAATTTTGATTTGTCTGGAACAAATGCTCAGGATAAGCAATCCTACCACCATTATCATCTATCAGACAGAAAGCCTCACGCACCTGAACGCGGCTTAATCAAGTATCTTAACAAATCACCTTTTAAACTTTAAAATAAAACATAAAGAAAAGCTGAGGCTGCAGGAGGTCTGAAGCAAAACAGACCTGGTTGACCGAAGGGCCTGTTCCTGTACTATGCCACATTCTATATTCTAAAAACAGAAACTGCTGAAGAAATTCAACAGCTCTGTCAGCATCTTTGCAAAGAAAGCAGAATTAATGGTTCCAGTCCCAGTGACTCTTCATCAGAAGCTTTCACACTCCATTGAACACTTAACGGTTGTGTCTTCCTGCCGTGAGGCTTCGATAGATAGGATGAGGAGGGTTTTTTAAAAATCCTGGCATATCCTGAAAAGTGACCCTCAAACTGTGAACGGTACTTACTGTTAGACAGTGCCAGGATGTGAACTGGGAGCAACGCTCATTCAAACCTGACAACATTGGGCCCTGCAAATCTCATGTGCACGCTTGCAATACAATGAGCTTTAATAACGTCGCTATCTGCTACATGGTGATACATGAACACAAGAAGAGGTGACACAATCTGTGAGTCAGACCAAGGAAGGAATATTATTCAGGATACCATTCGTGATTTCTAACGTCAACAAAGTCTGTGAAATCATCTGAAACAAAAACGGAAATTGCTCGAGAAATTCAGCAGGTCTGGCAACATTCGTGGAGCGATCAATCGAATTTCCGCCTCCAGACCCTTTGTCAGAACTGTGCAGGAATGATCTGCTTGGATTTAACATATTTTGTTAGATGCCAACGTAAAAGTTCAGCAGCCATTGCCTCTTTTATTCAATGTGATTTTATTTCATTTTCTTTTTGGTGAAGAGCAGAATTGTCAAGGTCTTCGTCAATAATTCTTCACCGAAGCAAACTGACTTCGGTTTTCACACAAAATGCTACGAGTGTTGTTGAAAGAAAACACAGAATCTGTTGAGAAAAACAGTGCTGAAGAAATTATACCGGATTGGGAACATTAACTCCCTTTCTCTCTCCACAGATGCTGCCAGACCTGCTGAGTTATTCACTGTGTTGTGAATATTTAGCTGCCCAATTAGTAGCGAGTGAGGTAAATCAGTATGAACAGGTAGCTTTTTTTTATTTATAAGTGGTGCTGGAAAAGCACAGCGGGTCAGGCATCATCCGAGGAGCAGGAGAATCAACGTTTCGGGCATGACCCCTTTCCTGATGAAGGGCTTATGCCCAAAACGTCGATTCGCCTGTTCCTCGGGTACTGCCTGAATGCTGTGCTTTTTCAGCATCACACTCTGGACTCTGATCTCCAGCATCTGCAGTCCTCACTTTCTCCTATTCATAGGTGCTGCCTAGTAGTCTTGTTTTTTTTTACCCCAGAAATGTTGTTACCAACAGAATCAAAGAATTGGACAGTGATTGAGATGCTGTGATTGATAAAACAGAAACAGAAACAGCTGACAGAGTCCACTTGACAGTCACTATTTGGAAGAATTAAAGACACCTCAAGATAGCGAGTTTTGAGAAGATTTGTAGCTCAGGTTGAGGTTCTGGATGTAGGTTTGCTCACTGAGCTGGAAGGTTCATTTTCAGACATTTTGAGAACATACTAGGTAACGAAACTTCTGAAAATGAACCTTCCAGCTCAGCGAGCAAACCTACATCCAGATACCTCAAGATTTCAAGCACTGACCCATCATCCGCACTTTCTGAATCATTGGGGAGCTGACTGAATGTAACTTCTTATAGCTTAGTTGGTCTGGCGAAAGAAGCAAAAAGTTATTTAAAAACTACATTAGAAACAGGAGTAGGATAAGGCTGATAATCCATTTGAGCCTGTTCCACCTTTCATAGGATCATGGCAGCTCTGACAGTCCCCATGTGCAATTGTCTGCCCTACCCCATTACCCTCGATCAAGAATAAATTTCAGCCTTAAATATATGCAAAGACTCTACCCTCTCTCTATAGCAAAGAGTTCCAAACAGTCTCAACCTTTGAGAGAAGATATTCTTCCTCCTGTCAGTCTTAGATTGGCACCCCTTCATTCTGAGATGATACCCACTGTTCCCAGACTCTCCCATGACAGCCAACATCCTTTATGTTAACTTTTCAGATTGATAACCTTTTGTGAAAGATGCTTCCAGAGCTGTTGAGAATTTTCAATATTCTCTGATGCTATTTTGCATTTCCAGCATCCGCAGCATTTTCTTTCATGTTGGACCTTTCTGTTGTTAATAACAGGTTTCTAATATTCAGGTTTTACCTCTCCAGAGAAATTGTGCACTTTTATGTAGTTAGAAGTGGAGTAAAGGCATTTATATGGACACACAGAATAAGCATTTAACGCTGATTTGAAGCACTTTGAAATTTGGCTGAATTTAGATTTGAAGTCATGCAAAATACACTTAGCAGGGGTCTAAGACCATCTCCAAGAAAGAGTTGAACCATATTGAGCTTTTCCCCTGCTACAATACATCATAAGCAAAGTTTGACTCAATGCCAAGTTTAAAAGCTTAATTCTAATATTTTTGATCTTACCAGAAAATTAACTGCCCCAATGAGACTGGTACTCATAGTACACATAATTCCATATATTACAAAGCCATTTACACACACTGAGGTGTATAACCTAGGGCTTTTACACCAACACAGTATGCAGAGTAATCCCAAAACACTCACTGAAATGTCAATGAAACTTGGTGTAGATGAGTTTAATTTCACTGTGACTACAATTTGACTAAACTAGTAACCACTATTGCAATAAAGGCAGAAGATTCTGAGTTTATGCACCATTTTAAGAGTTGAACATTTAACCTAGGCTGATAATGTAGTAGTAAATTTATAATGTACTGTTGGAGATGCCAATTACAGTTCATGTGCTAATACGAGCATCTCCCCCCACCTATTACAAACATAAATGCCCTTAAAGTTTGATAAAAAGAACAGGAAGTAGAATTGATCAACATTCCTCCCCAGCCACTACACAATGCAGGCCATTGTTTATGGGATCCAGTTTAGAGAACAATTGGCTGTAGAATTTACTTGCATAAAATAATGAATTATTATTACCAAAAGATAATTAAATGGATTCAAGGACTTTTGTGTTTTCCATAGTGCAAGAGTTTTACAAACTTGTTAAAACACACTACTAAACAAGTGTGTTCCATGCTTCAATAAAATTATTTTTGTCCAGTACTTTAAGGAAAATTAACCCACTCATTCTAACTCAGTTAACCCCTTAATTAAAACAGAGAATTAAAGTATATGATAAGAACAAGTCAATTTTAGCATCATCTCAACCACTTTTGATTTTATCTGAATTATCTAAGTCACATTGGATTTAACGAAGATCAAGTTGGATACAGAACTTGTTAATGACTCTACCAGGGCTGAGGCATATTTGTTCTTTGATCCAAATAATGACCATCTAAGATCAACGGCGAGGGATATATTTCTATACAGGACAGTTTTCATAATCATTCACTGTTTTGAAATGAGTAGATCAAAGTCTATCATTCTGAAACTTCCTCAGATAAATTTAAAAGCAAAATTCCACCTGTCAGTGATTTTACTAAAAATCATTTTGCCACAGACACAGAATGGGTAATCCCTTTTAAAACATCAACAGTTTTGATAAAGTATTGATGGGAGGAATCTCACTCACTTAGCGTTGAATGTATTCTAAAATGTAAGTTGAATGCTTAGAAAATATGTTTTGAATTAGCCATTACTTTTCCCCATCTGCCTGTCACACTCGCTTGTCTCCATTTAACCTGTAGAGACTGAGGTGGTGAGCAATTAGATAAGTGGCTCCTGGCTACTCTGTCAGCAGCAGGAATCCTATGAGTTTGATGGAATTCACAGCTTCCATTACAGCAGTGTTCAGATCTTATAAAATAAATCACTGTAAAGTACCCAGTTGTCAGCTGCTCATGGAACTTTAAAAGCAAAGGGGGTGTCCATTAGGTTTCACTTGAAATGGGTTCAAAGTTGTTGGAGCACCTACTTCACATTAGCCCTGATCTAGTTTGAACCCCAAGTCTATTAATAGCTTGTCAGTTGTGAAAAAAGCTGAGAAAATTGGCTGACTCTCATGCAGAACTGTGGGAGCTTTGACTATGAGACCAGGCTGATGCTTCTGGCAAGGGTCCCAAACAGACCAGCAGCAGATGGAATACTACTTGGTTCTTCTGGCTTTGATAAAACTGAATTAAAGTTTCCTGTCCTCTCTTTCAGGCTTTTGGTTGCACATCTTGAAGCCTGGTACAGATGGGTAGGCAGTGAGGGGCACACAACCTATGTAGACATTTTCTAATCTGCTGTTAAGAGATATTAGTACTCACCTCTGGAGGAGGTGGGACTTGAACCCAGGCCTCCTGAGTCAGAAGTAGGGATATTGTCACTGCACCTTAAAAGCCTCTCACATGCTGGATATTTGAACATGTAAATTGGAAGCAGCCATTTAATATTGAAAGCATCTGATTTGCATATTCACCCACCCTCCTTCCTCTTTAAACAGATATGTCACTCACCTATTTACAGACCTTCCTGGAAGTTCTAAATGTGATCCTAAAGCTGAGGAAAGCCTACCTCCCACACCCCATTCTCACTACATTCTACTGAGGGTTCATTGAGGGTACCCTGAGCTGCTGCATCACTGCCTGGTTCAGGAATTGCACCGTCTCGGATTGTAAGACCCTACGACGGATAGTAAGGACAGCTGAGAAGATCGTTGGGGTCCTCTTCCCTACATTACAGACATTTACACCACACACACTACAACCAAAAGGCTAAGAGCATTGTGGAAGACCCCGCACACCCCTCACTCAAACTCTTCTCCCTCCTGCCATCTGGTGGAAGATACCACAGCATTCAGTCTGTCACAGCCAGATTGTGCAACAGTTTCTTCCCCTAAGCTATCATGCTCCTTAACACAGTGTGATGGAATCTTGCCCATTTGAAATTCTTTGCATGACTTCAAATTGCTCCAGAAAAATATCTATTATTTATCATTCTTTGATATACTGTAACTTATGTGTTTTGCACTTATTATGCACTTTATGCAGTGTACAATTGTGTGGTTTGTGCTGCCCATGTAGAACCCTTGGTCCTGGAGGAACACGGTCTCATTTTTACTGTACCAGTTGTATATGGTAGAAATGGCAAATAAAATATACTCTGCTCTCTACTCTACTCCAATGGAGTAGTTAGAGTGCTATCCCTCTCCCCACTGACTTTCATTTGCTGATCCCTCATTTACTGGGCATGAAATAAGCAACTGGTAGTTAAACTTTTCCTCCAAGGTTCTCAGCATTTAAAAGTATGTTCTTTAATGATTTGTCAAGTTAAATTAAAAGTCATATCAGATACTCCTTTGAAATGACACTAATCGAAAAAGTGTTAACATCGTACCCTCTCTCATAGTAACAGAGAATATGACTGTTTTAGATAAGACTGCTCAACTCTTAGCCAGATGAAGCCCATATTGAAATAATTAACTTGTCATTGTCTAAGAATTCATAATAAAAAGTAGCTTCACTCTGTATGTTTTTTTCATTAGTCAAAAAAAGAATTAAACAGTGTCGCAGTTGCTCATGGTATTCTTCAAAGAGTCAGTGACTCCTCAATTTTACTCCAAAATAGACTTGCAGTGTAACTGATGGCTTGGGAATTTTCTATGCTTCATTTTCCAATTTAGTGAACACTAACAGCTCTTCAGCACTAAACTGCAATCAACGAATCAGGTAAACTAATGTAAATTAAAATAATCACTTCCTCAATGAGTGTGGGACATTTGTTTGGTCATTCTAGAGAGAGATTTCTTAAATTAAAATGTGCACATTATATTATTTCCTAAGTTATTTTTCAGATTAGAACATATTTTCTTCACTTTTTATGAATTTGCAAAGAAAAATATTTCCAACCATGTTACATTTTTGACATCCTTCGCATGTCTTAAGACCTTCAATTTAACTAAATGTAGGATGCTGTCTGACCCAATGTGATCACCAGCATTTGTTGCTTTCAATTTAAATGAATGACTTGTTGTTATTTTGTAGATAAATATAGCCACCAATTTATGCATATCACAGTTTCACAAGAATCACTGACATGAATGACTAGCTATTCTGTTTGGTGGTGTTTATAGAGAGAAACCCCAGCAGAGTTACACTTCTGGTCTTATTCAGCTGAGACCACCGAAACATGTTTTGTTCACCTGAACAGGCATATAGGCATCAGCTTGGCATTTTACCGAAAGGACAGTATCGCTGATGGTCGAATAATTTTTCATTGTTTTTGGTGTGTGAACCTCAAATAATACATTTGCTCTTGGAGTGGAGATAGAACCATTTCATTCTGACTTATGATGAGAGAGCTTCTACAGAGCTAGCCAGAAGTTGCAAACCAACAAGAATGGAGATTCCAAAGGAACGCTATATTCCCATTAACATGGTGTACACAAATCATTCAATTTTGAATCCAATAGGAGGATGATGTAGTATAATCCAGCATTAAATTATGATCTCCAATGGCACCATATTGAGTCAGTGTGAATAAGGAGACTGGAGAGTATTGTCTGCTGCAAAAAGCATTTCAGATCGGGTCTTTATTTTGTGCAGCAGATTGCAGATTTTCCTGCTGCAAAATACATCTTGTTATTTTCTTTGCACAAGTGAGTGTAGTTTTTTTTTAAGCCTTAACAATGAGTTTCTTTTTGTGCTTCAGCCTTTTAGTCAGCTTTCAGAGGCTTTCAAATCCACCATACATAGGTCAAAACTTTTGCTTTTAGGTTCTTTGGAAGCTTGGGATGTAATGCACTCAACAATGAAAGTAAAATAATTTACCTTTTCCAAAATGCACAGACCATATTAAAATGTTCACTTTGAAAGCTAATAGCCTGGATGCTTTACATAAGGAGGCTATGTAATTTCTTTCGTGAATCCTCATATAACTATTCATTTTAATATGTTATGCTGTTAACAGTGGTCTGGTAAAGGAAACATTAAATATTTGATATTAAAATCTATTGCAAGTGGAACTAAAGGAGTTTGGTTTAAATTTCACCCTAATAAATGTCCTGGTGCTGACAAAAGGTAGAGTTTGCCATATTTTAAAGACATTATTATTTCATCCATTCCACAATTTATGCAGAGTCGTTGTTTTCTTAACAAAATATTGATATCTTTGAGTATTAAGGTATTTCTGAA
The DNA here is from genome assembly GCF_020745735.1 of Hemiscyllium ocellatum. NCBI lineage: Eukaryota > Metazoa > Chordata > Chondrichthyes > Orectolobiformes > Hemiscylliidae > Hemiscyllium > Hemiscyllium ocellatum. Next base: position 27,568,418 of record NC_083432.1, read on the forward strand.
AATGGTGCTATCCAAAGTTTAAGTTATCTTACTCTTTCAGCTATTGATCTACCATACATTTTGCACATTTCACTGCATTATTTATCAATATTCAGACAAAGTGCAATGCTAACCGATGATATTATGTGTATCTCTGGCTTTCCAATCAGCATTTTACATTTATTAATAACACACACTAATTTTTGACCAGAAAGAAGTTGATGGAGAATAGATGACAACACTCAAAGAAAAGGACACCGTGTGATTAAAAACAAATTACATTTAACAGTACTTTTCTCAGAATATAGACTATGGCATGCAAGGGTAGATTTATTAGCCATTTCTATTTGCTCTGGGTCATTAAAAGTCAACCATGTTGCATGGTTCAAGGCTTTAATATAGTGGCCATATCAGGATGGGGTGGCAGGTTCTTCTTTCTTAAGAATATTAGTGAACTAGTTGGGTTTTTACAAGAATCTAACACATGTTCTTTTTATTTGTGTGTTAGTGTATGAGTTTTACAGTACACAGGTGCATGACATTGCAAGCTGGACTGACTATCCTAAATTGGTTGTTAGTATAGTTCTTCACAGACCCAGAATTATATCGAAAATATTGTCCAATTGCATAATTGCACCTAATGTTGGACACAATGTTGAGAGTTTTGCAATTGCAACTAACAATTTTTAGTTAGGTCAGTATTTTGCTTAAAGCAGACAACTAAAGGGGCATGTTGTTTGATACTATACACCAGTCTTTGGAATGTACAGCTTACATACCTGGCATCACACTGGCATGAAAATTCATATACCACATTAGTAATGCAGATTTATTTTTTGACTTGGCCTCATTCTAATAGTGATGGACATTACTCCCAATGCAATGAATTATGCACACACTGCTTCTGTTTAAACCCAATAAAATAGGTAACATCACTCTTTGGTTCATTTATTAGAGCAATATCCTTACAAATCAGAATCAACCTACCTGTTTTGAAATCTAAATGGACTTTAGTACTTAACAGCCATTCAGCATTAATTGCTACATTTTCTATGGCCACACCTCTACCAATCAGGGTCCCCTTGCCAACTATTCAACACTCTTTTCTTATACTGTATAAAGTTGGTTTCCCTTTATTGACATTCTTGCAAATGGTCCTGATGAATGCAAAATGAAAAGCTTCAATAATTTTTTAATTTTTTTCAAAAATACTCAATTTTACATTTTCATGGCCCAGCACAGGAAGCTCTTATAGTAGTTCCCTGTCCAGAACAAGCATTCTAAACACTAGGGACGATTCTACTTTATCTGTCCAACTCTCCATTTCTACCCAGCTTGTCTGAAGTGTATTAATCTTTCCCTAATCTCTCACTGATCTGTGAACATTTCTAGACCCAGGCTACTGCACCTCTCAGTCTTTGTATTAACTCAAGGTCATCAGCCATAATGGTCACTGTCTGAGCCCTGCCATTCTCACGTTCCTGTACTTGAGTATAGATTGAGAAAGTTGTGGAATATTTGAACTCTGAGAAGAATTACTACATGAAGATTTTCATAAGCAGCCTCAATTTCCATTGCCTGTACCCATTGTTCAAAAACCATGCTGCTTAATCTGTTCAAATACCAGAGACGTCTGGTCAATCTTTTGCCTGAGAGTGAATACTTTTTGCTGGTACACTTCTGACATTAAACAATATATGCAAAAACTTAAGTAATTCCTTTTATTGCTTCTTAGATGGTTGCACACCCTTCAAGTAAGGGAGTTTGAATGAGCATCTGAAAGAATGACTTAGTAATTGGAAACTGATTGTTTCCAGTATTTGAGGGAGCATGGAGGATATTTCAAACAATAGGCTGCACGTTATGAAGCTGTGCAATTCACTTCCAGGGTTGGAGGTCAAAGTTGAAGTTATATAAATAAATAAGAGTAAATTAGTCGACTGATGAAATGGAAGATAAGGAAGGGGTATGGGAATAGGTTAAGTAAATTGGCATATATGGAGCCGCATAGAATTTAGAGCACAGAAAGCTTCACCTGAACCTTGTGCTGTTCTCATTGGACTGAATCAATAGGGGTTCCTTCACTTGAAGAAAAAGGCTGAAGGATGACTTGATAGAGGTTGTTGAAATTATTAAAGGTTTCATTAGAGCAAATGCGGTGAAAATATTTCCATTATGAGGATGTTAAAAGAAAACTAAGGGCAATATATATTTTAAGATAATAGCTAATAGATCCAGTAAGGAAGTCATGTCCACAAAGCCTTTTGGAATTAAGAACTCATTACCTTGGAGAATGGGTGAGTAGCTTGGGCACATTTTAAGAATGAGTGTGGCACTGGAAAAGCACAGCAGGTCAGGCGGCATCTGAGGAGCAGGAGAGTTTACGTTTAGGACATAAGCTCTTCATCAGGACTAATGCCTGAAATTTCAACTCTTCTGCACCTCAGATGCTGCCTGACCTGCTGTGCTTTTCCAGTGACACACTTTTCAACTCTGACTCTCCAGCATATGCAGTCCTCACTTCCTCCTACATTTTAGGAATGTTAGATGTCCGCATGGGGTGAAAAGGGAAATGAAATCGGTACAGATAGGATGAAATGAAGATGAAAGAGAGGATACACTTATTGAGTATAATATCCAGCATAGATTAGTTGGGCTGTATGTTTCGCTGTTGCACACTGTTATACATAGACAGGGAATAAGACTATGCTTTCAGATTTTCATTTCCATTTTGGATAAATTGGATAAATGAAGAGATCACGTTACCTAATTTGTATTGTGCCCAAGTTCAAGTTTGTGTTATTAAAGGTAAAATTTGAACTAAGGCTAATCATCTGGGAAGAAGGTGCAATACATTCATATTTCTAGACAATGTGACAACACCTGTGTTGACTATGGGTAAGCTGTTAATCTGCAGGTCTCATATGGAGGTAATATAAATTTCAGGTTTCATAAACCATTACCTTTTAAACTATCTACTCAGTTGTTTCATACAGTACAGGTGGGAGTCCAGAAGATAGCTAATCAGCATTTGTACTTGGCTATCAGGCCCATATGATTCACACTGCCTTGGGATTCAGTTTAGGAAGGAGTGGCAATAAAAAAAATGTAATATCAAGTTGCAGGTTTCACAAGATATCCCTAAATCTCATACACGACTCAGTCTTCAGTGGTCTGAAGGAGAAATAAAAAGAATTGACAGAAGGTTAAAGGAAAATTGAAGACACCAAGTTCATAAGGAATTAATGAGGTGGGAAGAATCGCGAGCTTTCACTGCAAAGTCAAAACTCAAGGTAAATCATCACAGTGGAAGCATGGGGAGGAAATGGCCTCGTGGTATTATCACTGGACTGTTAATCCAGAGGCCCTGGGGACATAGGTACAAACCCCACCACAGCAGATGGTGGAATTTGAATTCAATAAAAGAATCTGGAATCAGCATCTAATGATGAAGAAGCATTGTTGGTTTAAAAATCCATCTAGTTGACTAATATTCTTTAGGAAAGAAAACTGCCATCCTTGTCTAGCCTACACATGACTCCAGCCCAAAGCCATGTGGTTAACTCTTGGCAATTAGGGATTTGCAATAAATGCTGACCTAACCTGCAATGCCCTCATCCAGTGAATGAATTCAAAGTCAGTTGAGGACAAGAAGTCACCCAGCATGGAATGGAAAAGGAAAGTAGGCCATCAGAAGCTGGGAATATTTTCACAGTGGTTCTGGGGAATAGATTTTCCACTGAAGGGACAGACTGAAATAACTGTAGAGTGGGATTGCTAGTCACACTGGGAAATTTGTTTGCATTTTACAATATAAACGCTTGAAAATAATGTTTAGACAATGCTGTTTTAGTTTGTTTGTTACAATAAAAATCTTAAATGATGAAATCTCATTTTGTGATCCCTCACATAAATTACTTGAAATTCAGATATATTTTTACAAGCTATTGGTCTGTAGAGGATAGAAACAAAATTTTTTTCTATTAAATGGTGGCCCCAGTGGTCCATTGTTCATCATTCTCTAGTCAGGGGAGACATTTCTCAGTGCTCCTGTCCAATAAAAACAAGTTAACTAACAATTCTATGGTAAAGGCATCACTAAACAAAAGTGATCATAATACTATTCAAGGTTAAGTGATTTATTTAAACTAAAAATAAAGTCTTAAAACTGAGAAAATCAAATTATTTAGGTCTCAGAGATTAGTTAGCTGAAAAAAATTGGGAAACTAGATTAGAAGTAAGAAAAGTAAACAAACAATGAAAAACATTTAAACAATTAATTAATTCCACCAAAATGTTGGTAGTGGCAGGTAAAGTTAGCACCATACAAGTGTAAATAAATTCTCAGAAAAGAGAATTTAGCCCTCTTTCTTGATGTTCAACTATATTATCTTTGCTGAATCATCTTCCATTGAGATCTTAAATGCTATCCATTCACAGAAATGTTACCAGATCACTGTAGCTACAAAGGCAGCAAGAGGCTGGGAACACAATAGCTGATCTTTTGACTTCCCCAAGCCTTGCCACTATCAAGAAGGCATAATTCAGGAATATCATACATTTGGCTGGGTGAATGCAGAAGCACCAATATTAGAGAAGCTGACAATATACAAGACAGAGCAGCCTGTTTGATTGGCAACCCCCCCCCCCCGATCCCCATTCACTATGACATTCAATCCCCCTCCACACCAGTGTAATGTGACAACAGCATGTTCCATCAATTCAGGGGGCCCGCAGTGTCATTGAACATCAATTGTACAGAGTAAAAATGCAAGTGTAGCAAACAATTAGTAATGCAAATGACATCCTAGCTTATATCATATGGGAACTGGATAAAAACAGTGAAGAGACTGTATTATACCTATGCAGGTTGGTATGCTAAGATGGTCTTCTTGTCATGTAGAATGATGCCAATATTGTGGATTCAATTCCTGCATTGGCTTAGGTTACCATGAAGGACCCTTCTTCTTAACCTCTCCCCTCACCCCAAGTGACCCTCAAGTTAAAACCAGCATCAGAAATCTCTAATGTGAGAGCAGCCCAGTGGTCCTCTGTGACTTTACGTTTCCTGTAATTATATAGAGACCATAGCTACAGTTCTGTGTATATGTTTAGTCTCCTTATTTGAGGAATCTTAGAAATAGTACACTTTCGTTGATCTGGTTCATGAAATGAAGGTTTGTCCTTTGAGTAGATTGCACCTATATATTTCAGAAATAATAAAAACGAGAGGTGATATAATTGAAATATATATGATTCTTAAAGTGCTTGAAAGAGTAGGTGCAGGATGGAAGTTTCTCTTGACTGAACAGTATCGATCAAGGGATCTCAGTTTTATAATAAAGTGTTAGTAATATAGAACTGATATGAAGAGAAATGTCTTCTCCCAAATGGTTATATACCTTTGTAGTTTCCTAATCCAAAGGGCCATTAATATTTAATTGTTACGTACATTACATGCAGAAATCAATATAGTTTTGAAGATGAAGGAGATTGGGTTAATGTGAGAAAGGGGAGTTGAGGAAGAAAATCAGCAATCATTATGATAAATGACATTGCATATTTGAAGGAGTGAATTACCTATTTTATGCTTCTCTTTTCAATTTCTTATCCTATTCCTAGTAGTACTGTACGTAATGTGTCTCAGTATCTCTAGTTTCTGGACTAATCTCTAGCTGTAGTATTTCAATATCTCCTGTTAACCATGTTGAGCCTGACTATCGCTGGGCTAAATGATAATAGGAAAGAGTAGGTTAAGACCATGAGATGTAGGAGCAGGACCAAGCTATTCAGCTCATTGAACCTGCTCTGCCATTCAATGAGATGATGGCTGACTTGAAAATCTTCAACACCACTTTCCTGCCATTTTCCCATAACCATTGATTCCCTTACTGATTGAAAACCTGTCTATCTCAGCTATCGATATACTTAATGAGCTAACTTCTACAGCCCTCCTTGGTAAAGAATTTCATGGATTGACTACCCTCTGAGAATAAAATCCTCTTTATCTTTGCCTTAAGTGGGCATCTGCTTACTCTGATCCTAGACTCTCCTACAAGGGAAACAATGTTTCCATATCTACCCTGTCATACGCCCTGATAATCTTTTATGTTTCAATAAGGTCTTTGCTCATTCTTCTAAGATCAACTAAATACATGCCCAACGTACTCCACCTCTTCTCACAAGAAAATCACTGCCTACCTAGAATCAACCAAATCAAAGTTCTCAGGCTTGCTCCAATGCCAGCATAGCATTTCTTCGATAATGGAACCAAAACTGTTTGCAGTATCCCAGGTATCCTCTGACCTTGTATAATTTTAGCAAAACTGATATATTTTTATACTCCCTTTGAAGTAAAGGCCAACTGTCCATCCTCCTTCCCTATTACATTCCGAACTTGGAGGCTAGCTTTTTGTGATTAATGCACAAGAACCCTCAAATCTCTCTGTTCTGCAACTTTTTGCAGAGTTTCTCCATTTAAGTAATATCCAGCTCCTATATCCTTCATGCCAAAGTGGTTGACCTCATGTTTTCCATTAGCCCCTGTGCCCCTTGATTATTTGGTATTTTTTGGAATGCTATTCATGTCCTCTACCATGAAGACTAATGCATTTCTTCAACTCACCTTTCATCCTGGTTCCTCAATATTAATTTCCCAGCCTTGTTCCCGAAGGGGCCCATGGTTCCTTTGGACTCTCTTTTCCTTTTTTATATATTTAAGGAAGCTCTTACTGTCTGTTTTATATTACTTGCTAGCAATTACTTACTCATAGTCCATTTACGCTCTCAATTTTTTAAAACTTTTAATACTTTGCCAATCCTTTAGTTTGTTACTGATCTTTGCCACATTGTATGGTTTTCCTTTCAATTTGATACTATACTTAACTTCCTTAGTTATCTACAGTTACTTTATCCCCTTCCTGGAAACCTTCTTCCTCATTGGAATATATCTTTGCTGTTAGTCATGAACTATTTTCTTAAATGTCTGCCATTGTTCCTTAACCATTATTTCTGCTCAACTCTTTTCCCAGTCCACTGCAGCCAATTCAGCCCTCATCTTGTGGGTCACTAGGCGAATAGTTCGCCATGGAAAGAAAACTTTGAAAAAAGTAATGTGCCAATTAAATGTAACCTACATAATTGGACAATTGATACAGGAATGAAAATTTCAAATTCTTTACTACAATACTTGGCTGCAGCTCATTGCACGTACAAGTTAACATTTCAAGAGAGTTGCTGTCTTATTTCTAGTTCTGGGTGGTCTGAATATGCACAGCATTATGAAAATGTCTGCAGTGAATTTGAAAAGAATGAAAACAGAAACTCCCTTCAAGATCCTATAACAGTTTAACTTCATACCACAGATGAGAGCACCTGGGAAAATGTGTTGCTTTTTAATTTATGGTTTATAACCACAAGAAACAGATGCTAGTCCTTTTCAGTGTGATAATACACAAGAGTGCAAGACCCATGCTTGATCTTTTTAAATCCTTAGTCGAAATAGCTTACAATTTTGTTAGAAGAACTTTAGGGGCAACATACTGGAACTCTAGATTACTATCCCAAAAAAGGAAAGGACACCACTTGATGCCAAAGAACCTCAAATGGTGAGATTTCCACTATTCAATCATGCTAAATAAGGAGCACTTGAGCCAAGGATCACTTTCCATCAGTACATGAGTGAAATGAAAAATGTACACTTCTGATTCAGCCCTGCAGCTATCAGTCCTGAAGCTTGTGTACAAAATAATGAGGCGCATAAATAGAAAGCAACTTTTCTGGTTAGTAATGGGGTCAGTAGCTGGGGGCATAGATTGTTAAAAAGGGGAAAGAAGGCTAGATAGGATTTATTGAAGAATTGTTTTCATCCAGAGGGTGTGGATATCTGAAACCTACTGTCTGAAAGTTTGATAAAGATGAGAACCAGCTCAATGTTTAAGATTTTAGATGAACACTTAAAATGCCATAGCATACAAGGTACAGGCCAAATGGTGGAAGATGGGAATAAAGTAGATGAGTGCTTGATATCCAACATGGACAGAATAGGTTGAAGGACATAATTCTATGCTGTAAATCTCAATAGCTCCATGACCCTTTACTTACAGAATTGTGGTACAGAACCTTCACAGACAAGTGCCCCGCAGCCACCCATGTCACAGGACTGTTAATCAAGAAGGCCAGTCTATGTTCTGTGAACATGGGTGAATCCCACCATGGTAGATGGGCAGATTGTGAATTTTTTAATTAAAGTGGTGACAATGTAACTATTGTCAATTGTTGTAAAAACCCATCTGGCCTGTTAATTCCTTTAAGGAAGGCAAACTGCTGTACTTGCGCGGTATGGCCTATGTGACTACAACAGTGTGACTGAGTCTTAACTGCCCTCTGGACAACTGAGAACAGAAAATAAATGCTGGCTTAACCAGTGATGCCCATATCTCAATGAGCAAATTTTCAAACATTGAAATAATAGCACCTGGACGCAGTGGGTAGAAACTTTGAAATCAGAGGGCAACACTGTCACTTCACTGTCTTAAAAATGCAATGCATGCCTGTGAAAATTCAGCAAAGTTAACTCTTGAAAAGGTAAGAGTTTTGTGAATGTATGGAAAAGGTCTCTGTGGAGGTATGGTGAGGAGGGAAGAAGAAGAAAAAGGATGAAATAACTAATAGTAAACACAGAATATTAATGAAAGGAAATAACGTAAAGAGTCCTAGAGAGAAATATTAAACAATAAAGGTTAAAAGAGTTAAAAGAATTGTGTAAAACAAAATTAGAAGGAAAAGTTATACTGGAGATTATCAGGACCATTTTAGGAAAGATTAAAAAGCTCAGGGAAAAGTTAAGCCCATCTTGGCACCATTAAGAAAGCTAAAGAAAAGTTCCATTAAAGAAAAATCTTTTGAGGAGCTTTAGAAATTTTAAAACAGAAATAGGAAGCAATTTAGAAAAAAAACGAGAAACAGAAAGACAATCAAGGTATTGGGATTAAGGAACAGGAGATATGTTTTATGTAGAGATGGATCAAACAAAAATTGGACATTTTGGCTGCTTTTAGATTTATGGAAAGTTTTCTATCAAGTATTATAATTTTATATATTTACTTGTCACAGCCTGCCATTGTAGTAATGATGCATTTATTCATACTGTTTCTGCTTTTAGTCAATCCTTAATGCATGACAGAACACTATTTCCTATCCAATATGTTTTAATTTTGCTAACCAACTTTGTGGGGGACTTTGCAAACATCCAAGACTGATGCCCCACTAATGCTCTTATAAATGCCTTCAAACATGATTTCCCATTCACAAATCCATGTTTACTATGCACATTATTGTTCTTGTGTTCATTTGTTCCTTCCTTTATGATTTGATATATGCTAGCAGCTTTCTTATTACTGATGCAAGCTTATCAGGTCTTTAGTCCCTCCACTTTCTCTCTCCCTGTCTTCTTAAATAATTGGATGACATTTGTTACCTTCCAATCTTCAGGAATCATTCAAAAATATTCTGAACTTTGGAAGATGGTCACCAATGCATCCATAATTTCCATTGGTAAAAATCACACAACAACAGGTTAGTCCAGATAGTTGTGAAAGTTCCCTTGCCTTTTTGCCAACCCAGTTTACTGTATCAGGTACTTCCAATATGGTCTACCCTACATCAGGGAGACCAAACATAAACTGAAGGAATGGTTCGCTGAACATCTCAGCCAGGTCCACAGGGGCCGACCAGACCTCCCAGTCACCACCTATTTTAATTTCCCTTCCCACTCCCTTTCCAACATGACAATCTTTTGCATCCTCCATTGCCACAATATACCAAACTGCAAATTGAAAGTACAACACTTCATCCTCCGCCTGGGCAGCCTACAGCCCGCAAAACTCAACATTGAGTTCTCCAATTTCAAATAACCTCCTATGCCTTCCCCCGACACCCTTCCCAGCCCCTTCCCCTCCCTTCCACTCCTCCCAGCCAGCAACTGGATTCATTGCTTCCATTGTCCAATCAGGTCATACCCTCTACCTGTCTTCACCTATGCCCACTTCATCACCCTGCCCCCATCACCTCCTTTATCTGCAGCTCCCCTTACACCCACCCCCAGTACTGAAGAAGGGTTACACTTGAAATGGTGACTTCTCCACCTCCTGATGTTTCCTGGCTTGTTGTGTTCTCCTAGTCTCCTGCTTGTCTACCTTGAATTCCAACATCTATAGTTTTTTTGACCATTCTAAATATTGACCTTTTTTGAATATTCAATGAATACTTTATGTCATCTTGCCACTAGGTTACTTTAATGGCAATTAGATGGTACCCATTTTCCTTTACTTTTAAATAATCTACCTTGTTACAATGCCATGTGCATTCAATTAAATTGTTTTAACCTTGTTTTTACATTATTCCACATTCTAAGCTGAGTTGATGTTTGCTTTCATTCATTTTGCCTGCCTTCTGAATTCATTTACCACTTTTCTATTTCTTGTTTGCCAACTTTACTTCCTTCCAAACTGAGCTACTCCTGAGCTTCCCAAATCCTAACAAGTGAGCTCAAGCCCTCCAAACAGCACTAGTAAATCTTCCTGAAAGGATATTGGTCTTTGTCCAAAAAAGGTGTAATGCTTCCAGCCCGTACAAGTCCTACATGTCCCACAACTGGTCCAGATGCCTCATAAATTTGATGTTCCTCCTCGTATATTACCTGCACTTGTGTTTTTGCCGATATGTCGACTTCCACATGCTGCAGGATGTACATTGCACTTGCCCAATCTGGCTTGTCATACAGCAACTTCAAAAGAGATTTATTACAATTAAAATAAAAATAAATAAATTAGAATAAGTTATCAGATACTCACCAATCAGATTCTTACCCTGTACCAAAGTGACAGCCAATTGGAGGAGGCTGCAAAGGTTAGAAAACGAAAGGAGAATTTCACTCCCCTCTTAGTCAGATTCTCTCACTAGCTAAACTCCCACTTTATATCTGTGCATCCAAAACAGTACTCAGGCTGCACTGAGGAAGATGTCTTTTTATGCTCCATGAAAAACAATTGACACAAGCTTCTTAAAACCAGTTTAAGCCCGCCACTCAACTAGCCACAGCTAATCTCAGGGGGCTTGGACACTCATGTTGTAAGCCTGGAATAACACTGAATTTCTTGTAATTTAAGGAATAATCTGTAGTTAGCTAATGAATTGAAGCAAAAGCTAGAATTTGGTTCAAAATTAACCTTTAAAACACTCTCATCCACCACCGCTCAGATTCTTCTTACTCTATGAGGGAAACTGTACAATTCTGGCTCTTGTTTGAAGTTGGGGGAAATAATTTGATGTGAAAAATATCAGATCAGATTTTTCATAATGGAGCAAAAGTTTGAAATGGTTAATGCTGAGGAACGCTGAAAGCAGCAGCCGCTCTAATGATGTGCCAGGGCAGCACAGTCGCTCAGTGGTTAGCACTGCTGCCTCACAGCACCAGCAAACTAGGTTCAATCCCAGCCTTGGGTGACTGCGCAAAGTTTGCACGCTCTTCCCGTATCTGTGTGGGTTTCCTTCCACTATCTAAAAATGTGCAAGATAGGTGAATTTGCTGCGCGAAGTTGCCTGTAGTGTTCAGGGATGTATAGGTTAGGTGCATGAGTCAGGGGCAAGTGTAGAGTAATGGGTCTGGGTAGGATACACATTGGTGTGGATCTTTTGGGCTGAAGGACCTGTTTCTACACAGTAGGAGTTCTAATTCTATGTCATATCCATTTGTTGGGAGAATAGCACAGGATCACAAAGCAGTAAGACATGCCATCTGGGTCTTCCACATAGTCACTGCAACCTTATCTATCATTTTAGTATAATTTATACATAATTGTTATCATGAAATAAGCTACATCTTGTTTAAGTCAAGAATCTCTTCTTATTAGGCTACAAATTAATTTTCCTCAATCACACTGGACCAAGCATGGCCTGAACATTTATATCCTGAAAGATAATTATGGCAGCTAATCCACCTTATACTGAGTAACAGTAGTGACTTCATATGACATAATGAGCAACATTTTGGATTGCCCATACAACAGTCAATACACTGCTCAAAGGATGCATTTTTCAACAAAATAGTTATGTCATTATAAATTTACTCCAAAATTGGTAATGCTATGAAGTAGTCAAAAGACTCTTGGTCAAATTAGTTAATGTAACCAGCATGCATATTCCTCATTTCCATTTAGTTATATTTAATACAGTGTAAGCAAATGCAAAATACGAGCTTAAAAATACTAAGTTTCAATGCCGCAATGCCCCAACTAATACTACTGCATATTGGAAAATCGTGAGTAATGATTCTACCACTTTCAAAACATTTTGGCAAATTCACCATATTGAATAGTAATATGACTGGAAACTATTGCAATGACCTGGGATTTTGAGGATGGAGAGGAACTTGAATTGAATTATTGTGGGAAATTTCAGTTGCATAACCTGTTCGATTTGACCATATTGACATGGACAGTATACTTCCGAGGTACAATTCCTGTGAGAGCCATTTCCCAATGGGAACTGGTTTATGCCAAGTTTTTTAGGTTGCACACAAATATTCAATCCAATTTTTAAACTAAAAATGTTTAATGGATAAGGACAAAACTACCAAGACTTCCATGTATTACCAATCCTCATTGCCTTGAAAAACTGGTGATAAATCTTCTTAAATGCCTGAATACCTTTTGATAATGTTTCTCTCATAACAATGGCTTGGAGAGAATGTCTGAACATTGATCTAATGATGATGAATTATAGAGATGTACAGCATGGAAACAGACCTTTCGTCCAACCTGTCCATGCCGACCAGATATCCCAACCCAATGTTGTCCCACCCACCAGCCCATATCCCTCCAAACCCTTTCCATTCATATACCCATCCAAATACCTCTTAAATGTTGCAATTGTTCCAAATTTTCAAAAGTGTCAAAACAATGCAAAAGTTTATAATGCAGAAATTACTGCTCCTAGAATTCAAGGAAATCAGTTTCAACTGAAAATACCTTAAAAACAGTTCTAAGAGTTACAATTTTTTCCTGTCCTTCATCTTGGATAGAGATCTGATGGCTTTTCCCCAGCTTGTTCACAAGCCCATGGGAGCAATCACATGGTTGCTGGCAAGCAGAAGGCCTTTGTCAACAATTCCTGGACCACAACTATGTGGAGTGCCTACGAGGATCATCAGGCCACCCGTTCTCAAAAAAGTGCAGTAATCCTTCAGTAACCGTTGGCTTTAGAACAGTTCTTTTATACTTCAGTCCACAATTAAAATTACAGACACATGAGAGACACTGTCCTTACAACTTATGAAATTGTTAATCTAAATCAGTAGTAACATTTTTAAACCATGGTAATAGTTTTATGGCATTTGTTAAATTCACAAATGTTTCAACTGTATAAGGTGGACATTAAATAACTATAATTCTAAATATTTCAGAATGTACAGAATGTCATTTTCTGGCTGTTAAACATCACAACTGCAGTTATATCACTTGTGCTCTCAAGAGGCTTCATCCGAATTAGGGAAATCTTTCCTCCTCGAAGGACAGCTGCAATTAGACACAATGCATCTGTAAATTTTCTTCCTAACTCCATTCCTTTAAAAAGACTTGGATGACTGTGTTACTACTCTTGAACTTTTAAGCATAGTTGCATGTACATCTGAAATAAAAGAATGTTGATATTTTAAAAATGACTTCATTAGGTTTATTATAAAGGTGGGTCTGAGGATAGATATGTGTTGAATGTCCTTGATGTCCCCATTTGCATCAGTTGTAAAAGGCAAGAAGCATTGGTAAGTTGGAGTATGATTGTGTAAAAAATGAGGTCTGCAGATGCTGGAGATCACAGCTGCAAATGTGTTGCTGGTCAAAGCACAGCAGGTTAGGCAGCATCTCAGGAATAGAGAATTCGACGTTTCGAGCACAAGCCCTTCATCAGGAATGTAACAGCATTCAGCTTCTGTAATCTTAGAAGGAAGAACAAAAAGAATTTCAAACTTGAATGGACTTACACATGCAAAATCCAAATTTTGATCAATCCAATGTGGAAATTGTTCCTAAGGTAAAGGTTGGGCAGTCATTGTGGAATGAAGTGGACAGAGGCAAAAGACACTCTGAAGAACTACAGAGTGTCAGCTGCAGGGAGTTTTAGAGCTAAAATAGAGAACAAGACCTCAGAAAGAGTGAACATGAGACTTAGGACATTTTAAAACACACACTTTATTCATAAGAGTCTGCCAATGAAAATTCTGAGGAAGAATCACTGAACAGGAAATGTTAACTCTGATTTCTCTGCCAGACCTGCTGACCTTTTCAAACAATTTCTGTTTTTGCTTCTGATTTACAGCATCTGATTAGATTAGATTACTTACAATGTGGAAACAGGCCCTTCTGCCCAACAAGTCCACACTGACCCTCCGAAGAGCAACCCATCCAGATCCGCTCCTCTACATTTACCCCTTCTCCTAACACTACAGGCAATTTCGCATGGCCAATTCACCTAACCTGCACATCTTTGGACTGTGGGAGGAAACTGGAGCACCCGGAGGAAACCCACGCAGACATGGGGAGAATGTACAAACTCCACACAGACAGTTGCTGAGGCGGGAATTGAACCCGTGTCTCTGGCGCTGTGAGGTAACCATTGTGCCACCATACCACTTCCAGTTTTTTTCTGGTTTTTCTCAATGATACTATGAATGAATCCCATCACTTTTATGTATTAACTTCCCCTGATGCTAAATCTCAGTCTCACAGCCCATAAAGAACAAGATTTAAAAGCTAGTTGAAGTCATGAAGATGATGGAACAATCTCCATGAGCCTGGATCAGAGTAGTTCCTGATGTTAAACCCTCCAGATACACCTAAGGCAGCATGGAGTGTTTCTTATCAGCTTGAACCATGTGGTAGCTGCATCATAACAGTCTCTCCATGTTAAAAGACTCCTCCCTCTACTTCAAGCCATGAGCAAGCATCATCTTTATTTTCAATGACTACTAGAGAAAGAGAGAGAGAGAGAGGTAGGGGTAAGCAGGGCCAAGGAGGTTTAATAATTGGCCTAAAAGTTGTAAACCTTAATAACATTCTATTGACAAAACTGATGAAATCCATTCAACGTTCCAATGAGCTTTGCTTTTGCCACAATCCCAAATTGCAGAAGCTTGCAATCCGATTTAAGATCCCTGAAGGAAGACTGCCTCACCGTACCTGGCAACATTCTCTGCATGCTATAATTTTGTGCAAAAATAGATGAAATCTTTGAATTCAATACCAAAGACCACAATTAAAACCACAGACAATACAAACAGTTTGAAGTGATCCACACCAATTTCAGTTTGTGACATTTAAAGTTTTTGAAAGCAGCATTCTCCAGAACAGTAGGAACATTCAGCAAGCACTTACCCAATAATAAAGCATTCTGCTATGTTATTTGGTAAGTCAGGGTTTCATGAATCTGTGAGCTAAACAAGTAATTGACATAAAGAAGAGCTGAATATTATTTAAACAGAAAGCTGTATCACAGAATGATGTGGGAGTTTTTGCGTATGAATCACTAGCAGTCAGCTTCCGAATTCAGCATGCATTAGTGAAAGCAAACGGACGGGTGGCCTAATTTAATTTTTTTTTAAAATGGAGTATGAAAGTAGGGAAGCCATGTTAAAACTATACAAGGCACTAGTCACACCACACCTGGAATATTGTGAACGGTTTTGGATCCCTTATCCAAGGGAAGATATACTGGCACTATAGGCTGAAATAACTGCACAGAGACTGGTATCCCATCAACAAATCACCTTTTATTTCCCAATGTACAGTACACTAGCTGTGGTCAGCCAGCCGGAGTCAGTCCCCTGAACTGGGGAGATTCTAAATCCCCTAATTATATTGGTCAGCCAGGGCTCTCTGATTAGCTCAGGTTAACAACCCGAATCAAAGACCTTGTACTCAATGAGGTAGACCTGGTTCCAATCACTACCAAAGAAATCAAGAAAAGGTTCACTCGGTGATAGGGTTAGAGTTGCCTAACCCAAGTATGAAGGGACTGTGTTACAAAGAAAGGTTCAGTAAGTTGCACTTAGTTGAGTTTTGAGTAAGGAGGAGCCCTTACTGAAACATATAATAGCAATAGGGGCTTGGTAGTATAGCTGGGGGGAGTTTGTTTCTGCTTGTGAGGAGGTTCTAGGACCAGAAGCAGTAATCTCAGAAGAAGGGAAGGAGTTGCTTACTTAAGACAGAGCTGAGGAGAATTCCTTTTTACTGGGAGGCAGTCAATCTGTGGTATTATTTACCACAGTAGGCTGTAGAGGCTAGAATGTTTAATATATTCAAAGCTGATGTGGTCAGATTTTTAATCAGTAAGGGAATAGAGGACATGTGAAAGAGGTGTTGAGAATTATCAGATCAGCCATGATTTCATTGAATGGTGAAGCAGAATTCCTACAAGTGTCATCAGACCAAGCAGCTAACTGCTATTTCTGATGGCATGTCTGACTGGTCTGCTTGCATAATTAGAGGTGTGAGTTCTTTTGTCTTTTAAATTAGTAAATATTAGTAAAAATACTAGACCTGCATGCTCTAAATAAGTTAGAAATAGTAATAAAAGAATAAAGGATATTAAACTGATTACTGCAGCTGTATGGTGAGATTTATTTACTATTTCCCGGTTGACTCCATGCAAACACTGTTTTGTCAGTTAGTTTCTTAAAGGGATAATGGCCCAGTTAAAAGATATTTAACAGGTACTTCAGATTAAAGTTATAATGTTTCGTGGAGACTTAATGTGGATGGTATTGTTCTGTATGCTGAATGCATAAATCATGGTTTAAATTTGGATACTACAGAACTGCGGTTTTATGAATGAATGGATGAAACTGTGTTATAGTAATTAATGGGTTACTAAAGGGTTATAAATGAATGAACGGGAACCCCGTATCAATGAATATAGCGAGCAGGTGTGTTAGTTAATAAAGATAGCCTACAATACAATATCTCACATTTGTCATTACCTCCTTAGATTAGATTACAGTGTGGAAACAGGCCCTTCGGCCCAACAAGTCCACACCGACCCACCAAAGCGAAACCCACCCATACCCTTACCCTTACATTTGCCCCTTACCTAACACTACAGACAATTTAGCATGGCCAATTCACCTGACCTGCACATCTTTGGACTGTGAGAGGAAACCAGAGCAAACCCACGCAGACATGGGGAGAACGTGCAAACTCCACACAGTCAGTCACGTGAGGCGGGATTTGAACCCAGGTCTCTGGCGCTGTGAGGCAGCAGTGCTAACCACTGTGCCACCGTATCAATCAGCATTAAATCTTGGTCCAGTTCCATTTGGTATTAATTTCAGCTGGTCGTATCTGGTTTGTAAAAGAAGGCTACATTCACTACTGGATGAAGCATTTTTAATGATCTCATGATGCCAAGATAAAACAAGTAGTTGTAATCTATGTGATTGCTTCAATGTTGTAGCACACCCTCAAATCAAATTGATTCATGTGAGATGTCTAGAATTCATATCAAAAGTAACAGTCTTGGAGCTCAAAAACAATTTCATTTAATTTGTCCCTTTGCACATTTTGGAATGGTTTTGATAACCAGTACCAAACAGACTACCACCTCAGTATTAAAATTATTCAATTTGTTTTCTAGCTTCTTTCTCTTCATTTATGTGAATTATTCTTATTTGGGCAATTTTAACTAGCACTGATTCTGTTAAATTTAACTTGTTATTTTCCTTTTAATTGCTTGCCTCTTCATTTTAACAGATATTTAGAACCATTACAGTTCTCTCCCATTCTCATATATGTCTTTTTTCTAATATTTAATGTCTTACAGACTTTTTCCTCCCTTTATGCTTTGTAATCTATGTCCTTCAAAACTTGTTTTTGGCCCTCCATAAATAGAGCTTTCAGTATTTTGTTGACATTGTACCACAAATAATCCTGTCATGTCCTGCAGGAACTAAAAGTTATGGTAAGAAATAAATACATTTTTCAGAAGAATTAAGCAATTCTTTATTTGCTTTGTGAAGTGAAAGTGACAAATGATAGCCAAGAAATGTAATACGTTACACAATGTTGTGATTCTGTTCACCGAGCTGGGAGTTTTGGTTGCAAACGTTTCGTCACCTTTCTAGGTGACATCTTCAGTGCTTGGGAGCCTCCTGTGAAGCGCTTGTGTGCTGATTCCTCCAGCATTTATAGTGGTTTGAATCTGCCGCTTCCGGTTGTCAGTTGCTGTCCACTGTAGTGGCCGGTATATAGGGCCTATATGCAGTGGACAGCAACTGACAACCGGAAGCGGCAGATTCAAACCACTATAAATGCCAGAGGAATCAGCACACAAGCGCTTCACAGGAGGCTCCCAAGAACTGAAGATGTCACCTAGAAAGGTGACAAAACATTTGCAATAAAAACTCCCAGCTCGGCAAACAGAACCACAACAACGAGCACCCGATCTGCAAATCCTCTCACAAACTTTGAACGTTACACAATTTTGGGATGGTACCATTGTCCTCATGTGGGATACAACACCCTTCAATACACTCTTCCCTATCCCTGCATACAACAGTACCATCGTTTACTTTCCTTTTAAAGCCTTCCCTTGTAAAGGCCAGCACATTCCTCCCTTTCCCATCCATTCCCATTCACTACTCCCCTTGCTCTCACCTAAATCATACAAACAATTGCAACTCATGGAGGGTGAATTTACATCTTTTCATCAATGGTTGTGTGACTGTTCTCATTTGTTCTTTCTTTGGTAATCCTTCAACACTCCATTTTCTTGATGTAACATGCATATCATAGACACTTCACAGACAACTACCTCTTTACCTTTGTAAGATATAGTTATTTCTAATCAACCAGGGTGTTGAAAATGAGAAACGATGGCACCACAGATGAACCCTTACCATAAAATTATATCTAATGTTGAGGAGTCAGTGACAGCCTGTACTTAAGCCAGCTTACAATTGTATGTTTTTTGGTATGTTTTTGCCCATGCCAGTGGAAGACTTTTCCATAATAAAGATTCTGTGGAGTGTTCAGTCTTTTAGCAGTCTGATATTTGCATATTTCTAATTACCGAAAGTGCACAAGCCCAGAAACTACAGGAGCCTGCAGTCTGTTCACCTGCTCAAGGGTCTGGCATGAGTCAAGTTGAATTTGTAGTGGGAAAGGTCAAAATAAGGACAAAACTCTACTTAATGTGGCCCAGTGCCAGAAACACTGTGAAACTCATCCATCATCTTTATTTAGTTGCTCGTGCTAAAAAAAAGCCTTTGAACGTTACAAATTCTTTCCAGAAATTAAAGTGGAATTCTTAAGAAGGGTCAGTGTGTTGAACAGATTGTCTGTCTGTTCAATTGGTTGGTGGCTTGTTGCCAATGAAATTGAGGTTTCCTTGGGGAAATCTTCTAAACACCAACTAACACTTCTCAGAAAATTTAAAAAGTATTCCACTTTTGCATCATCCTTTAGCTGGGAGATTAAGCTAATGCTTAGCAATACATTACTGTAGAGAAATGACTGAATGGCAATGCAACTTTTAATAAATAGCTAACATTATTTTGCTCCTTATCTCTAAGCTCCACAGCAGTCAAAGTTTTCATTGTATAAGTTGACTGGTAACTTTGATAAGACATAATAAATTGTTTTCCACTTAATTAATGTATATTTGTACTTTATGAAATATGTAAAGGTGTTGAAAATTGAATATTTGTGTAGGTCAAAACTCATTGCAATGGGCTGTTTAGTGGAATAAATAGAGATATAGGAGAATCAACGTTTCGGGCATGAGCCCTTCTTCAGGAAGTACTGAAGAAGAACTCAAGCCCGAAACGTCGATTCTCCTGCTCCTTGGATGCTGCCTGATCTGCTGTGCTTTTCCAGCAACACATTTTCTGCTCTGATCTCCAGCCTCTGCCGTCCTCACTTTCTCCTAAATAGAGATATACTCTCATACAGGAAGTCTTGCATTTTAAGCACTTTTCACAACCACTAGATGTTTCAAAGCATCTTATAGACAACAAAATGCTCCTGAAGTAAAGTCAGTGTTGATAGGAAATGTTGCAGCAAATTGCAAATACAAAACTCCCACACAGAACATTTTTTGCAACATTGATGGTAAATAGTAGCCAGGGGACTAGAGGTAACCCCACAGCTCTTCTGGGAAATTATGCCATGTGAGTTTTTACATTCACCTGAGCAGGCAAATGGGGTGTCTGCTAAAATTTCACCTGAAAGTCATTCTGACTAAAATTAGATGGGAGTACTATTAACCTGGTTTCAACTCCAAGGCCTGTTTATTATTCCAATCCCTTTGGAGGAATCAATAACCAAATTTATTGCATGAAACTCAAATGAAGAAATTACAACACAATCTCATTTCCTATAACTTTCGCCTTAACATAAATTGGATCCAGGATAGATTAATTATAAACTAACAGGCGAACGATACACAAACGAAAGAGATAAGTTTAGCTTTAAATAGATGATACTACAAAGGCATATCTTACAGATCTACAAGCTTCTGCTCAAATACCGTGCTAATTAGCCATACATTTTCATAATATGTTGTCCTTTATTCATGCAGTGCTATTCAGGAGTCGTCCAACAACAGCTTCTATGTTTCACAGCAGCCTTGATGGTGTAACTTTCCAAAGTTCGTCATTTTCAACCGATGAGTCAACAACACTGGTTTGGCTACTTCTGATTAAATGCCCAGCACTTCAATATTTGAAATTTCATACAGATTTCCAGGATTCAGACCTCTTTACCTAGCTTATACAATATTTGTAATCCTTTCTTTTTTGCCAAATAGAACTGATTCCATTTTGAGCATGATATGCTGCTTCTCCGTATAAGAATTCTCTGTGTTCTCATTTCCATATCTGCTTTCTCTTTGTGTCTGCATCTGTGCATTGATTGCTTTCACCCTCCAGTTCTTTAGATTGTGGCTTTCCTTTGTGTCTGTAACAGTCATTTGTGCCTGTTAGATGTATAGTAGTTTTCTTAATCTCCTTCTTATTGATACTGTTTCCAGGTCACATGGAATAATATTTCTTCTTATCCAAGAATTTTACTACAGATCAGTTTACAATTGTTGGAAACTCTTAACAAAATGTCTTTTCAAGTATTTTAAAATAACTCCAGGTTTCACATATCTTTAAAAAAATTTACATTTTTTTCTCAATTTACTGTCTCATGGTCAATGTTTGTCACTCTGTCAAATCCTTCTGCTGGATCTTGAATGTAAGGGATAAAACTCTTAAGAAAGCTAGACCTTATTTGTTTGTGCTCTATGTTAAATTCACTTAGTGATAAATATTGTCCAGTTGATTGATAAGGGACAATGAAATGCCAAATAAAGAAATGAAGATGGAGGTGCCTGAGAAAAGGTTTGTACTTAAATCATCGAATCGATTGATTTCTCTTTCCAGACTTGTCTGACTTAAGTGTTTCTAACGTTTTCTGTTTTTGCTTTATGAAGACCAGAGAAATTGGTTATAGATCTGTCTAATGCTAAATTTCACTCTTCACATTGACAGTCTGGTCACTTCTTTTTTAACAGGATTATTAGGCCTCATGTTTGGTCTCCCTGTTTATGTCAGGAACAAGGAAAGATGTCAATTCAGATCAGTGCACTATTTCAATCTAAAACATCTGTCCAGTCTGCTACGGACAACATTTTGCACATTACTCCATTAGTCTGAAGAGCTTTTGCACAGAGAGTGCTATTATCTGGAATTTCTCAGAAGGCTGAAGCCCAGACTCTCATTTGCTGAATCTAACAAGAGGAGCTAAAAAATCAATAGTAGTCAGAGAAAATGCTTTCAACCCATTTATATATATGTGTAAGACCAACACGACTGCTGCAGAAGTTGACCCATTTTTAAAACCACAAAATACTCTGTGTATTTGTAAAAGCATATTTGCATGTTGTTTTAAATCCAGTTATTTCTATCTCCAAGTTTCAAATTCCAAATGCAATATAAATATATTATTCATTTTTTACCTGATTAAAATACCCAGAGATAAAGTGCTGCACATCAGTCTTGTGAGCCGTGCTGTAACTTGTAAAATAAAATGGACAGTACCAAACTGGATACAACATTGGCGAAGAGCCAGAAAATCGATTACAGGTCATTCTGGCATAACGTGCGTTTCGTCATTGCGAATTGGCTATAACATGATCGACAAATCGTGGAAGCTGCTGGGATTATGCAAACTTTCCACTGGTATAGCAATTTTCTATAGAGATCTTTTACAGTGTGATTTTCAAATGTGTGAGATTGCAGAGGTATGCAACTATCGTGTTATAGCAGAACACCCTGCAGTGATTGCTAGATATTTCACAGGCTGGAGGAATGTTTTAATTTGGTTTGGAAAGATTAATCACTGCATCTTGATGTACAGAGCACAACTTCTAAAGTTTTGGATGATACAACTTTTAGAAGCTTTTTAAACTGTGTGAAGGATAGTATAAAAATTCACAAGGAAGTAAATAGTTTGATGGAATGGTTCGACAAGTAATGGATGAAATTTTAATGAGGAGAAGTATAAAGTGACCCATTTTATTTCCATTGATTGATCTTAAAATGATTCACCTTCACTATTAATAGATCAACTAAAATATTTAGGGACATAGAGTCATAGAGATGTACAGCATGGAAACAGACCCTTCAGTCCAACTCGTCCATGCCAACCAGATATCCTAACTTAATCTAGACCCATTTGTCAGCACTTGGCCCATATCCCTGTAAACATTTCTATTCATATACCCATCCAGATGCCTTTCAAGTGCTGTATTGTACTAGCCTCCACCACTTCCTCTGACATAAACACACCACCCTCTGTGTGAAAAAGTTGTCCTTTAGGTCCCTTTTATATCTTTCCCCGCTCACTCTAAACATATGCCCTCTAGTTCTGGACTCCTCCCACCCCAGGGAAAGTATCTTGTCTATTTCCCCTACCAATGCCCCTCATGATTTTATAAACCTCAGTAAGGTCACTCATCAGCCTCCGACACTCCAGGGAAAACAGCCCCAATCTATTCAGCCTGTCCCTCTAGCTCAAATCCTCCAACCTGGCAACATCCTTGTAAATCTTTTCTGAACCCTTTCAAGTTTCACAACATCCTTCCAATAGGAAGGAGACCAGAATTGCATACAATATTCCAAAAGTGGCCTAACTAATGATCTGTACAGCCACAACATGACCTCGTAACTCCTTTACTCAATGCTCTGACTAATAAAATGCCTTCTTCACTATCCTATCTACCTGCGACTCTACTTTCAAGGAACAATGAGCCTGCACTCCAAGGTCTCTTTGTTCAGCAACACTCCCCAGGACTTTACCATTAAGTACATAAGTCCTGCTTTTATTTGTTTTTTGAAAATACAGCACCTCGCATTTATCTAAATTAAACTCCATCTGCTACTCCTCAGCCATTGGCCCATCTGATCAAGATCCTGTTGTACTTCTTTGCTGTCCACTACACCTCCAATTTTGGTGTCATCTGCAAACTTGCTAATGATACCTCTTATGCTCATATCCAAATCATTTACATAAATGATGAAAAGCAGTAGACCCAGCACCAATCCTTGTGGTACTCCACTGGTCACAGGCCTCTGGATTAACTTTCCAAACATAGACTGGGGTTGCCATAGTGTTAAGTGTTTTGATGCAGAGGAATTTGTTAAGTATCTACACAAAAAGTTTCTGATTCAGTATGTGAATGTACCTACTAGAGAAGGTTCAAAACTCTAGGGAAAGAAAGCAGGGCAGGTGACTGAGATATCAATGGGGGAGCACTTTGGGGCTAGCGACCATAATTCTATTTGTTTTAAAATTGTGATGGAAAAAAATAGACCAGGTCTAAAAGTTGAAGTTCTAAATTGGAGGAAAGCTAATTTTGATGGCATTAGGCAAGAACTTTCAAAAGCTGATTAGGGGCAGATGTTCATAGGTAAAGGGATAGCTGGAAAATGGGAAGCCTTCAAAAATGAGATAATGTGAGTCCAGAGACAGTATATTCCTGTTCGTGTGAAAGGAAAGGCTGGTAAGTGCAGGGAAAGCTGGATGACTAGAGAAATTGAGGTTTATTTAAGAAAAGAAGGAAGTATATGCTCAGGTGCAGATAGGAGAGATTGAATGAATCCTTAGAAGAGTATAAAGGCAGAAGCAGTATACTTAAGAGGAGACCAGGAGGGCAAAAAGGGGATATGATTTAGCTTTGGCAAATAGGGTTAAGGAGAATCCAAAAGGATTTTATTAATACATTATGGACAAAAGGGTTACTAGGAAGAGAAAGGGTTCTTCAAAGATCAGCAAGGCAGCCGTTGTGTGGTGCTACAGGAGGTGGGGGAGGTATTAAATGAGTATTTTGCATCAGTATTTATTGTGGAGAAGGACATGGAAGACATAGAATGTGGGGAAATAGATAGTGACATCTTGGAAAATATCCATATTACAGAAGAGGAGGACCTGGATGCCTTGAAACACATAAAAGTGGATAAATCCCCAGGACTTGATCAGGTGTACCCTAGAACTCTGCGGGACATAATTGTAGAACTGTTTTTCCAGCACCATACTCATGACATAAATCAAAACAATTTTAACAAACCCCCAACAGCATACTAGCAGAAGGTTCTTGAACAATGAAAAACTTGGACAGTTTACATTCTGAATTGTTAGGCAAGGAAGAGTCTCTTGTATTCTTCACTGAAGACTAAACGAGTAAAGACATTTCATTGCCTTCTGGTTGATACTGGGAGAGCAGGGTCTCTAAGCATAGGTGTTCTAGATTTACTCAGGCAAACGTAAGACATAAGACATAAGAGCAGAAATGAGGCAATTCACCCCATCAAATCTGTGCTCCATTCAGTCATGGCTGATAAGTTTCTGACCCACGCAACCAGTTAGACATTGGGATTTCTTTGGGAATTTGGATCAAGATTTCACTTTCTTAAGATAATTTTCCAAGGTACATTTTCCCTCCAATCCTAAGAACCAGAGTCATGGGGGGATAATTAACATTTTATGGGAAGCCAGTGTTATGGACCAGGCCACACCCCCTCAAAATATTTTGAGAAGGTACCCAGATTCTCAATTTATTTTTCAAGCAGATGTGAAATGGATATTCTAGAAATGATGCAGCTGGTCAAACCAATCATCTTTAAGCAAAACAGAACTTATTTGCACACTATGGTCGAAACACAAACAAACAAAACCAGAATTTAGAATAACTTAACTATTTGAAAACCCAACCAAACTGAAATTGCAACTTAACAAAGGCTTTCCAATTCCTGCACCATCCGATAAACACACCCCTTGGCAAATGGTAAATTCAAACACAGGTTCATACAGGCAGGAGAGATTTCAGAGAGAAATTTCAGCCAAGACCTCTTTTGAAACATGGAACCTCTTGTCCCTGTAACAGTTTCTCTGCTACCATTAGAGTCATAGGGATGTACAGCATGGAAACAGACCCTTCAGTCCAACCCGTCTATGCCGACCAGATATCCCAACCCAATCTAGTCCCACCTGCCAGCATCTGACCCATGTCTCTCCAAACCCTTCCTATTCATATACTCATTCAAATGCCTGTTAAATGTTGCAATTGTACCAGCCTCCACCACTTCCTCTGGCAGCTCATTCCATATATGTACCACCCTCTGTGTGAGAAAGTTGTCCCGTAGGTCTCTTTAATATCTTTTCCCTCTCACCCTAAATCTATGCCCTCTAGTTCTGGACTCCCCGACCCCAGGGAAAAGACTTTGCCTATTTACATTATCCATGCCCATCATAATTTTGTAAACCTCTATAAGGTCACCCTTCAGCCTCCAATGCTCCAGGGAAAACAGCCCCAGCCTGTTCAGCCTCTCCTTATAGCTCAAATCCTTCAACCCTGGCAATATCCTTTAAAATCTTTTCTGAACCCTTTCAAGTTTCACAACATCTTTCCGTTAGGAAGGAGACTAGAATTGCATGCAATATTCCAACAGTGGCCTAACCAATGTCCTGTACAGCTGCAACATGACCTCCCAACTCGTGTACTCAATACTCTGACCAATAAAGGAAAGCATACCAACATCTTCTTCACTATCCTATCCACCTGCAACTCCAAGGTCTCTTTGTTCAGCAACACTCCCTAGGACCTTACCATTAAGTGTATAACTCCTGCTAAGATTTGCTTTCCTAAAATGCAGCACCTTGCATTTATCTCAATTAAACTCCATCTGCCACTTCTCAGCACATTGGCCCATCTGGTTCAGATCCTGTTGTAATCTGAGGTAATTCTTTTCGCTGTCCACTACACCTCCAATTTTGGTGTCATCTGCAAACTTACTAACTGTACCTCTTACGCTCGCATCCAAATCATTTATGTAAATGACAAAAAGTAGAGGACCCAGCACCGATCCTTTTGGCACTCCACTGGTCACAGGCCTCCAGTCTGAAAAACAACCCTCTACCACATCCTCTGTCTTCTACCTTTGAGCCAGTTCTGTATCCAAATAGCTAGTTCTCCCTGTATTCTGTGAGACCTAACCTTGCTAATCAGTCTCCCATGGGGAACCTTGTAGAATGCCTTACTGAAGTCCATATAGATCACATCTACTGCTCTGCCCTCATCAATCTTCTTTGTTACTTCCTCAAAAAACTCAATCAAATTTGTGAAACATGATTTCCCACGCACAAAGACATGTTGTCTATCTATAATTCTCCTTAATTCTATTTAGATTCTGACTGCCTGCTAAAACAAACAAAATCAGAACAAAAAATGAACTGGGAGAACTGGCCACTTCCCTTTCATTGTGCAACTGTTTTAAAAGCCTCCCCTAATTGTTAGCCATTTCAGCGCCACTGATTTTATAACCCCTCTTGAAAACAAAACCAAGAACACTATAACCTTGTTAAAGGGGCAGCATCGTCACACCAGGACCAGCAGCGCCCCATACTAATCCTTCCACCAATATTGTCAGCAATTAGCATGGTCAAGATACATCTGCAAAACATCAATATCAAACAAAAATCTGTTGCCATTAATTTTGTTTCAACAGAAATTATTGCAATAGTTAGAGAGAGGTACTTTGTTGTTTTCACTACTATCAATGGCATGAATTTTAAGATGTTTAGGTCTGGATGTTTTTGCATGACATCACCATTCCCCCCACTCCCCCATCAATCCACCAGCTCTGAACCTAATACTGCAGCTTTACTTTCCTGGATTTAACACACCTCTTAGGCTTCTTTCAATGTGACTTATAATTAGCAATGGATCACTGTTGTATGCGTGATGCTCTTCCTGTCACTGTGAAAAAGCATTCAGCCTTTCCTTCTTGCTGATTCACGGTTAAATGGCAACTCAACTGGAAAAAGGTTACATAGATTAAACCACACCAAAACAGGTCATTTCACTTCTTTGGTCAACTCTGCATTTATGCTTGATTCCACTCCATCTACATCGAATCCCATTTTATTCTTGTACAGTTTCAACTTGTGCTAATATAGCTTTCCCTTATTCGGATAATGCATCTTTTTTTGTTCCATCAATAAGGATGGTGAAGTCTAAGAACATGGCACTATGGATGTAGGAAAGCATTTTCTCAGTCTTTATAATTATATCCAAATTGATGGTAATGTCCCATACTGATTTATCAGTCTAACTATGAAACTTTAGACGCGTTTAGATTTCAAAATGCTTTGCTCATTTTGGAATTATGCATCTACTTCTATCCGGAATTGATATGTCAGCCCATAAGATAGAATTGTGGTTTTTCAGTATTAGTGAGATTTGAGAAGATTTGTAGCTCAGGTTGAGGTTCTGGATGTAGGTTTGCTCACCGAGCTGGAAGATTTGATTTCAGACGTTTTGTCACCAATCTAGGTAACATCATCAGTGAGCCTCCAGATGGAACTTAATCCGGAGGCTCACTGATGATGTTACCTCATATGGTGATGAAACGTCTGAAAACAAGCCTTCCAGCTCAGCGAGCAAACCTACATCCAGCTTTTCAATATGGCTCTATGTTGAGATAATTAATTTTACAGAGAATATCCTCTCTAATACTACATTATGTGTCAAACATCAAAAGTCATAATTACCTAAAGTTTCTCAAAAAAAACAGTAATTTCTCTAAGTATTTTGCATACATATTTCTTTGTAAATGTTCCATTGTTGTCAAACTAATCCATTGCTATTTTTAAAAAATCCTTTGATATTTTGCTGACTCTATAATGGAAGATCTATTTCTGCAATGTAAAGTAGATTCAGTAATGCGAAGCCACTAGGATGGAGCTTACCTCGATGAATATGCCAATCAAGGATGCAAAACTACAACAATCTGCATTTGCACACTGCTTAAACGCAAAAAGCAAAATAAAGTGCCTTACAAGAATGTTTCTGAGAGAAAATTTGATACTGCACTATATGTGTTGGTCATAGGTGTTTGACAACCTCGTCAAAACACAAGTTTATTCAGGAACTGTTTCAAGGGGAACAAAGGACTGGACAGGTTAGGGAGCTATGCCAATATTTAGGGTCAAACAGCTGAAAGCATGGCTCGAGTGATGGAAATTGGGGGCACATAGTTGATGTTGTATGTTATCTTTCTGCTGCTGTGTGGACCTATGAGGTCCACTTGTGGCAGTGACTTATAAAATTGATTGTCAAAGCATCCGCCACATATGCAGACCCTCCAAGTAGCTGCACAGCCACACGATGTAGAGGGAACATTGTACAAAAGAGGCCAACATTGGCACAGATTTACAAACCAGGCTATAATTAAGCAAAGCTTCCTACAAGAAATGTAGAAATAATGAATGAGCCACTCCAGACAAATATAATACAACGGTAAGTAGGAAATTTCCATGATCCTGAGGATTGGGTTTTCAAAGCGATGTAAAGTTTCTCTGTCATTTCAAGATTGGCAAGAAGTCTGAACTCCTAACCCCAAAGTTGTGTTGTGACACGGGATAAACCCCTCTGCTAATTTAAATCAGTGACACAGAAAAGATTCACCCCGTGTTGTAATCTGTTAAAATTCAAGAGGCAAAGAGCGATCCTAAAAGACACCATTTAAAGTAAAAATTAACAACTTTATTTGTTAAAATCTAACAGAGAATAATTAACTAACATCTATTTACAACTTATTAATCTAAACCTATCGTTTACATTCCACTCTACAATACTAATCTGATAAAATTATGGTTTTCAGAAAAATTCAAATTTCAAACGCAGCCAGCAGTTGAATCTTCTCTTTGTATCTTCCTTTGTACAATTTGCTGTCCAGGTCAGTGTCTGTGTTTTTTTCTGTGCATCCCTTCTCCAGACGGGTACCTCTCTGAGAGTTCTTAGGAACAGCCTATATCTATTGGTGTTTTGGCAGTTCTCCCTCAACTGTCCAATTTTTTCCCGTTTTATATTCCAAAAGAATCAGATCATTTCATCCATTTCAATATTGTCAAAATACTAAATTCAAACTTGGTTGGAGTTTGGTATCTTGGGCCATAATCTAAACAATTGACTGAATTTAAATTTGTTTTTGTCTCCTAGCAACCCAGTCAGTGCGAGCTGTTTATTGTTACCTTGCTCTGGACTCTGTGTGCCTCTCTAAGTCCTTGCTAGCTTTCAACTCTCTTAAAGTTACAATAGATTCCTGATGAAGGGCTCTGGCCTGAAACGTCGAATTTCCTGTTCCTTGGATGCTGCCTAACCTGTTGTGCTTTAACCAGCAACACATTTTCAGCTCTAAAGGTACAATACCCCTTATACCTTGATAACAGCTGACACCTATGATTTTCACAAGGGCAGGAATGGGGCTTGGTTGTCAGTACCCCATTTTGGAAAGGTATGGCTTTGCATGTGTTTCTGGGACATGTTTAGTAGAGGTCAGGTATCCTTTAGAATTGTTAAAAGTAGTACAAATGTGGAGAAAATGTGCATAAACATATTGGAACTGTAAAAGTGTCAAGCAGAGCTAGCAAGTAAAGCTATCAAGCTGTTAAAGGCCTTTAGCTCATTGAGAGAAATGATTGGCATGCTAAAACAATCCATTGTTTGCTAGCTAATTGGCTGTCTGTTGACATAAGCCTGAGGGCTACCCTTACTGGATTAATGCTGCTTTACTGTTTAGACAACTATCAGTAAGTTGCCTACCACTTCACAGTTTCATTGTCAGCACATGCTTGTAGATGAACGGTTGCTATAAGGCATTATGTAGTTGACAAAATGTAAATGAAGAAGTGCTTTCTTTCAATATATTGATGTCTGAAACACACACATGGACTTTATATCGGTTAACCTTAATTATAGTTCTGAGGTCAGACCATTGCAGTTACCAAGTGACTTGATGTGGTAGCTGAAGGGACAATGAGTAGTGGGTGGTTTGTATGAGTTGGTGTGAGTTATCGTTAAGTGGGCAGAGAGCTTTGAAGAGCTATGGACTATTTAAGATGAAAGGTATGAGAATCTTGGAGTGTGTACAAGACACAAGGTGGTATTGGTTGGTATGGATGTGACATGGCGAAAGTGAGGGAGTTTGTTTGTGTGTGATAAGTGAGGACAGGAGGGAAGTTGTACGATATATTCTTTTTTTAAATTTTAGCTACAGTGCTGGTACATTAGGCAGGCCTTCTGCCCAGGCTACAGCTATATTCAGAACCCTCCTCAAACGTTTTAGAGTCACCTGACCTAACTCTGAGTGAATTCCCCCACTCTAAATAAAATTTCAAATGCTGGGTGAACCTCTCCTGAGTTTGTGGAGCAGCCCTGAGTTATAGTTTGCGGCAGTCAAGATTAAGCAGCAGATATGATAACACCCAAAAGGTATCATTGCTCAAGTTCCTTGGATATCCATTTGAAGACTTGCACAGTTGCATATTTTAAATTCTCTCTCATACAGGGAAATCATAATCTACTGTTATTTAACAAGATGCTGTATCAGAATTTCACTTGCTATTGAGATCTGAAAGTACAGCAGAGAATTAAAAATGGAAATTGCTGCAGAAACTCAGCAAGTCTGGCATTTTTTTGTGGAGACAAAAACAGAGTTTATGTTGCAAAACCCAAGACAAACTTCTTCCAAAACATGGGTTGGTTTTTCTTTAGGGGTCTTTTAGGAAACCAAGGAAGAAGTAGACTCCCAGATTTCTGAAGAAGAGTCATGCTAGACTCAAAATATGAACTCTGTTCCTCTGTCCACAGATTATGCCAGACCTGCTGAGTTTCTGCAGCAACTTGTGTTTTTGTTTCAGATTTCCAATATACATTGGAATTTGTTTCATTTTAGCACAGAAGCAAATGTTTTGCTTTCTTTAGTAAGACCAATCTCTATTATTCACATTTGATTATCCCCCCGTGCCTGAATTGAATACCTTCATGCACTCCACTGCTTTCAGATATTTCCAATAGGCAGTAAGCTCCACACCTCCTCCATGATTTTTATTCAAAAGGTCAGTTAGATTGTCTGAATTCTTACATGGGTCAGAAAATCTGCCTGTAAAGATACGTAATTAATAACACAGATAAACTTTGTGTGCACATGGACAAATTATGAATGCTAGCTTGAATTCCCAGGTACTAGACTGTGAGAAATGCATTGCTTAGGTGCATAATGGAAAGCTAGGTTTGAGTTGCTTCCAAGTATCTGGTGAGGCAGCGACATTTGAGAGAAGTGTTTGGATTAGATTACCTAAAGTGTGGAAACAGGCCCTTCAGCCCAACAAGTCCACACCGACCCTCTGAAGAGTAACTCACCCAGACCCATTTCCCTCTGGCTAATGCACCCAACACTATGGGAAATTTACCACTGCCAATTCACCTGACCTGCTCATCTTTGGACTGTGGGAAGAAACTAAACCACCCAGAGGAAATCCACACAGACACAGGGAGAACATGCAAACTCCACAAAGACAGTTGCCTGAGGTTGGAATTGAACCTGGGTCACTGGCACTATGCGGCAGCAGTGCTATCCACTGAGCCACTGTGCTGCCCCATCACTTTTGTTTTCTGATTTTTCAGACTTTGTTTATGCTGAATTGCAGAATTAATCAACAAAATGGTCTGGGGAATGACAATTTATCAACTAACTGTTTTTATCTGTAGTTTACAGAAATCCCGATTCATTGATTTATTGTATTTACTTTATTCAATGCTTATGAGCAAAGTTAGTGATTATCATTAACTTTTGCAATGTGTATTTTCGATAGAGTGAAACAGGGAGAGAAGTGAAAAATTTACCTTGACATAATTGTGCCAAAAATGGCTCGGTTGAGTGAAAGACTTAGAGTAACTGCAACTGAATTGTATGTGTAGAACGTGAGTGCAGTCACCCATTTAAAAAACTGCCTCTTTGATTAAACTTTCAATCACTTGTCCTCATATCCCCTTGAGCGAGAGATATATTAATAATATAACTCAAGTTATTAGTCTAGGATTTTCATTCTGGTTGCTTTCTTGAAAAACATGATTTCAAATGATTGTCTCCACTCCATTTGCTTCCAAAAATATTAGGTAATTATGCAAGTTGTGCTCCAATACATCATGACATCATTTAAACAATATAAACATGCCAACTGCCAGTGGAAGCCAGAAGAGCAATCCTTCATTTTCCACTTGTGAACTCTGCAATTTGCTGGACTCGATATCGAGCTCAGTAATTTTAGGGCCTGAGCACCTTCTCCCATTTCCTTACCCCTACCCCCACTTCGGGCCCTGTCATCACATGGGCTGCTGCCATAAACAATTTGAAAATAAAGCTAATTCAATACGTAAATAACCCATTATCTGCCAGTAATGGCCTCCATTAGCAGCCATTCATTCTCCCAGGTTGACTTTTAACCAGTCCTTTGTCTGCCCAATTGGCTTACTCTCGATCTGTGCCCCATTTCTGTCTTTTATTTATTCTTTCCCCCCTCTCCCATCCCTTCTTTAGCATATAAGGAGGAATCTGTACTCAAACCAGTGTCTACAGGAAAACAACACATACGGACCAAACACTGAACTACAGAAGCAACCATCCCAAAAGCCACAAATGAAGCTGCATTAGAACATTATTTCAATGAGCCACCATGCACTGCAGCACAGAGGAACTATGCAGAGCAGAGGAAAATCACCTCTGTGTATTAAAAAGTGTATTAAGAAGAATGGGTACCCAATGAACACAGTCTGCCAATTTCTCAGCAACAAACACAAACAATCACTCAAAATATGTCCAGAAACCTTTGCCACTTTCCCCTACATCAAAGACATCTCAGAAATGACTGCCAGACTACTCAGACCTTTTGGCATCATGGTAGCTCACAAAACCACCAACAGACTAAAACAACAACAAATGAACTTGAAAGACCCTATACAGACAACAAGCAAAACTAATGTCATTTACAAAATACCTTGCAAGAACTGTAACAAACACTACATTAGACAAACAGGCAGAAAACTAGCAAAAAAATGAATATCAGCAGCCATAAAAAGACATGACCATCTCTCACTAGCATCCTTACATACAGATGAGGAAAGACACCACTTCGACTGGGACAATACATTCATCCTAGGACGAGCCGAAAACAGACATGCACGGGAATTCCTAGAAGCGTGGCATTCCAACTGGAACTCTATCAACAAACACATTGACTTGGATCCCATTTACCACCCACGAGAAATAGAACAGGAAATGACATCACCAACCCAAGGAAACCCAAACACATAAATAGAAAGTGGGCCATACCAGTGCTTCATCCAGAGGCTCAGTAATGATGTTACCTAGTATGGTGACAAAACGTCTGAAAACGAGCCTTCCTGCTACAGCCAGAAAAGAGCATCCTTGATTATTTGAAGGATATGGGCAGGGAATATTTTGCTTGGTTAGTCGATCGTCAGATAATCGAATGCCAGATAACGCTGTTCGGATAATCCAAAATTTGGTTCATCAAACGACAGCCAATTAAGGTTCCTCTGTATACTAACCTTTTCCTACTTAAAATGAGTTCTGAAATAGAGCCATTGGACCTGAAATGTGAACTCTGCTTTTTGTCCACAGATGCTGCCAGCCTTGCTGTGTTTTTCCATCAATTTCAGTTTTTCTTTCTGATTTGGGTGTGAGTCTAGGAGATATGCTTAGTAGGTTTGCAGTTGACACAAAAGTAAGTGGTGCAGTGGACAAAGATGATTATCTCAGAGTACAATGAGATCTTAATTAGTGTGTCAATAGGCTGAGGAATGGTAGATGGGAGTTTAATTTAAATAAATTTGAGATGTTACATTTTGCTAAGGCAAACCAGGCCAGGAGTCATAAGGTTAAAGGTAAGGCCATGGGGCAAGCTGCTGAATCAAGAGACCCAGGGGTGCAGGTGCACAGTTCCTTGAAAGTGGAGTCATAGATAGACAGGGTGGTGGAGAAGACGTTTGGCATGAGAATGTCATGTTACAGCTGTACGGGACATTGGTGAGGCCATTTTTAGAAAACTGCATACAATTTGGTCTTTTGGAAGGATGTTGTTAAACTTGAGAAGGTGCAGAAAAGATTTACAAGAATGTTCCTGGAACTGGAGGGTTTGAGTTTTCAGGAGAGGTTGGAGCTTTTTTTCCTGGAGCATTGGAGGCTGGAGAGTGACATTATCGAAGTTTATAAAACCATGAATGGCATGGATAGGGTGAACGGCCAAGGTCTTTTTCCTATGGTAGGGGGAATCAAAACTAGAGGGTATAGGTTTAAGATGAGAGAGGAAAGATTTAAAAGGACCTGAGAAGTATTTCTTTTCATGCAGAGTGTGGTGCACATATGGAATGAGCTGCCAGAGGAAATAGGTACAATTACAACATTTAAAAGGCATCTGAATGGGTATATAAATAGGAAGGGTTTAGAGGGATATGATCGAAATGTTGGCAAATGGAGCCAGGTCAGATTGGGATGTCTGGTTGGCATGGATGAGCTGCACTGAAGGGTCCGTTTCCATGCTGTACAATTCTATTACTCTATTTCCAGCATCTGCAAGTTTTTGTTTTATGTGTTTGATGGCAAACTTTAATTTAATGAACATTCTGGCTCCATCTAGTGGATCAGATGCATAATGTCAGAGTGTATTTACATTGGTGTCGTATGATGCACATTGAAAATTGAATTCACCTCATAACCTGTTCTGATTGTTTTTGGTCCTTATATCCAGTAAATGAATTTCTTTATACTCTGCTGGAGCATCACCCATTAAATTATATGCTCAAATGCTTAAGCCCACATTATTAGTTTAGAAGCTAGAGTTGTACTAAAAAATTCATGCATAAACCATGATTCAACCTACTTGCTATGAAAGTGCATGTGTCTAAGCATGTGCTCAGTTATATGAAAATTGTTCAGGTATGATTTTCTGTGCTGGACTTGAAAGAAACATTAATGTACATGAAATATACTGGAAAGAAGCAGAAATTTTGAGAGTTGAGGCAAAATAAAATTGTGGACAAAAATTCATGATGGGGAATACTTTCACATAGGTTTTTATTCAGAGATTCCTAAAATCAGCACACAGAACTGATATCTTTTGCTGCTATGATATACTGGAAGCAATTTTACTTCAATCAAAATCTACTAAATTCAGTAACCAAACTCTAATCTTGGATAGAGATGTTTCATTTTGACGCTACGATATCATTTACTTTTTCAACTCGAAGGAATTTAAATCCCCTATAATAGCTTACATTATCTGTCATTAGGTACACATTACGGGGATTTATGTCCCATGCTGTTCAGACAGCAACAGAGGAAGCAATTTACATTTCATGTTAAATAGAACGTAATAATAATGGTTCAAAACCATGTTTGGTGATTGAGGTCAAGTTGCAATGTATTCTGATAATTGTTCCAGTGATTTATTTTTTTAGGAAAAAAGGCATTCTCCAAAGGTTATCTTTAAAAAGAAAATAACCTCAGGCAAGCATGCAGTAGTAACTTGCATTGCAAGTTTTATGTTTTATTCAACAATATTTAATAAATGTTTTCCTTGATGCATAAAAAGAATTGTAGTTTGCAAGGGGTTTCTGAAACAGAAGGGCAAAATCAATAACCAAACTTGAAGACTTCAGATATTTCCAACAACTTTAGTAGATAGATTTGAACCCAGTGCAGGGAGAATAGTTACTTTAATTCTGTGCCTTATCTTATTTTAAAATTACTTATTGTCAAACAACTAACTAATAATGTTAATTACATTTCTCAATATACCAAAATAAGTTTTAGTCATAAAGTCTATCTCGAAAAATTGGACTTGCACTAATTCTATGTTTTTCCCCTCGGCTTCCTGCTGTCAGGTTAAAAACATCAATATTCCTCACACCTTCAAATCCCAGAGCTATGCAGCTTGGAGAAATTTCCAGCAAGTGTCAATAAGATTAGATTAGTGTAAGCATAAAATACACTTTTCTTCATGTTGAAACAGGAATTCTGAGGTATTTTGTTCATTCTGAACTATTTCAAAACAAGCAGGGAAATGAGTTTAAGGAAACTTTGTGTATGTTTTTTTTCATCAAAGCTATCGTTGAATAATTACTTTAGATCAAAGGAAGTTTGATTTTGGTCTTGAATGCCACCACCATGAAGTCTGGATACTGCAAGTGTTGCTTGTCTAATGAAGGAGACGTGATAAAAGTTGTTAGAGAGATTGGTTGCTCATCAAACGTGCCTGTGAGCTCAATAAATCATGTTGCATTGTAGTTCAGAAGATACTTGGGAGGTAGATGCTTTACTTTTTAAGCGCAACTATTTTGTGCATGTCATATGGGTGGACTCTTTCCAGCATAGTTTCCATTTTTTTTCTGATAGTATGATTACATCTGTAAGAGCATGACAAAGATGAATCACAAAAATAAATATTTATTCCATTAACTCTATTAGTTCAAAGAATTTCTCTATCTCTCTATCCAATTCATTTCATCTACTTAGGAAAGACAAGTTTATTCTACCTCCTTTACCATTAGCAAATTCAGCATAATACCAATATAATCCTCCATCTAATTTATAAGTTGTATTTTAGACTCTTACTGCTTTCTTGATGCTCAAAGGTTTTGCATTCATATCATCAATTTAAAAGCCTACTTGGGATATCCATATTGAGCTGGTATAATATTTCTGTTTATTATAATGGACTCTTGATTTTGAGAAATTTATTTCGTGATTATTCAAGCTACAGTTCAGTTAGGTTGTAGTTCCAACAACAAATCATCCCTATTTGTGGCATCAATGACAGCATCCTCCATTGTTACTCCTCTAGAACTGAAAGCAATTTCTGGAGTTTGCATCTGCACATTTATATTTTGAAATCTCAAAGACACTATCAACAATTCTATGACAATTAAAAAAAATTATTTAGGGGCATAGGCATCAGTGGCACAGTCAGCATTTGGTGCCCTTCTCTGTTGGTCATGAATGGCTTACTAGACCATTTCAGAGAGCAGTTAAGAATCAACAGCATTTTTATAGATATATAGTATGAGTGGTAGATTTCCTATAGACAATGAGTCAAATCTGTAGAACAATTAATTGTTGTTTCATGATCACCATTATGGCAACACAGTGATTTGCATTGCTGCCTCACAGTGCCAAGGACACAAGTTCGATTCCACCTTTGGGCGACTGTGTGTGTGGGGTTTACACAATCTCCCTGTGTTTGTGTGGATTTCCTCTGTTTGTCTGGTTTCCTCCCACTGTTCAAAGATGTGCAGGTTAGGTGGATTGACCATGTTAAATGCCAGGTTCCAGAGATAAGGTAGTGGGTGGACCTGGGTGGGATGCTGTTCGGAATGTCAGTGTGGACCCAATGGGCCATATGGCCTGCTTCCATGCTGTAGGGGCTCTATGATTAGTGAATTATGGGCTGGACATTCTGTTCCCCTGGGTGTGTTTTCAGTGCGTGGGCTCATAATCTAGCTTGTGGAGTTAACTCACCATCTTCCCACCCAACCTGAGCTCTTGCCTGTAGTGTTAAGTATGCCACCTGTAAATAAATAATTAGGGGTCAGCTGAGCTTGTTAAAGGTTTGGCTGGCAGCTTTCAAAATTGTAGCAGTCCCACTCTCAGTGAATGAGACTTATCTGTAGTACGCCACAGCTGCAGAGAAGGCTTATTTGTCTGTCACCAATTCCTTTGTTGTTTGGAGGGGAGGAGTTTTGGAATGCAAGTAGCCCTGTAGTTTTCAATTTCATATTTTTAACTGAAAATGTTACCAGTATTGTCACTTTGGGAACTCCTATCCATAGAATATTAATAATTTAGTGACATAACCACGACACCACTATCTCCTAAAGGATGTTAATGTCATTCCAAAGTACAATCTAAGATTATATTTGCTAAGCTTGAAACTTCTCCATATTGATAAATTAGTTGACAAATTTGAATTACTGATTTGATACCTCAGTTTGAACCTTAATCCAACACATATGTCCCAATCATTTCATTTTGTTCTCTGTAGAATTTTAAATTACTAGAGTTCCTTGAAAGTGGAGTCACAGGTAGACAGGACAGTGAAGAAGCTATTCGGTCTGCTTGCTTTTATTGGTCAGTGCATTGAGTACAGGAGTTGGGAGGTCATGTTGTAGCTGTACAGGACATTGGTTAGGCCACTATAGGAATATTGCATACAAGTCTGGTCTCCCTGTTTTGGAAAGGATGTTGTGAAACTTGAAAGAATTCAGAAAAGATCTGCAAGGGTGTTGCCAGTGTTGAAGGGTTTGAGCTTTAGGGAGAGACTGAATAGATAGGTTATTTTCGCTAGAACATCAGAGGCTGAGGAGTGACTTATAAAGGTTTATAAAATCATGAAGGGCAAAGATAGGGTAAATAGACAAAGTCTTTTCCCAGAGGTGGGGGTGTCAAAACTAGAGAGCATAGATTTAAGGTGAGAGTGAAAAGATTTAAAATAAATTTAAAGGGCAACTTTTTTATGCAGAGGGTGATGCAAGTATGGAATGAGCTGCCAGAGGAAGTGGTGGAGGCTGGTGCAACTACAACATTTAAAAGACACCTGGATGGCTATATGAATGGGAAGGGGTTAGAGGGATATGGGCCAAATGCTGGCAAATGGTTCTAGATTAATTTGGAATGTCTGGTTGGCATGGACAAGTTGAACCAAAGGGTCTGTTTCTGTGCTGTGTATCTCTATGACTCTATGAGTAGGATAATCAGTGCATTTTGCTTCCTGGTTTTCTATCTTAGAGTATTTCAGTGTGATTGGCCACTTTCCTGCTGGAAGACATTGCAAGGTCATGGCTGGTGTCAGCATTGACAGTGGGAATTTTGTCTTCTGCATCTGAATCATTATAAATCATGATTGTGTACTGCATGAGTTGGATGTTACCTCATTTTAACCCAACAGTATGAATATTTAATTTCATACATTTCTCATCTATATAAGCTACAATTCATATTGTTTTTATACTTGAAGGGAACAAATACTAATTTAGTCAAAGTCCTTTTCCAATTCATGTAGAAAAGGAGATAGCAGAATGTCTTAACTATTGCCTCACCTCCTCTCAAACAATTACATTTTCAACTTATGCACTATCAAAAAACTTATGCTCAGAGGCAAACAGCTATGACAATAATTTCTTTCTTTTATTTAAAAAATGTGTTTCAACTCCTGATGGTATCCGATATTGTACTTTATATTGAAAATAACTGTCACCGGAAGAACAAGGACAACATGTCCCAATGCTTAGATTTACATTTATTTTTTGAGTGCGGCTGTCTTTTGTGTTGACTGTGCTGTCAATAATGACTTAAAGTAATATTATTTTAGTTGAGTGAGCATAATATTTTTATTCATATGCAAATATCACACTTTGTCAGCATGCGTACGCTTTCATTTTGTGCTCTATTAAGCTTAGTAACGTTTTTCTTTTCTTTTTATTCCAGCAATAAATATAATAACTAAAATACTGTCTGGACATCCTTTTCTTAGAGAATGCAAATGTCTAGCAGTACCCTTTCAAGATAGAACCCACAGCAGAACCAGTTAATGGCTGGTGACATTGTAATTCAGGTGCCCAGTTCTCTGGAATTTAAATAAAAACTCCACTGAATATGCTGCAGTGATTCTAATGCCAGCCTCACATAATAAGAAAGATATTATATGCCTTCACTCTGTGTGTTTTAAGTGGTATTTCAGTATTTAAAATAGCATGGGTGCTGAAACAGCACTTTAGTACTCAGCTCCCACCTCACGCTTCGAATTGGGAGATGCTGAAATTGGCAACCTATTCTCCAAATGTAAAGAAATAAATAAGCTTGTTAATGACTTAATTGATCCCAATATTAGTCTGCCCATGCCACAAGACTTTTGGCTTGGACAAATAGTTGGGAGTGGGCAGCAATTTGGCTCATGTTGTTTGTTCATTGGGGACAGCATCTCCACAGACTGTACCACATCTCTTTCCTCCTACAGATACACGTTAAAATCCACTCCTCCATCCTTCCAATGGTGAAATTCTCCCTATCCAGTGTCCCAGCCTTACCAGTGTCCAGAATTGCATTTGGCCTTGTTCATGTGTTTGCCTGCAGTCCTGGCAGTGCTATTCCTCCAATGCCCATTATGGAATTCTGTTGAGGATAGGATCTCCTGCAACTGAGGATTGTAAGTCCCACTTTGCATTAGTTTAGCCTACCCACAAGTATTTAAAGCTGATGCAGCAGCTTGTTTTGCATCTGTCGGCTTTCTGCCAAATTTTCTTTTGAAGAGATGACCGCCCATAAATTTGTCAGTTATTTAACCTAAGCTCAAAATCCTCAGTCATTTCTAACATGATAGCCAGTTCCCCATTGCAACACCAATGGAAGTCGTAAATGCTTATTTTCTTTACATTATATATTTTCAGCAATATTATATCCAAATAAGTTTCAATTAACTCTGTTTGTTTAATCCAGTTGGCAATTCACTCCTTAGACAGAGTACAGTCCTGGATACAATTCTGGATCTATAATTGAATCCCCCTGTTCATGTAACATGGATTCCCCAGAGTCCATTGCCCTTGCACTATTTCTAGGAAAGCCATGTTTGAATCTCTACTGACTCATAAAACTAATTATATAGTTTGTTATAATAAACATTAAAGCAAGATCAACATATAATAATCCTGGAGCCTGGGGTCGTCAAACGGTTAATAGAACATACAAAATTGCTGGATTTACCAGAGAGAAATTACCAGCTGGGTTTAAACCTTGGTATGAATATTGAAAATGATGAGGAACACTAATTTTGTACAGTAAATAATCAAGCCTCACACTGGAAATAACTTTCATATATGTTATTGAGCTGAGTATTTGGTTACATTGATTGTTAAAGAATCATTTATTTACCATAAACCACAATTTTGCTGGAATCATTTGTTTAGACTTAGCATTAATTCTGCTTCTATTATAGATATGAGTAAGAGATGTTGTAAAGTCTTCAGTTTACTTACAATGATTTCTCTTTCTTCAAAAGCAGATTATTTCCAAAATAGATCAACAACTTCTTTTGATATGAAACAAAATGCACAACTCAGACAGTATGAGTAAATAAGTTTACCCAAAATGTGCTTGTATTAATTTTTACATTTCCCTTTAGCATTATAAAAGCATAAGTTGTTTTTAAGCTGATCTTACTTTTCTAGCCTAACATGAGGTAAAGCTAATGTATGTACACCTGATCAGAATGCCTATGTATCCTACAAACTGCTACTTAATCTCCAAATATATTTCATAATGTCGGGATTTGCCGATGAAACTCAACGGATCTGACAGCATCTGTGGAGAGAGAAAAACAAAGTTCATGTTTGAAAACCCATGATATTTCTTCTGAAACACGAGTTCTGCTTTATCTTTGGGATTCTTTTGGTAAACCGCAGAAGAATTCCAAGGAAGAAGAAGACTTCCAGGTTCCTGGCAGTGAGCTTCAGATCTGCGTCATCTGCTGGGTGAAAGAAATTCCCTGTGAATGGCCTTTATACTTTGACCTTTTACCCTAAATCTGAGCCCCATGTGTTTGGATTTTATGACCTCAAATCAGATTTCATCGTCCATTCCAACATCAAAGTTAGTCTCTGATATTATGAAAGGTAAACTGGTATGGTATTTGAAAACCTGATCATTATTTCTAAATAACCAATTAAACCAATTGAACTTGTTAAATGCCCAACTTTATGCAACGTTTCATTGAATACTTCACTTTTTAAGCATCAAACAAAATGAGTTCGGAAGTGCTTTATTCCAGGTCTGAGAAGTCAACACAAGGGCAGAGGGTCTTCCAACAGAAGCATAGCTGCCCCTAGCTAATTTGGTTAATGAAAATAGCAGCTCTTGCATATTTATTGAGTTCATTTTTTCCCATTGGCTTGAGGAGTAACTGAGAGACTGAGGGCCTTTAAATTGGTCGCCATAGTCTATCATGATATGAATAGGAAGGGTTTAGAGGGGTATGTACCAAGTGCTGGCAAATGGGACTAGATTAGTTTGGGATATGTGGTCGGCATGGATGAGTTGGACCGAAGGGTCTGTGTCCGTGCTGGATATCTCTATGACTCTATGACTTTATCTCATGTCTGTGGCTAACCTTTCTCCCACATGATATTCTGACCCAGATGTCCATCTAGATGTAGAACACCCCTTCACACCACTAATTGTTTACTTTCCTGTCAGTGACTGCTGATTGGTTGTCTGACACTTGCCTCGCTGTGCTGAGATGGCAGGAGAAGAAGTGAACGGGCCACTTGATCTTTGTTCTGTCATCCTCACTACATCAAATTCAGCCCCTGCTAAAGGGCCCATCCCAGCCAAAGGCCTCCCTGCCCATTTTATATAAATAATATTAAACTCTTCAATGAAGTCTCTCATAGAATAGTAGCAAGCCACTCAGCCCACACGGACTCCCTAAAGAACATCCCACCCTAACTCACCCTGTATTTCTCATGGCTAATCCACCTAGCCTGCACACTATGGGCAATTTACATGGCCAATCTACCTAGATTGCACATCTTTGGACTGTGGGGGGAATTCGGAGCACCCAGAGGAAACCCATGAAGACACAGGGAGGATATGCAAATTCCACACAAACCACTGCCAGAAGGTTGAAATGAACCTGGGTTCCTGGCACTATGAGGGAGCAATGTTAACCACTGAGCCACAATACCATCTCACGAGCCTCCAGTGTTTATATGAAAACAATCCTAACATATCCAATCTTTCCTTAGAACTAGAATTCTCTAGTTCAAACAACATTTACAACTGAAGTGAATGACTTCATATTTCCCTACAATATACTTTGTGTGACTTCCTAATGCCGGTTGTCCCCAAAGTTTACCTTTCTACCTAATTCTATATTA
Source organism: Hemiscyllium ocellatum (assembly GCF_020745735.1). Taxonomy (NCBI): domain Eukaryota; kingdom Metazoa; phylum Chordata; class Chondrichthyes; order Orectolobiformes; family Hemiscylliidae; genus Hemiscyllium; species Hemiscyllium ocellatum. Next base: position 27,611,774 of record NC_083432.1, read on the forward strand.
TCAGCAAACATGAATACAGTGCCCTCATCTATTCTCATCTAAGTCATTAATATAGATGTAAATAACTGGCATTCCAGCACTGATCCTTGCCATACTCCACTGTTCAGACACTGCCAACTTGAAAATGACATGCATGCAAACAGTCTTTGCCTCCTCTTCCTTTACATATCATCCATCGATGTTAATACATTAATCCTAGAACTCCTGCTCCCTTGTCTTCCCAGTTAATCTTTTTTTGCCACCATATAGAATGCCTTTTCGAAAAACCAGGCAGGCTACATCAATAGTCCCCTTTATTACTCTAATAGTAGCAACCCAAAATCTCTAATAAATTTGTAAACATGATTTTCTTTTTGTAGAACAATATTGAATTGTTCCAATAATGCTATACTTTTTGAAATGCATTGCTAATATTTTCTTAACAATAGATTTCAGCATTGGATCTAAAAGTTCAAGTTCTAAATTGGAGGAAGGCCACTTTTGATGATATTAGGCAAGAACTTTCAAAAGGTGATGAGGCGGGGGGAGTGGTCACGGATGTTTGCTGGTAGAGGGTCGGTTGGAAAATGGGAAGCCTTCAAAAATGAGATAACGAAAGTCCAGAGACAGTTTTTTCCTGTTACGATCAAAGGCAAGCCTAGTAGGTGTAGGGAATGCTAGATGACTGGAGAAATTGAGGCTATGGTTAAGAAAAAGAAGGAAGCATATGTCTGGTATAGACTGGATAGATTGAGTGAATCCTTAGAAGAGTATAAAGGAAGTGGGAGAGTACTTAAGAGGGAAATCAAGAAAGCAAAAAGGGAACGTGAGATAACTTTGACAAATAAGGTTAAGGAGAATTGACAAGACAAAAGGATAACTAGAGGGAGAATAGGACCTCTCGAGGATCAGCAAAGCAGCCGATGTGTGCATCCGCAGGAACTGTGGGAGATACTAAATGAGTATTTTGCATCAGTGTTTACTGTGGAGGTGGACATGGAAGATACAGCATGTGGGGAAATAGATGGTGGCATCATGAAAAATGCCCATATTACAGAGGAGGAAGTTTGCTCGATGTCTTGATACGCATAAAAGTTGATAAATCCCCAGAACCTGATCAAGTGTACCCTAGAACTCTGTGGGATGCCAGGGAAGTGATCGCTGGGCCCCTTGCTAAGATATTTGTATCATCAATAGTCATGTGTGAGATGCTGGCAGACTGGAGGTTGGCTAACATGGTGCCACAATTTAAGAAATGTGGTAAGGAAAAATCAGGGAACTGTAGGCTGGTGAGTCTGACATTGGTGTTGGGAAAATTGTTGGAGGGAATCCTGAGGGACAGGATCCACATGCATGTGGAAAGACAAAAACTGATTGGGGTAGTCAACATGGCTTTGTGTGTGGGAAATCATATCTCACTAACTTAATTGAGTTTTTTGAAGAGGTAACAAAAAGGATTGATGAGGGCAGAGTGGTGGACATGATCAATATGGACTTCAATAAGGTATTCGACAAGGTTCCTCATGGCAGACTGGTTAGCAAGGTTAGATCACATGGAATATGGGGAGATCTAGCCATTTGGTAGAGAACCGGCTCAAAGGTAGAAGACAGATGGTGGTGGTGGAGGATTGTTTTTCAATAGAGGCCTGTGACCAGTGGTGTGCCACAAGGATCAGTGCTGGGTTCACTACGTTTCATCATTTATATAAATGATTTGGATGTGAACATAGGAGGCATACTTAGTAAATTTGTAGATGATACCAATGATGGAGGTGTAATTGACAGCGAAGAAGGTTACCTCAAAGTTCAAGCAGGATCTTGATCAGAAGGGCCAATGGGCTGAGAAGTGGCAGATGGAGTTTAATTTCGATAAATGTAATGTCCTACATTTGAGAAAGGCAAATCAGGGCAGGACTTATACACTTAATGGTAAGATCCTGGGATGTGTTGCTGAACAAAGAGACCTTGGAATGCAGGTGCATAGTTCCTTGAAAGTGGAGTTGCAGGTAGATAGGATAGTGAAAAAGGTGCTTGGTATGCTTTCTTTTATTGGTCAGAGCATAGAATATAGGAGTTAGAGGTCTTTTTGCAGCTGTATAGGACAATAGTCAGTAACATTTGGAATGTTGTGTGCAATTCTGGTCTCTCTTCTACCGGTAGGATGTTGTGAACTTGAAAAGGTTCCGGAAAGATTTAAAGGAATGTAGCCACGGTTGAAGGGTTTGAGCTGTCGGGAGAGGCTGAGTAGGCTGGGACTATTTTCCCCGGGTTGGGGTGACCTTATAGGGGTTTATAAAATCATGAGCGGCATGGATAGGGTACATAGACAATGTCATGTCCCTTGGGTGTGTGAGTCCAGAACTGGAGGGCAGAGGTTTAGTGTCAGAGGGGAAACATTTAAAAGGGACCTAAGGCCCAACATTTTCATGCAGAGTGTGGTACGTGTATAGAATGAACTGCCAGAGGAAGTTGGTGGAGGCTGGTACAATTACAACATTTAAAAGGCATCTGTATGGGTATATGAATAGGAACTGTTTGGAGGTGTTAGTGACCAGGCTAGACCCTCTCAAAATACTTCAAGAAAGTTGGCCAGAACCTAACTTTACGAGTTGTTTTCAGCAGGTGTAATTTAGATATTCCGGGAGTGATGCAGCTGCCCCAACCACTTAGTTTTAAATAAAGCAGAATTTATTTGCAAGATTACCAAATGAAACATAAACAAAAGAGAACAGAATATAGAATAACTTAACCAATCTGAAAACCCAATAGATTATCCCAACTTAATGATGCTGCTTGAAATACTTGCAACAATTCCTGTAAACACCCCTTGGCAAAATAAAGGTAAAATCAAACACAGAGAGATGTCAAAGAAATTCAGCGTGGAACACCTTCGTCAATGTTGCTGTTTCATGGACCAGCAGACTCAAACTGACTGACTGCTTTAAGTGAACATCCAGACTGCTAAAACCCAACCAAACCAAACCAAACCAAACCAGGGGAAAAGCTGAGGTGGGAGAACTGTCCACATCCCTTTTAATGTTACGTGTTTTTTTTAACTTGAAAGCCATTTTCAAGTTAATCAAATTGGCCCTAAAACCCTTCAAAGTCAGACTTCTCGGCAACTCTGTTCTTTTATGACCACTGTGAAAAAAAAGCAAGACAGCATAATCTTGTTAAAGGAGCAACGTCATCACAGAGGCATGTGGGCCATGTGCTGGAAAATGGACCATGCTGTACATTTTATGGCTGTAATTTATCAATAGAATGGCTTTTTGTTGAACATTTTGAAATCATTTATTGAAATGTTTTTCATTGTTCATTTACTGCCATACCTTCGAGTCTTTGTATTCCATCAACCCTAGCCATTCTCCCTTCATACAAATGTAATTTGCTTTTGTTTAAGTTTTATATTCGAGTTAGATATATCTCTTTGACTCTTTTCCACAAATTTTATCCTGCAGGACTGTGTGTCAATTACTAAGGGTCAAGAAAATTCAATTCTGGTCCTTGAAAGAAGCCGGGACAAAAGTTGAAAGCAACATTATTTTATCAGGTTATCAATTTCTATCCTGAATTAATGATTTGGAGATGCCAGTATTGGACTGTGGTGTACAAAGTTAAAATTCACACAACACCAGGTTATAGTCTAACAGGTCTATTTGGAAGCACTAGCTTTCTGTGTGCTGCTCCTTCATCAGGTGGTTACCTCGTGTTGTGTGATTTTAAATTTTATACTCAATTAATATTGCTTACTATTTAAAAAATCCCATTTTAAACCTTTTAAGAAATTCAAAATCTGTTGATATTTGAAATAATATTACAAGTTAAAACGAAGAATCTGTCTACATGTGCCAATGAGTCAGGATCAATACAAAGAATTCTACTTCAGGTTAACTCAATTTTTATTCCTGCTTAGGTTGATGCAACTTCACATTTTCTAACTGCAAAGCATTTGGAAAATGATCAAAACCTGAAGGAATGCAAAGTTCAGATTTGGATGTCAAAGAGCTGAAAAATCTGATTTCTGGATCCAATTCATCCAACCTTACTCGACTCTAATTACTTCTCTATTCACACGTAACCTAATCCTATGGGTTGGGGTTCAGAGGTAGGCAATTTGAGTTAATATAAACCTACAGAGTAGATAATTGATTCAATCCTTCTGTCACAGGATTTTGATCATTACATTTCACCAGGGTAAGCTACCCAGAACTCTATGTATATTGAAATCAAATCCCAGATTCCTACATTTGTGATTTAATAATATTGCCACAACCTCTTCAGTTATTCTGGTAAAAGAAGTAAGAAAAATCTTTGACCTGTTGGAATTTCAAAGAATAATTTTCCTGAACTATAGATAATCTAATTAGCTTCTGTGTGTCCATGTGCATGCACATGCGTGCGTGCATGTGTGTGTGTGTGCACGTGTGTGCGTACGTGTTTGGCTTCATGTTGCTTTGAATGTATTCACAGCGTTCTACAACTGGAAATACCAAAATTGTTCAAAAGTACTTTTATTAAAAAAAACAAACAAGAACAGCCTTCTAGTGTGTCGACTTTCAAGTAAGGCCAAAAGAAACCTGCTTCAAAAACTCTGCTTACAGTCCTTTATACTACTCAATGAGAGATGTTTACATTTATGCATGCTACTACATGAATGCTTAGAAGAACATTTTTTTTAAAATTCTGAACCATTTTCAGTATGTTTTCATCCAGCTCTCAATTATTACTGTATAAACCCAAAGGGCAGAAGATTCCAGACTATTGAATAACATGAACAATAGTGAGAAGGTTGGTGAAATATGATAAGATTAAAAAATCAGATTCCTAATATCAAGAAAATATTTGCAATTCTTCCCTTAGACTTCAGCTAGTGAATTCAGAATTCCACCAATTAGCATTGACTGCTTATTTCCATGTCATTTGCACTTCATTATTAGCTAATCTTGGTTCATTTCTATGCAGTTTCAAATTCTCCCTCCTTCCCGTGTAATGTTAAGGACTGACAGAAAAGTCAATGTGGTTATCTGATTGCATCAGCTCTTCATTTGTATCTTCGGGCCTTCATCCAACTCCACTGTTAGTATCATTTCCCGAAATGTTCCACGGACATAGACTTCCTCTCCCCTCACCACATCTCCGTTACTGCTTTCAGACCAATTCAGACACCACTTTACTCCTCCAGGACTTTACTCTAGATTCAGGGAAACTTATGATGTATGTGCTTCTACCAGGTCACTTTACATACAGTGGCACACACTAATGCACTTATGTAACTGGCAGTCTGCTTACATGGGAAACTGCCAAGCTCTGTCTTGCATTACTTTTAGTGCAGAAGAAGACGCAGACAGCTCATAATTGTTCTGAGCACACAATGGTCAGTACTGTATGGCAGTGCGCTGTATCAATGTGGTAACCACAGCATATGTCAATAGCTTATGTGACAAACACACAGCATTGGTTTAACCAAATGATCCTCTCTGAAAGTCAAGAGGAATTGGTCCTTAATGAAGGGAAGGAGAACCATGATTGGCCAGGAGTGCCATTGGACTCAGTCTAGGAGCTTATCAATCTCAATCTAGGGGGATTGACCATTGTCAATTAGATGCTTGTTCCCACCAGAAACCAAGGATCATTGTCCTTGCAGCTATGGATGGTCACAGTCAATCCAACAGATCAACTACGATGAATCTGAGGATTTCAGTTGGAGTACTGTGGAGGCACACTTCTGGGGAATGGCCCATTTTCTGTCAGGGCTGTTTGGCCAAGTTACTCCAGGGTACCATGGCTAATCCAGGGGGTTTAGTCATTAATGGTCAGGGGACTTATTAGGGAGCAGCCCATGGAGTCCTGGTGAAGGTAGAAAGCTCAAATGTGGGGAAGGGATTCATTGGTCTGTATTGCTGAGGACAATGCAAGATAGAAGGGTAGAATTTCATAGATCACAGAAAGAGATAGGAAGTTGCAGGAGGCAGGGCTCTCACATATTACCTTGGTCTCAACACAGGGAAGGTGTATACCAGTAAAATCAGAAGTCACATGACACCAGGTTAAAGTTTTCACCTGATGAAGGAGCAGTGCTCCAAAAGCTTGTGATTTCAAATAGACCTGATGGGCTATAATCTGCTGCCATGACTTTTGACTTTGCCCACTCCAGCCCTACATTGGCACCTCCAAATCACGAAGCCATAGGCTCAAGGGATAAAGAATGACCATTAACCAATAGGTAAAGGGGATGAGTGGAAATAGGGAGACAGAGAAGTTGCCAGCATGTAGGGATTGCAACACAAAATGTAACACGAATGATGTGGGATCACTGATTATCTTAGGGCAGAGATGGCAAATCACCCACAAGTACATGAGATTGCAACCTTGTCATCTTGAACTCAACTTTGACAATAACAAGACAAAATAGCTGTCACCACAAGCAGATTGGGCGACTAAATTACTGCTTTTATCTTCAAGGGAGAAATATAATTCTTTCAATTTAAGCCCTGTGAGCAATAGTTGCATTAATCATGCATCCAATCATGATTGCGTAATTCCACCCATTTGGAATCAAATTGCAATTAATTGGCAATTCGTTAATTTTGATAAAGCACACATGAAAAATTATGTCTTCAAGCAATCAATATCAGTTGGAATCAATTGGCTCCTTGTCATATCAGATATGCAAAGCGATACAGACTCAAACCTAAAAGTTATACCTGGGTGTGACCTTTCTGTATCACTCCTTGTATCTGATTTTGGAAGACAAAACCTCTGAGCTGGCATATTCACATAACAAACTGTAAGAATGGAAAGACATGGTAACATACTGTTCGACAATTGCCTCTTATTGGAGGGAGTGCTATTGCATGAGTGGTTGAAGTTCACTTCCAGTGTTGCATTAGCACTTTGGTTCTGCAACGTCTATCTACATATTACGTAGCTCAGAGCTTTTTAGAGTCATAGAGTCAGAGAGATGAACAGCATGGAAACAGAACCTTCGGTCTAACTTATCTATGCTGACCAGGTATCCCAACCCCTCTAGTTCCAACTGCCAGCACCTGGCACATATCCTTCCAAACCCTTCCTATTCATATACTCATCCAGATGCCTTTTAAATGTTGCAATTGTACTATCCTTCGCCACTTCCTCTAGCAGTTCATTCCATACATGTATCACCCTCTGCGTGAAAACGTTGCCCTTAGGTCTCTTTTATATCTTTCCCCTCTCTCCCACCCCAGGGAAAAGACCTTGTCAATTTACCATATCCATGCCCCTCATGATTTTATAAACCTCTACAAAGTTACCCCCAGCCTGTTCAGTCTCTCCCTAAAGCTCAAATCCTCCAACCTTGGCAACATCCTTGTAAATTCTTTCTGAATCCTTCCAAGTTTCACAACATCCTTACGATAGGAAAGAGACCAGAATTGCACACAATATTCCAACAGTGGCCTAACCAATGTTCTGTACAGCCGCAATATGACCTCCCAACTCCTGTTCTCAATGCTCTGACCAATAAAAGAAAGCATACCAAATGCCTTCTTCACTATCCTATCTACCTGAGACTCCATTTTCAAGGAGCTATGAACCTGCATTCCAAGGTGTCTTTGTTCAGCAACACTCCCTAGGAACTTACCATTAACTGTATAACTTCTGGTAAGATTTCCTTTCCCAAAATGCAGCACCTCGTATTTATCTGAATTAAACTCCATCTGCCACTCCTCAGCCATTGGCCCATCTGATCTAGATCCCGCTGTAATCTGAGGTAACCACCTTCGCTGTCCACTCCACCTTCAATTTGATGTCATCTGCAAACTTACTAACTAAACCTCTTATGCACACATCCAAATCATTTATATAAATGATGAAAAGTAGTGAACCCAACACTGATCCTTGTGGCACTCCACTGGTCACAGGTTTCCAGTCTAAAAACAACCCTTCACCACTACCCTCTGCCTCCACATTTGAGCCAGTTCTGTATCCAAATGGCTAGCTTTCCCTGTATTCCATGAGATCTAACCTTGCTAACCAGGCTCCCATGGGGAACTTTGTTGACCACCATACTGAAGTCCATATGGATCACATTTACTGTTATGTCCTAATCAATCCTCTTTGTTACTTCTTCAAAAACTCAATCACAAAGCCATGTTGACTATCCCTAATCAGTCCTTGCCTTTCCAAATACATGTACATTCTGTCCCTCAGGATTCCCTCCAACAACTTGCCCACCACTGATGTCAGGTTCACTGGTCTATAGTTCCCTGGTTTGTCTTTATCACTTTTCTTAAACAGTGGCACCATGATAGCCTTTTTACAGTCTTCCGGCACCTCTCCTGTGACTATCAATGATACAAATATCTCAGCAAGAGGCCAAGCAATCACTTCCCTGGCTTCTCACAGTGCTCTAGGGTACACCTGATCAGGTCCTGAGGATTTATCCACTTTTAAGTCTTTTAAGACACCCAACACTTCCTCCTCTGTAATCTGGACATTTTTCAAGATGTCACCTTTTATTTCCCTACATTTTATATCTTCCATGTCCTTTTTCACAGTAAATACTACTGTAAAATACTCATTTAGTATCTCCCCCATTTTCTGCGGCTCCACACAAAGGCCACCTTGCTGATCTTTGAGGGGCCCTATTCTCCCCCTAGCTGCATTTTTGTCCTTAATATATTTGCAAAAACCCTTTGGATTCTCGTTAATTCTATTAGCCAAAGATATCTCATGTCCCCTTTTTCTCCTCCTGATTTCCCTCTTAAGTATACTTCTACTGCCTTTATACTCTTCTAAGGATTCATTTGATCTATCCTGTCTATACCTGACATATGCTTCCTTCTTTTTCTTAACAAAACCCTCAATTTCTTTAGTCATCCATCACTCCCTATACATACCAGCCCTTCCTTTCACCCTAACAGGAATATACTTTCTCTGGACTCTCGTTATCTTATGGAGGCTTTGCATGATAGGTTGCTAAATTGATAGATTGATAAATTCTTGATCTCACAAGGAATTAAGGGTTACAGGGAGTGTGCGGTAAGTGGAATTGAAATGCCCATCAGTCATGATTGAATGGCAGAGTGGACCCAATGGGCGGAATTGCCTTACTTCCACTTTTATGTCTTATAGTCTTATGATCTGATGATCTCCTTGCAAGGCCTCCACATTTTGTCATATCAAGATTGAGGTGAGAACTCAGGAATGCCATTGCTGATATTGTATTCTATTTCTGATATTTCTCAGAGTACTGGTGCATTCATGGAAAGGAGGAAGGGATAAACCTGAAAACTGTAGGCCAGTCAATCTGACCTCAGTGATGGGGAAACTACTTGAAACAATTCTGAGGGACAGAATTAACCTGCACATGGAGAGGGAGGGATTAATCAAGAAAAGTCTGACTGGTTTTCTTAAAGGGTAGGTCATATCTGACCAACTTGAATTTTTCAGAGTTAACTGGATGTGAAGGTGAAGGCAATGAATTTAATGTAGTCTACTTGCATTTCAGTAAGGCTTTTGATAAGGTTTCATTGATAAGGTTCCACATGGGAGAAAGATAGCAAGGGTACTACATGGGAGACAGGTAGTCCATGGAATTCAAAGAAATTTGGCTAATTGGATCCAGAATTGTCAGAGTGACAAGAAGAAGAGTAATGATTGAGGAATGTCAATGTGACAGGAAAACTGTGCCAGTGGGGTTCCACAGAGATCAGTGTTGGAGCCCCTGCTATTTGTTAAAAATAAATTATTCAGACTTGAATGTACGAGGCTGTTCAGTAAATTCCTGGTTGAGGTGAAAATTGGTGCAGTGTTAAATAGTCAGGAGGGTAGCCTTCGATTACTGGAGAATATAGACAGGTTGATCAGATGGGCTGACCAATGGCAATTTGAATTTAATCCTGATAGGTATGAGGTGATGCACTTGGACAGGACAAACAAGGCAAGGGACAACATCATGAATAGTAGGACCCCAAGAAGCATGAAGAATCATGCATATGGGATCATAAAGGCATATGGGATACTTGCCTTTATTAGCTGAGGCATAGCATTTAAGAGCAGGGAGTTTATTCTGAACAGCGTAAAAATTTGGTTAGGTCACAACCAGAATATTATTCAGGTATGGGTTTCACATTAATGGCAGATGTGATTGCACAGGATAGAATGCAGAGGAGATTTACTAAGTTTTTGCATGGGCTGTGGAGTTTATGTTATGAAGAGAGTTTGGACAGCCTAAGGTTGATCTCCTTTGAGCAGAGGAGACTGAGACGGGTCATGATGGAGATGTATAAGATTATGAGGGACATAGAGAGGGTAGACAGGAAACAACTTTTGTCCTTGTTGGAGGGGTCAATGATTCGGGGGTGGGGGGGGGATGAGATTTAAGGTAAGGACCAAGAGGTTGAGAGGGGATGTGAGGAAAAATCTTTTTCATCCAGTGCGTGGAGGGAATCTGGAACTCACTGCCTGAAAGGTGGTAGATGCAGAAACCTTCATAACATTTAAGAAGCATTTAGATGTGTGCACTTGCAATGCCAAAGGCATATAAGGCCATAGGCCAAGTGCTAGAAACTAGAATTGGAAAAGTTACGTGTTAGTTTTTGACCGGTATGAACTTGATGGGCTGTAGGGCCTTTGAGTGTGCTCTAGACCTCTGTGACTCAATGATGCATATCTGAGATGAAGCCCACACTCTCAAGAGTAACTGGGACTTGTCTTGGTATTTTTCGGTTCTTAGTGCATAAATGCATCTGGGATGTAACTGATAATATTTGCTCCACAGCTTAACTTCATATCCTTTCTCTGTGGCATGGACTCAGCAGTTTGGATAGACACGGTAATGCTTCAACAACACATCCCTAGAGGCTTTCCTGAAGTCTGTCTGTGGAAAGGAAAATGAGAAGGGACAGTAAACTCTCTAGGGAGGGCTAATGGAGGCCATGCTGACTGATGAAGGAATTTGGACAGAGGTGGCTGTGAAGATCAGCGTCTGTGTGCACCTCAAGAGAATCTGACTCCAGTGCCAAAAGAAGCTGAATAATCTGCTGCCTTCCACCAGGAAGTGCCCCGTCCTTGCTCAATACCTGGCATCCATGTGAGTATGAGTTAGCATTGTAAAGTTACCACTGAAGAGGATTATTACAAACAAGATCGTCTCCTTTGGATGCTCATTTGCAATTAATGGCACTTCATTTCAGCTACCAATGTAGAACCGCTTGCACCCCAGTGATAGTGCCTCTCATGCATCTGCTAAGGTTCACATTAAAAACATAAATGAGCTACAACACTCATCAGCTCACCGATCATCAGCTCACCGACCTTCACAACTGAGAGAATGTTAACATCTGATAGCTTTTCATCAAAAGCTTATATGGGTCAAGGATACAAATGTAAAAGGTAGCTCCATGTTGAACACCTCACATTTATCTGTTTTTCATCAGCTCTTTAATAGCACTGGACCTCCTTTCTTTCAAAGCCCTTTAACATTTAACATCTCTATCTATACCTTATCAATAAAGGCAAATTGAGGCTAAATGCTTAGGAACCCATGTCAGTGTCTCTTTACACTCTTCTCTATTTGCAGGAGATGCATGTGCACAGTTGTTGAGAATCTGCCCACACAGTGGATGATGGTAGTGGCGGTAGCCTGATTCATTTTGAAATGCAGGTCAATGAGCTAGAAAGAGGGCAAAATGAACGTGCTTATGTTGAAGTGGAGATTGGATAGCTACAGCAAGAAAACTCCAAAATGCTACTCCCAGCTCTACATTAAGCAGCAGAGTCTTATTGAAACCTTGCGAAAGAGTGGTGGCTAAAACCAGCAAAATATTTATGTTAATCTAAGCTGCCTCTGGGTCCTAATCCCAACATAAGACAAAGGAAAATTGGAATAAGTCCAGTTCCCAGGTCCATCTCTGTATTTCAGAACTACACCTTTGAAGAGGAACATTCATTGTATTGGAAGATGCACATCAATGCCTTCCTCCCTACCTGCCACTAGTGTAGAGATTCTCAACTTAGTGGGTAATCTATCGGGAATTAGATCGACTCAGGGTCTTGTCTTGGTGGGTACAGCATTGACACAGTCCCACAGTTACACAAGTTGAAATGGTCGAGGTCTCTGACACCGCAAAGATGAAAGGACAACAGGCCCTTGCTGAGCTCAGTACAGATGTTGAGCATCTGGACATGGCTGTGAAGGAGTAGAACGTGATATAAGGGTAAAGCAAGCGAATGCCTGGCAGAGGTGCTAGAGGTCACGTGCAAATTGGAGAAAAAGGGTAGAACAGCTTTTCCAAATCTCGCTTGATGCCATTGTTCCCATATAAGAGTATGTGGCTTTGTCCATGAAATTGGTAGCAGGTGCCATGGTAGCAGGTAGCCACGTCCCATTGGGAGCTGCTGGATAAGCATGAAGGCCTTCATTTCATCACTCAAACCATGCATTAATTTCCTGGCTAGACAGGAGGGGAGCCAAGGAACCTTGACCTCACTCCAGGTACCCCATGCCCTCGGAGAGTGGGGGAGATACTATTGTGTACCAACAGTGAGAGACATGACAGACAGGCACCCAGAGTCTGTCATCTTAGGATACTGCGTGAGTGCCCTACCATACCAACTTTCCTCTGCCGGCAACTTAAACGCTTTCATCATGTCAGGCTAGGGAGGTTGCATTTACACTTGTGCAAGAGCTCCCAGCTAGGCTTTAGCTACTGAACCGTAAGAAGATATCTGCCAACGTCATTCGAGATGAGCAGTAAAGAAAGTGTCAGCTTCTTCAAGCTCAGCTGAGGCTGTCAAGGTGGCCTCAAGACATAGAAGGAGGAAATGGGAGATTAAAGAGCATTGAAGTCATTTTGGGTAAAACCTGGCAATTCACTCAAAAATACACATGATAATATTGTGGTTTCTCACACTCTTTTAAAACTTCAGACCGCTTACAATTTTTGCAGACTAACTTGAGAACTGCTGCTTGTTATACATGTGCATCATGTGGAACAGTGTCAAGAATTTTGAGGCTGTCATTCTCTACTGGCTTCCAGGAGAAACATAACCTCTGGAAAGCAGGAAGTTAAGCTAGATGTTTGATTTTCAGGAGGCAATCAGCATAGTTTAGCTTCTTGCGAACAGAAGTTTGAGTCTTATAAGTGCAGCCTCTGTAGTCCTGCATGACTCCATCCTGATACTCTGGCCAGGAAACTGAACAGGAGGTTATTAGTGTCATGAGAATTAATTAACTTACAATTAATGGAAAACAAAGTATCTTAAAATTTTAAAGTTAGAAAGCAAGGATTCCCTTGAGGGCAGCACCTCTGCATTATAATTGGCTCTTGGTTCTGATTGTCCACATATGTTAACACAAAGTTATTCACCCTCAAATTAAGTACATCCTATTACATTTTCAAAAACAAATGGGTATGTGGAAACATATAGGAGAACAGCTTGTGTTGGATTAACCCCGTTATTCCCAACATCATTCTTCTTCAAATTCACCACAGTAAGTCTGACTGGTGAAAATAAGGAATCTCTAATTAACTCTCAACATTTTATTACAACAGTTTTGCAAGCTTCATAACAGGGAAGTAGACAAAGGGATATGGGTGCTACAGATGAATGGTGAGATGCAGTTTTATGTGAATGTATTATACATGTCTCCTCTAATTATCCTGTATGAATATCTGCTTATTGATGCGCACTTGTCAGTTTGTTAATAAATTAAATATATTTTGATTTGGCAAAAAAAGATTATTAATGAACCTTTCAGACCAGGTTCTCACTGAAGGGGTGGAAGGGTTAAGTCTGTGAAAATTCTTAACCTGGCAAATCCATCTTCTATAATAACATTCCCATTTAACATATTTACATTCGGCGAAATGGTACAGCTGTGGGCCTGCCAGATCTGAAGTAACTCAGAAATGAGCTGAAGGCCAGGCTATATGTTGCGATGCTCTCCTCCATTTGATGGGACATCAACACAGTTTTAGTGATCAATATTAGTCTGTCATATCCTCACATTCCCATCTCCTTGTCAAAAACCTCTGATATTACTATGCCACCTCCATACCCTTGTGTATCCTCTTTAGGCACTCAACCAATATCCACGATAGGCTGACGTCAGGAACCATGACCTTGAAATGAAGAGTCATACAGTTATAGTCATAGAGTCATAGAGATGTACAGCATGGAAACAGACCCTTCGGTCCAACCCGTCCATGTCGACCAGATATCCCAACCCAATCTAGTCCCACCTGCCAGCACCCAGCCCATATCCCTCCAAACCCTTCCTATTCATATACCCATCCAAATGCATCTTAAATGTTGCAATTGTACCAGCCTCCATCACATCCTCTGGCAGCTCATTCCATACACATACCACCCTCTGTGTGAAAAAGTTACCCCTAAGGTCTCTTTTATATCTTTCCCCTCTCACCCTAAATCTATGCCCTCTAGTTCTGGACTCCCGACCCCAGGGAAAAACTTCGTCTATTTATCCTATCCATGCCCCTCATAATTTTGTAAACCTCTATAAGATCACCTCTCAGCCTCCGACACTCCAGGGAAAACAGTCCCAGCCTGTTCTGCCTCTCCCTGTAGCTCAGACCCTCCAACCCTGGCAACATCCTTGTAAATCTTTTCTGAACCCTTTCAAGTTTCACAACATCTTTCTGATAGGAAGGAGACCAGAATTGCACGCAATATTCCAACGTCCTGTACAGCCGCAACATTACCTCCCAACTCCTGTACTCAATACTCTGACCAATAAAGGAAAGCATACCAAACGCCTTCTTCACTATCCCATCTACCTGCGACTCCACTTTCGACGAGCTATGAACTTGCACTCTAAGATCTCTTTGTTCAGCAACACTCCCTAGGACCTTACTATTAAGTGTATAAGTCCTGCTGAGATTTGCTTTCCCAAAATGCCGCCCCACACATTTATCCGAATTAAACTCCATCTGTCACTCCTCAGCCCATTGGCCCATCTGGTCCAGATCCTGTTGTAATCTGAGGTATCTCTCTTCGCTGTCCACTACACCTCCAATTTTAGTGTCATCTGCAAACTTAGTAACTGTACCTCTTATGCTCGCATCCACTTTTTACCGTTTCAATTTATCCAGCACTTCCTCCTCTGTAATATGGACATTTTGCAAGATGTCACCATCTACTTCCCTACAGTCTATATCTTCCACATCCTTTTCCACAGTAAATACTGATGCAAAATATTCATTTAGTATCTCCCCCATTTTCTGTGGCTCCACACAAAGGCCACGTTGCTGAGCTTTGAGGGGCCCTATTCTCTCCCTAGTTACCCTTTTGTCCTTAATATATTTGTAAAATCCTTTTGGATTCTCCTTAATTCTATTTGCCAAAGCTATCTCATGTCCCTGTTTTGCCCTCCTGATTTCCCTCTTAAATATACTCCTACTTTCTTCATACTCTTCTAAGGATTCATTCGATCTGTCCTGTCTATACCCGACATATGCTTCCTTCTTTTCCTTAACTTAAAAAAAACTTCCAATGCAGTTACTGCTGAAAAGAAACTTTACTTCATCAAAGTCATTCAAAATTTTAAATTCATCAAGTTGTGATAAACAAATACCTCTTTCGTTAAAGACATCAAAGACAGCTAATCATTTAATAAACCCTGGAACTGTCCATAAAAATGTGAATACAGACACCTGCAGAGCTAATTAGTTGTTTCACCTTTTGAAACTCAGCCAAACATTCCACTAGGCTCATGCAGCAAAGAAAATAATGACCAATTCAGTCTATTGAAACTGAAAAATCAGATCTTTTGTCCTGCTACATTTGGGCAAGAACTTCCCATCAAGCTTGCAAAATCAAATCTATACACCTTCACTACTTTCAACATATAACCCTACGTGCAATTTCAAATTATACTAAATTTTATCTCTGAGAGATGTGAATGGAGAGGGCTCATGGCTTTAAAAACCACCTTGCAATGCAGAGGAGTGTGGGGTAAACTGCTTAGAAGGCTTGCATGTTTATTCTTGCACAACAGCCTAGCTGCCAACATTATTCAGATACCCCATCAACCTCCATCCCTTTCATACCTTCCATGTCCCTTCGGTATCCTCCATAGCCACTCATCAAATATCTACTGTATTAAGTCTTCAGGAGTGATGAAATATTGTTATAGGGGCAGGTTTTAAAAAAAAGTCTCTGTTACTATCAAAGAAATTTCATTCAGCCATCTATTATTGATATGGCAAAGGAAAACATATAGTTCATCAAAAGAATTTTAATTCCTTCAGTCACCATCGAGTTGTATAAATAAACAACCATATATTGTGTAAATATCTCAAAGGTATAACATCTTAAATGTCCTGCAGATGAGTTGTGTCAAGTGACTGGTTGAGAGCACCAAAACTTTCAGAACCACAACCAAGCATTCAAAGTCGTCAGAGTCATCAAAATTTGCTTGCAGTTCTATACCTTCCAGAAGCTGAATGAACAGTTGGTATCTTTACCAATTTAAAGAAGATTGCCTGCTAATTAGCAGAGTGGAACAGGTTTATTTTTAAAACCTTCAGCAGAATGTCATTTTTTTCCAATATAAAAGAGTTTTAGTAAATTGTAATTCAAAATGTTTTGGCATTATTCTGCAGCACAAGTTTTCTACACTTTTGAATGCAAAATGACACTTTCTATACTGATAAAAATATTGTAATACATTACAACACTTCCATAATCATGATTAATGTAATGGTATTTTACATTTGCAGTATGGAGCCCTGTATTCCATCACTGTAGTAAAAATACATAAAATGGACAATGAAACATCTATCAAACTGAAAAAAAAACAATGTTTTTTATTTTCATTTTGAAGCCTGTCAATAAAAGAATTCCAGGGGCAGGTTGCTGTTCATGACTTTGTTTCTGTAATTGGGACTGTCATTACTCTTTGATTTAAGACTTCACTACATCTACTTACAGAAGGGGTCCAACAGCTAAGAAATTGTGAGGGTGTGCACTGATCCCCATAAACAAAATCTGTCATAAGGAAATTCCCATTTCAAGTAAAGGCAATGATACAAGATAACTATATCTACATCAAGAAATTTGTAGTTTGTTTAATTCACATGGGAATAATAAGATGATAGGCTTGTTAGGGAGACTCAGGAATATATAAAATTGGCATTGATGTCAACAGCTGCTTGAGACAGCAAGGCAAGGGTTCTTAACCACAACTGGTAGACTCTTTCTTTGTTTTCCTGCCTGTGGCTCGCATAAAGCTCAAAAGTCAATGCGTAGTGAAAAAGCAACTTGGGCAAGAACCATTTGTAGAGAAATGAAGATCTATAGACTTTGCCATTGCTTAAGAAACAGAACAGCAAAACAGTCAGGTTAAAAATATAATGCCTCGTGAACTTTAAAATGCCCCTGCCTTTGCTTTCCTGTCTGTATAGTCTGGGCTCCTCCATTCCAAACCCTAGCTACCCGACGCCTGGAGGAAGAAAGCCTCATCTCTCACTTTGGGACCGTCCAACCACACAGGATCAATGTGGATTTCACTAGTTTCCTTATTTCCCCTCCCCCCACCTTATCCCAGATCCAACCTTTTAACTCTGCATTGCCCTCTTGAACTGTCCTGCCTATCCATTTTCCTGTCCACCTATCCGCTCCACCTTCCCCTCCAACCTATCATCTTCACCCCCCCCCTTCATTTACCTATTCCATTCTCAGCTACCTTCCCTGCAGCCCCAACCCCCTCCCATTTATCTCTCAGCCTCCTTGGGCCACAAGCCTCATTCCTGAGAAAGGACTTTTGCTCGAAACTTCGATTCTCCTGCTCCTCGGATGCTGCCTGACCGGCTGCGCTTTTTCAGCACTTCACTTTTCAACTGTATAGACAGCCTCCTATACCCTTCTTATTAAGCATATTGCAACTACAGAGGAAGTTTAGAGTTAATGCAGGAGTGTGCACAATATTAACCCAATGTCTTTATACATTTGAAATCCTGTTAAATTTAAAGAACTATGCCTAACTACATCACTGGAATGAACTTATTTTCTATTTTTAATCCTATTCTTGATAATTTAACATATATTTGCAGGCATGGTTTTATTGAACATTTTAAAGGCAAATTAACTAAAACAATAATCTAGACACTGGTGATAAATTGGAAATACAATTCTGCATCAAATGAAAATTTCATCTGTTAGAAGATATGTTTAACACTTTTTTTAGATTACTTACAGTGTGGAAACAGGCCCTTCAGCCCAACAAGTCCACACTGACCCACCAAGACCCATTCCCCTATATCTAACTCTACAGGCAATTTAACTTGGCCAATTTTCCTAACCTGCACATTTTTGGACTGTGGGAGAAAACCCACACAGACATGGGGAGAATGTGCAAACTCTACACAGAGAGACAGGAATTGAACCCGGGTCTCTGGCACGGTGAGGCAGCAGTGCTAACCACTTTGCCATCACGCCACCCAACATTCTTTCTTCCTGCAATATGAGATAATCTAACTATTTGAAATGTTTTAAATATTATAATTATTGATACTAAGCACTCTACCAGAGGGCAACAATGGGTGTTGTTTTATTTCCAGAGAAATAAATATGCTCACATGTTCTAAAATGACACTCCTACAGTTAGATCAATGTTCAATAATTTTCTTGAATGAATTCAGGCAACCTTTTCACGCATAGAGTGGTGCATGTACAGAATGAGCTGCCAGAGGAAGTGGTGGAGGCAAGCATAATTACAACATTTAAAAGGCATCTGGATGGATATATGAATAGTAAGGGTTTGGAAGGATATGGGCCGGGTACTGGCAGGTGCGACTAGATTAGGTTGGGATATCTGGTCGGCATGGACAAGTTGGACCGAAGGGTCTGTTACAGTGCTGTACATCTCTGTGACTCTATGACCTCTGAGTTCAGCAAAGGCTCTTGTTTTGTATTACTTTCATAAAGTCCATGTTGTGCATGCTTTGAACACCAGATGGTGCCTAAAGCATAGAGAATTGCTGCTGCATGATCTGCTGTGTTCTGGGTGTTCCCTTACAATAATATCTTCCATGTAGATCAAGAGTTAAGAATGCTTCTTAAAGCACTTCACAGAAACAGTATTAATCAAAAACTGACACTGAAAATAATACGGAAACACTAGAAGGTTAAAAGGGTGAATTTGGCAAGAGTTTTAAGGAGGAGTTTATTGAGGAAAGTGCCTGGACAGGCAAAGAGATAACTGCAAATGATGAATTGAAGGAATTGGGGGGAAGTATAAGAGCGTTCCCAGTCTTGAAAGGATTAGAGATAAGGAGAGACAATGCTATGGAGAAATTTCAAAATCGATGAGTGACTGCAGAAGAGATGGATGAGGGGACTTGGTGTGTTCAGGTAATCATAGAATCCCTACAGTTTGGAAGCAGGTCATTCAGCATTTCGAATCCACACTGACCCTCTGAAGAGCATCCCACCCAGACCCACACCCCTATCCTATCCCTGTAACCCTGCATTTCCTATTGTTAATCCACCTAACCTGAACAATATAGGCAATTTAGCACAGCCAATTCACCTAACCCGAATATCATTGAACTGTGGGAAGAAGCCCACAGAGACAATATGCAAACTCCACACAGTTGGTCACCCAAGGCTGGAATTAAACCCACGTCTCTGGTGCTGTGAGGCTGCAATACTAACCACTGAGCCATCGTGCCACCCCAGTGGTCAGCAATAATGGGTTTAGATTTATGATGAATAGAAGATCACTTGGAGAACATTGCAAACTTCTCTGGAGATGGAATGACTTGGAGGTGCAAGTGTTGGATTGGGTTGGACAAAGTGAAAAATCACATAATGCCAGGTTATAGTCCTTTAGGTTTATTTGGAAACACTAGCTTTTGGAGCACTGCTCCTTCATCAGGTGGTTATGGAGGTTAAGGTCATGCTCACAGAATGTATAGCCAAAGGAGTCCAGTATCATGGAGATGTGTTACAGTAAACAATCTTATATTAAAACTTTCATCTTTTATAATGGGATATGCTGGTTTCTGTTCTTTGATATGTGATTCCCAGAACTTCTTTCAAATTACATTCTCAAGATAGCTCAGCTTTTTTAACAATATGTGTGAAATCTGTGTCCCAGTGCTATGTCAGACTGACCCCTCAGCATGTGCAAGACTTCCAGCAGATGAGGGCATGGAGAGTTGGAGATGAACAATATTACAGAGGTAGGAACAGGCAATCGTTATGATGGAGAAGACATGGGGTCAGAAGCTAAACTCAAGGTCAAAAAAGATCAAATTAATCTGGTCAGAGTCATAGATTCATAGAGTCATACAACACAAAACAGATCCTTCGGTCCAAATAGTCCATGCTGACCATAATCCCAAAAACTAATTTCACCTGCCTGTATTTGGGCCAAATCCCTCCAAATTCTTATTCATGAACTCATCCAAATGTCTTTTAAACATTGTAAGTGTACCCGCATCCATCACTCCCTCAGGAGGTTCATTCCACACATGAACCAATCTCTGTGTAAAAAAAAATTCCCCTCACGTCTTTTTTAAATCTTTCTCCTCTCACCTTAAAAATATACCCTCTAGTTTTGAAATCCCCTACCTTGGGGAAAAGATATCTGTCATTCAACTTATCTATACCCTTCATAATTTTGTAAAACTTTATAAGATCACCCCTCAACTTCCTTCATTTGACAAAAATCATTCCCAGCCTATTCAGCCTCTCCTTATATCTCAAACCTCCTTTCCCTATAACATTCTGGTAAATCTCTTCCGAACCTCTCCAGTTTAACAATATCCCTCCTATAACACGGTGACCAGACTGAACAGAGTACTCCAGAAGAGACCTCACCAACACCTTGTACAATCTCACCATAACATCCCAACTCCTATCATCAACGGGCTGAACAGTGAAAGCAAACATCTAAAAACCTTCTTAACCAGCCTGAGACAGTGGCTGGAATGGAGCTTGTGGTGGAGGAGGGTAGAGCAGAAACAATGGACAAGTGTCAAGCAATACTGAGGCAGCTACGTGGTCCTGAAGGGACAGAACTGAGATTAATCAGCATGCAAATGCAACTTGATGTTCTGTTTTTTGAAGATGTTGCCAAGAAACACAACTTAGGAAGTGGCGAGAGCTAAGAATAGTTTCTTGGGGCTGGAGTATTAGAGGTTAAATCTAACGCTGGTTTGCAAATGAGGCACAGTGTACATCATCCCAGGAAGTGATGTAATATCACATGATCTTGCTCCCTTATGACAAGATGAAGCCACCAGAAGAGTTTTCTTAACTAAAATTAATGTTTTCCTTATCTCAGCAGGTTTTGTAAATATTCTTTAACAGCAGCAGCAATGAGACTAAGAATATTTTAGATGACACCCAAAAGGTAGTGGTGTGGCTGAAGGAAGAGAAACCATTCCAGAGATTCTCTGGCAGTGAGTAGGTGGATAAGATTGAAGCCAGGTCAGGACAGTCATCCTTAACTATACAATGCAGAGAATGTCAACAACACAAGAGGGATTTGATTTATGTTGATATTGTTCAGAGTGGTGTCGGGTAAAGTTTCAAAGTGATAGTCTGTACATCCAGTAATGCATTAGATTTTGTTTTTAAGGTATTTGAGGCCTTACTCCTCCAACTCACATTTTAGTTTGTGTATGTAAATACTTCAAAGTGTTTATAAAATCGGCACATATGTAAATACGTAATACCTGATGACACTATGCCTTTATCCAAGAAACAGCTTAAATGCTGCAAAGACCAGGACGATCAACCAATCAAGTTCTCAGAAAGAGGTTCTTCAAATTGAGCTTGTGGAGACCAGGAAGGAATAATAAATTCTCATCCAGATTTCCGATTCTGCCACTCTTCGTTAATTTTATTTCAAATTACACCCTTTCTAATGAAATGTTGTTCTGCTGTGTTGTGGCATATTGTCTCCATTCTATCCCACTTAGGATTTGAATCAAAACAGCTTGAATTAATTTGCCCCTGAACTCTGTCTTCCAGATTAGAAAGATTCCTTTGTGTGGAAAAGCGTGGAAAAATAAATGTCCTGCATTTCATAATTCCATTCTCAGCATATCATATCACAGAAGGGTTCCATAAAAAAAATAAAAATCTTAATATTTCAATATAATATAATATTTAATATAAAAAAAGAGTTAGCTGAGTTTCGGATGTAGGTTTGCTCGCTGAGCTGCAAGGTTCATTTCCAGACGTTTTGTTACCCTACAAAGCACCTTCAGTGGGTCTCAGGCAAAGCAATGCTGAAAAGTCCTGCTTTCTATTTATATGTTTGGGTTTCTTTAGGTTGGAGATGTCATTTCCTGTGGTGATGTTATTTCCTGTGGTGAAGTCATTTCCTTTTTTTTCTCAGGGGGTAGTAGATGGGTCTAACTCGATGTGTTTGTTGGTAGAGTTTGTCATCACTAAACGAAACAAATTAGGGGAAACCTTCAAGACCATACCCTTACTGGCATAAAATTCACTAAAGAGGAGGAAAACAACAACAACCTGCCATTCCTAGATGTTACGGTAAAGCGAACAGCCGACGGGGAACTTCAAGCCAGTGTCCACAGGAAAACAACACACATGGACCAAATATGGAACAACATCCACAAACGAAGCTGCATCAGAACTTTATTTCAACAAGTCAGCACATACTGCAGCACAGAGGAACTACACAGAGCAGAGAAAAATCACCTATACTGTGTATTCAAAAAGAATGGGTATCCAATGAACACAGTCCACCGATTTCTCAGCAACAAATCCAAACAAGCAGATAAAACATGTCCAGAAACCCTAGCCACTCTCCCCTACATCAAAGACATCTCAGAAATGACTGCCAGACTACTCAGACCCCTTGGCATCAAGGTAGCCCAAAAACCCACCAACACACTAAACAGCAGCTAATGAACTTGAAAGACCCTATACAGACAACGAGCAAAACTAATGTCATTTACAAAATACTGTGCAAGGACTGTAACAAACACTACGTTGGACAAACAGGCAGAAAACTAGCCACGAGGATACATGAACACCAACTAGCCACAAAAAGACATGATCCTCTCTCACTAGTATCCTCACTATATAGATGAGAAAGCACAGCACTTTGACTGGGACAACAGATCCATCCTAGAACAAGCCAAACAAAGACACGCATGAGAATTCCTAGAAGCATGGCATTCCAACCAGAACTCTATCAAGAAACACATTGAGTTAGACCCCATCTACTACCCCTGAGAAAAGGAACTGGAAATGACTTCACCACCGTAAATAACATCACCACCAGAAATGACATCACCAACCTAAAGAAACCCAAACATATAAATAAAAAGCAGGAATTTTCAGCATTGCTTTGCCTGAAGTCCACTGAAGATGTTACCTAGTAGGGTGACAAAATGTCTGGAAGTGAACCTTGCAACTCAGCAAGCAAACCTACATCCAAAACCTCAACCTGAGCTACAGATCTTCTCAAAACTTGCTAAGTTAGCTGAGTCCCAGTCAACCTCTTTAAATTAGTTCCATACCTCTTCCACCCCGCCAATTGTATGTACACACACAATAGGATTGACTTTCCACATTGCAAAATGTATGCTATGAAACCTGTGTATCCCAGAAAGTGCAATTTGATCCCTGGGCTTTCCATCGTAGAAAAGAGGTGTCTCAAAAGGAGGGAAAAATTCTGCAGATGCTGGATATCAGAACAAAATAGATGATACTGCAGAAGCTCAGCAAGACTGGATGGCAAGAATCAGAGCTTATTTTTTTCAGCTGTGTACGACTCTCCTTAAGAAATTAAGCAAAAAAGAAATGTGATGGGAATTCTGATGTTGAAAGAGAAGAGGAGATATAAGAACAAAAGGAAAAGTCTAGGATGGGATAAAGGCCAGTGAGATTAAATGGCAAAGATATCACTTAATAAGGGAATGGTAATGGGTGTACATTACCTTCTCTAGGGGCAACGTTTTCATGAAGAAGGTGGTACATATACAGAGGAAGTGGTGGAGGCTGGTACAATGGTGATAATGAAAACTGCAGATGCTAAACAGTCAGAGTGGATGAAGAGTGGAGCTGGGAAAAAGCACAGCAGGTCAAATAGCATCAGAGGAGAAGGGGAGTCAATGTTTCATCAAACTCTATCTTTAGTAACATTCCATGTCCAGCAGAGATTCACGTGCATTTCCTCTAGCTTGATTCATTGCATCCATTGCATCCCTATGTGGTCTCCTATACATTGGAGAGACCGAGTGTAAACTTGGGGGCTAGTTCAGGGAACATTTCCAGTCCATACGCCCCAATCAACCCCACCTTCCAGTTACCAGCCATTTCAACTCCCTCTCCCACTCCACGATGACATCTCCATCCCGAGCCTCCTCTACCATCAAAATATGGCCACACGCAAACTGGAGGAAGAACACCTTATCTTCCACATCAAGAGCTTACAACTGTATGGCTTTAACATGGAATTCACCAACTTCCTAATCTTCCCATCCCTCAGCCCAGGTCCAGCCCTCCCTCTACCCCCGCCCATTTAACCTGACTCGACCTGTCCATCTTCCTTCCCACATATCAACTCTACCTGTCCCACTGACCAATCACAGCCACCTCCAATCTGCATCCATCTATTACCATGCCACCCACCATCCCCCCAGGCCCACTCTCCTCCTTCTATTTATTCCCAATTCCCCTTCCTCCTCCTCCAATCCTGATGAAAGGTTCTGGCCTGAAACATCAACTGCCCTTCTCCTCTGCCACTTGAGGCCAGTACAATTACAAAATTTAAAAGGCATCTGAATGTTATATGAATAAGAAGGATTTATAGGAATATGGGCCAAATGCTGGCAATGGGATTGGATTAAGTTAGAGTATCTGGTCGGCATGGACGAGTTGGACGAAAGGGTCAGTTTCCATTCTGCATAGCTCTATGACTCTCCAAAGACATTGCCAAACATAGTGAGTATTTTCAGCATCTCCTGTTTATATTTCTTTTCATGGAGGTATACAAATGTTTCTTCAGTCAGATAAAGTCAATTGGAATCAAGACTCTCAAATGTACCTCAGCAGCAAGAGGAAGTGCAGATGGTTATTGTTCTTGTTCGGAAGTATCTTTTGACAAGGATCAAGATTTTCAACAGGTTTCTGTTTAATATTAAACATCTTCCCTTTCCATAAGTGGTTAAAACTAGAACATTAGAATTATTTAATGAAATAACTAGGTTATCCAATGGGAAAAATACTACAGGCAATATGTTGAGAAAGTACATTCATGTGGGTTAAATGAACCTAATTTGCATAAGATGACTGTTACTAAAGATAGAGTTTCTGACCAGTGTTTTCCTGTATGGAATTATACTAAATACTCAGTTAGTTTTTTTAGTGCAACCACAAGGTAACAGTTATATTTAAAAAGCAGACTGAACAATTTGTATGAACATGCTGAGTGTTTGAATGAAGACGGCACCAATAAAAATAACTCAATTAGTGTAAAGGTACAAACTAAAGAACAAATTGAATCTCTTTTCTTCATTCCTAGACTACAATAATAGATAATGCCTAGTCACATTATTGTTGGACTGGTGATCCAGAGACTCAGGATCTCTTGTTCTGGGGACCAAGGTTCAAATTCCACCATGACAAATGGTGGAATTTGAATTCAACAAAAATCTGAAAGTATGAGTCTAACCATGTCCACGAATCCATTGTCAATTACTGGAAAAACCCACCTGGTTCACTAATGTCCTTTAGGGAAGGAAACTGCCAACTTTATTGGTCTGGCCTACATGACTCCAGACCCACAGCAATGTGGTTGACTGTTAACTGCCCTCTGGGCAAATAGTGATGGGCAATAAATCCTGGCTCACCCAACAACACCCTCATCCCATGAATGGATTAAAAAAATTTCTAATACAACACAAGTATTTGTATTAACCACAAAGCTAAAACCAGTTAACATTAAAAAAAAGCAAAACATCTAAATAATCATATGACTGTAGAGAATTTGAGAATTGGTTAAAAGGGTAAAAAAAGACACATTTTGTCAAAGCTTTATAACTTGCATTGAATTGCAAGCTACGGCAGCTACTCTCCATACAGACACTATCACATCTACTGAGTATTTTCAGCACTTTGTGTTTTTGCTTCTCAGTGCGCCTTTTCCTGGAGACATGTCTGAGAAAGTTAACTGGAAACACAATTACTGAGACACACCTAGGCAGAAAGGGGACATTTCACAAGAATACAAATTTAAGGACGGAACCAATATTTGTACTGCATGAGAAAAGAGTACAGATTGGTTGGCAAGTGGACTCTGGTAGATGCCCTGCGTAGGGAATGCACTCATTCATGCTGATTGACAGTTAACTGCCAGTCTTTGTTATAAGTTAAATCTGGCAAGTTGACTTTGATTGGTCAGCAAGAAATGGATCAGCAAATGGTTGCTATTTAACTTATTGTGTTGAAAAAGATGCAGTGTGTATAAATGTCTTTCTTGTTTGCATATTGATTTGTGTAACATTTAGAATGTGGAAGTGTGACACATTGTGAGCCTGATCTCGCAATTGATTGTCAGCAAAACAGTAAGTCCTCACAAATTCAGAATTACCCAGTAAATGTTGTCCAATTGCAGAATCAACTTTCAACACTATATTGTGAGTTTTACAAGCAGGGGCTTGTTGGGTACAGTCAGTGTCTTGCTTGTTGTGAACAAGCAATGTTCCTCATAGAAGGCATCGAGGCAGTCACCCTTAGTCCTGAAAAATACCCAGCAGATACTCTGGAAGGGTTAGGTAACTCAAAAGTTTGAGCAACTGATGAAGTGAGCTGTATCACATTGCTAATACTGACCAGCAAAAGGAGTAATGCTTTGCCAATAACATAATTCTGCTGTCAAACCACAAAGATATCCTGCTATCACGCAAATGAATAATGTGGTGTATAAATCTTAGTGCCAGTGTAATGTCAGGTATGCAGGCTCTATATCCCAGAGTGTGCAGATTGGATCAAGCAGCAGGTGTTTCACGTTTTTCTTACCGAGCAAGGCTGTACAGGGCTCTGCTCGGACTGTATTTGGAATATTACGAGCAGTCTTGAGCCATGTATCTAAAAAAAGATATATTGGCTGAAGAGGGAGTTCCAAGGGTGTTTACAATAATCATCCCGGGGAAGAAGAGATTGTTATATCAGTTGGAGGTGCTGGTGTTGGACTGGAATATACAAAGTTAAAAATCACACAACACCAGGTTATAGTCCAACAGATTTATTTGGAAGCACTACCTTTCAGAGCACTGCTCCTTCATCAGGTGGTTTTAGATTAGATTAGATTCCCTACAGTGTGGAAACTGGCCCTTCAGCCCAACCAGTCCAGACCGACTCTCCGAAGAGTGACCCACCCAAACCCATTTCCCTCTGACTAATGCCCCTAACACTATGGGCAATTTAGCATGGCCAATTCACCTGACCTGCACATCTTTGGATTGTGGGAGGAAACCGAAGCACCTGGAGGAAATCCACGCAGACACAGGGAAAATGTGCAAACTCCACACAAACAGTCACCCAAGATTGGAATCAAACCTGGGACCCTGGTGCTGTGAGGCAGCAGTGATAACCATTGAACCACCGTGCCGCCCCAAATTGTGGAGTGTAAGATCGTAAGACTCAAAATTTATAGCAAAAGTTTACATTGTGATGCAACGGAAATTGACTGAAAAAGACCTGGATTGTTTGTTAAGTCTCTCATCTTTTAGGATGACCATGTTGGTTTCAGTTCTTTCAGATGTAAATCCCAGAACGTTTTTTAAAGTTACATTCTCAAGTGAACTTTAACAATAGGTGCCATGTCAGCCCAGATGATGCATTGAAGGTATAAGATGCCCTGTGTGAGGCTGCCTGTGCCCCAATGTTCAGACTAGTTCTATTTCTAAAAAAAGGGATTTACAGAATGTTGCATGGATTCATGCAGTTGAATGCCTAAATGAGTATTTCACTACTGTCACAGGCTTCATCAGTAAGTATGTCAAGGACTGTGTGCCAAAGAATTTAACCCAAGTGTTCACCAACCAGAAACCATGGATGGACCGGGAAATCCACACTCTACTGAAGTCCAGGTCTGAAGCATTCAAATTGGGTGACCCTGACCTATACAGGAAATCCAGGTACAACCTTCACAAAGCTATCAGGGATGCCAAGGGACAATACCAGACTAAACTAGAGTCCCAGACTAACCTCATGAACACACATTAACTGTTGTAAGGCTTAAAGGATATAATGGACTACAGAGCAAAGTAAAGTTGAATTGCTGCCTACAGTGCTTCCCTCCCTGATGAGCTTAATCCATCCTATGCTTGTTTTGAATGTCACCTGCCTGACAGCTATGGGTGTACCTGTACCCACTGTCACAGCCACGGATGTCAGATTGGCCGCCTTGAGAGTGAACCCATGGAAAGCAACTGGCCTGGATGGAGACACTGGCCGTGCACTCAGATCCTGTGTGGAGCAGCTGGTGGGAATATTTACAGGCATCGTTAACTTCTCTTTACTCCGATGTGAGGTTTCGTACCTGCATCGAGAACACTATTATCACTCTGGTGCCAAAGAAAAATCAGGCAATGTGCCTTAATGGCGACCACCAGGTGGCTCTGATCTCCATCAATATGAATTGCTTCGAGAGGTTAGTAATGGCATACATCAACTCCAGCCTCCCAGATTGCCTTAATCCATTAGAATTTGCCTCCAGTTGCAATAGGTGACTCTCCCTGGCCCTACACTCATCCCTGGAACACCTGGATACCAAGGACACCTATTTATTGACTTTATTTCCAGCTTCAACACCATAATTCTGACCAATCTCATCTCCAAACTCCGAGACCTCAGACTCTGCTCTCAGCTCTGCAACTGGATTCTTGACTCCTGACCTGCAGACCACAATCAGTAAGGATAGGTGACAACACCTCCTCCACAAAAATCCTCAACATGTTGCCCCACAAGGCTGCATACTCAGCTCCTTACTATATTCCTTACATGCTCACAACTGTGTGGCCAAATTCGACATTCACCCTGTATCTGCGTGGGTTTCCTCCGGGTGCTCTGGCTTCCTCCCACAGTCCAAAGATGAGCGTGTCAGGTGAATTGGTCATGTTTAAATTGCCCATAGTGTTAGGTGCATTAGTCAGAGGAAAATGGGTCTGGGTGGATTACTCTTTGAAGTGTTGGTGGGGACTTGTTGGGCCAAAAGATCTGTTTCCACATTGTAGGGAATCTAATCTAATCTAATCTTCAACTCCTTTTACAAATTTGCTGATGACACCATTGCAGTGGGTGAGAGCTCAAACAATGATGAGACAGAATACCAGAAAGAGATAGAGAACTTAGCGTCAAGGTGTAAAGTCAACAATCTCTCCCTCAATGTCAGCAAAATGAAGGAGCTGGTCATCAACTTCAGGAAGCAGAGCAGAGGACACACCCCTGTCTGCATCCATGGTGCTGAGGTGGAGATGGTCAGCAGCTTCAGGGAGTAAGTGTCACCAATAATCTATCCTTGTCCATCCACATTGACACTACAGTCAAGCAAACACACCAAACATCTCTACTCCTCAGAAAGCAAAGGAAATTTGACACGTCCGCAACAACTTGCCAATTTTTGTAGATGTACCATTGAAATCATCCTATCCAGGTGAGTTCTGAAGAAGGGTCAGTGGACCCGAAATTTTAACTCTGATTTCTCTCTACAGATGCTGCCAGGCCCACTGAGCTTTTCCAGCAGTTTCTGTTTTTGTTTCCGATTTCCAGCAATTGCAGTTCTTTCAGTTGCTACGTGAATGTGTCACAGCTTGGTACTGCAACGGCAACTGCTCTGCCCAAGACCACAACTAATGACAGGGAGTTGTGAACGCAGCTCAGTCCATCACTCTAACCAGCCTTCCTTTTATGTACTCTGTCTAAACATCCCACTGCCTCAGGAAGGCAGTCAACATCAAAGACCATTCCCATCCCATCCCCAGTTATACTCTCTACTACCCTCTTCTATTGGGCAGAAGATACAAAAGTTTAAAAACCCAGACCAATAAATTCATGAACAACTTCATTCTTGCTATTATCGGACTTCTGAATGCAGCTCTCATATATTAGAGTTGATCTTGCTCTGCACCGTCTCTGTAGCTATAATAGTATATGCTGCATTGTGTTCCATTACACTGATGTACTTATGTAAGGAATGATTTGTCTGGATAGCACATAAAACAATACTATTCAATGAATCTCAGTAAATGTGACAATAATGAATCAAATCAATTTAATCTCACTGAATCAATGTGAACATGTACTCTTATACTATTAGGTTGGTTCTAGGATTTCTTGAAAATATTACACCATAGAGACTGAAGCGTAACTGGATATGTACTTCATCAAAATAAGCAGCCTCTGATGAGGAGTCATTTTGACTTGAAAGGGTAACTGGGTCTCTCTCTGTGGATGCTGTCTGACCCAATTTGATCTCCAACATTTGTTGTTTTCATTGGCACTCAAACTAACTTTATATTTCAGACTAGCAAATTTCTTCACTTTGGTAAATCTATGTTTTAAACTTTTTTGATGACAATTGATGTTTGAGCTTGTATCTTGCTCATTTCCACATGAACATACCATTTCAAAAGCAGAAATAAGCCATTTGGTCATTGAACCTGATCTGCCTTTCAATAGGTTTATGGCCAATCTGTTCGTGTGTCATACTTCACATTTCAATCTACTACTGATAATGATCCCCATGCCAAACACAAATGTACCTAGATCCACCTTTAAAACATTCAACGATTCTACCTCTACCATCTTCTCAGCCAGAGTTCCAAAGTGACCAACCTCTTAAAAGAGAATAAGATTTTCATAATCATTGTCCTAAATGGGTGACTCAAAATTTTAAAATAGTGGCCCCTAACTTTGCAATTGTATACATCTGGAAGCATTACCTCAACATCCACCTTGTCAACACTGTTCAGGCTATTATAGACTTCAAACAAATCACCTCTCAATCTTCTACACTCCAGTCAGGACAAACCAGTCTTTATATGATGATATTAAAGAACGGACAATCACTAGGTTATTGCTGAAAAAAAGATAAAGTTTGCCATATGCTTTTGCCTCACACTCATCAGTACACTTTGCAAGAACACAAATTCAAGGAGAAATTGAATGTTTATTTTTACTGCTTGAGTGGAAAATGCTGATTGTTTAGCAAGTAGACTCTGGTAGAGTTCTTGCCATGGAAGACACAACTATTACTGCCATTGGAAAATTAATTGTTTAAATTTTAATCCAGGAAGGCTTTCGGTGATTGGTCAGGGCATTGCTCTGAGAGCTGACACAGCATCTGGTTGTCACCTATTTTATTGAGTTGAAACTAGTGCTGTGTATGTACATGCTCTGGCTGTCTGTCAGAAACAGGACCTTGTGTATTAATAGATATAGCCTCCATTACACACGTGTGCACCACACTGCGAGTCTGACTGACAATCTTTATTTGGTTGTCAGCATAATTCTCCACACAGTCAAGATTATCCAGCAAATGCTGTCCAATTTTATAATCACACCTAAAATTGCTTACCGTATTGTTGAGTTTCAAATCAATACAATTAGTACCTTGCTTTTTCCTTCAAACAGCTAAAGAGACATGCTATTTGGTATGATCCACCACTCTTTGTATATGCTGCCTACATACCTGGCATCACAAAAACACTGCAATTCACACACTTCAATATTCATTTATGTGATAGGCAGTCTATCCTTTTGGTTTGACACCAACATCCTGTGAGTGGTGAACACCATTTTGGTCACTAGTCACAGCAGCATTGTAAAACAACAACCTTGACCTTTTGCTCAAATTTTTAAGATGCCTAATTTTCAGTCACTGTTCAGTGCAAAATAGGTGACAACCATTCACTGGTTCATTTATCAGTACAATAATTTGACAATGCCTAGCTTAAAATATTAACAAAAACTGGCAGTTAACTACTAATCATCATTATTTGGTGCATTTATGTGGCAATACCCCTCCTAATCAGCATCCGCTTGCCAAATAATCAGCATTCTACTGTCATACAACATAAATGTTGGTTTTCCCCCTTAAATTGGTGTCCTTTCTTCCTTCCCCACCTCTTTCCGCCTTCTGCAAAAACCATTCCCTCCGTGACTACCTGGTCAGGTCCACGCCCCCCTACAACCCACCCTCCCATCCTGGCACCTTCCCCTGCCACCGCAGAAACTGTAAAACCTGTGCCCACACCTCCTCCCTCACCTCTATCCAAGGCCCTAAAGGAGCCTTCTACATCCATCAAAGTTTTACCTGCACGTCCACTAATATCTTTTATTGTATCCGTTGCTCCCGATGTGGTCTCCTCTACATTGGGGAGACTGGGCGCCTCCTAGCAGAGCGCTTTAGGGAACATCTTCAGGACACCCGTACCAATCAACCACACCGCCCCGTGGCCCAACATTTCAACTCCCCCTTCCACTCTGCCGAGGACATGGAGGTCCTGGGCCTCCTTCACCACCGCTCCCTCACCACCAGATGCCTGGAGG
The DNA here is from genome assembly GCF_020745735.1 of Hemiscyllium ocellatum. Taxonomy (NCBI): domain Eukaryota; kingdom Metazoa; phylum Chordata; class Chondrichthyes; order Orectolobiformes; family Hemiscylliidae; genus Hemiscyllium; species Hemiscyllium ocellatum. Next base: position 27,644,306 of record NC_083432.1, read on the forward strand.
AAGAGTGCCTCATCTTCCGCCTCGGAACACTTCAATCCCAGGACATCAATGTGGACTTCAATAGTTTCCTCATTTCTCCTTCCCCCACTTCACCCTAGTTCCAAACTTCCAGCTCGGCACTGTTCCCATGACTTGTCCGGACTTGTCCTACCTGCCTAGCTCCTTTTCTACCTATCCACTCCACCCTCTCCTCCCTGGTCTATCATCTTCATCCCCTCCCCCACTCACCCATTGTACTCTATGTTACTTTCTCCCCACCCCCACCCTCCTCTAGTTTATCTCTCCACGCGTCAGGCTCACTGCCTTTATTCCTGATGAAGGGCCTTTGCCCAAAACATCGACTTCACTGCTCCTTGGATGCTGCCTGAACTGCTGTGCTCTTCCAGCACCACTAATCCAGAACATCTCTACTTCTGTATGTTGGCTGCCATAATGATTCTGAAAAGGTTACTTGCAGCTAAATATAATTTTATCAGTTCAGTCAAATTAGTGAGATCCAATGTTATTCTAAGTTGCCATGAAGACTTTTATCATCTAGGACTCTAAGGCCATTCAGTCCCAAATCCTGCTCTAGCATTTGAATAGATCATGGTCGATCTCTATTTCCACAACTAATAACTTGCATTCTTTTCATTTTATTTATACTGTGTCTAATTAAAATATTTTGATTTCAATTTTGAAGTTTTCCTTTGACCTAGCTTTAGCATTCGAGGGCAGAATCTTCCAGACTTTACAAACCTAAACAAGAAAAGTTGTTCTTGAATTCATCTCTTGATCATTCACACTGAAAAGAAGATAACCGATCGATCCTCATAGTTTAACTTTTAGCAATGTACTCCTTGTGAATTTGATCTTCTCGGGTCACTCTGTCCTTCCTGAGATGCACTGCCCAGAACTGAACACAACATAAGGTGACTTTTAATTAGAGCTTTCTGCAACTGTAGCATAGCTCTCAACCCTTTTTAATCCAATTTCCTTGAAGCAAAGACTTGGATCATTCCATTAGCCTTTCTATAAGAAGTATTGCTTAAAGAAAGACTTGTATTTATATTGCAGCTTCCTCAGCCTTCGGATATCCTGGAGTACTTTTGAACTAGTTTAGAAACTATTTTGCAAATGCCATACAATCTTGTCACATTGAAAATATAGTGCACAGCAAACTCCCACAGACAGCAATGTGATGCCCTAATATTCTGCTTTAGTAATGTTGATGGAAGGACAAATATCAAACAAGAAAATTATTTTTCGTATGTGTCCACTAGATTTTAGTGATCTCTACATAAGTATGCCTAAAACTCCCTGTTGTGCTGTGATATACAGTTTCTTGATCTGCTTTATCTTTTATTTCAGTGACATGAATGGATTGTGCCAGTTCTTCCCAATCACTTGATCCATTAATAGTGCTTGAGAATTTTGTGCATGCATCTGCATTAGATTTTGTTCAAGCTGCTTGATTTTAACAATTGAGACAATGTTAATATCCTGATAAAATCCCTCAAATCAGAGTCCTGAAATCTTACTTGGTTACTAGGCAGCCATTGTTCTTTCAATATACAAAATAGCTCCAGAAAGTAGCTGAATTTGATTTTATTGTTGGAATTCTTCCTTTAAGTAGGCAATGATTTCATTATTGGGATGACTGCAGTACACTAAAAGAGTCATTTATCTGACATTAAAAACAGAAACAAGCTGATATGTATCAACAGTGCTGGACTCTTTTCATGAAATAATTTACAGTAAAGATTTCTCCAATTGTGATTGAACTGTGTGATGCTTGTTCAGCACAATCATTATTACCACAGTAATTCCACTGTGAAAAATCCATTCTCATATATAAAAATAAATCAAGATGTACCAGTCACTTTCGGGTCTGTTCTGTAATTCATTTGGCAGACTTACTCAAAAGAAAAATTGAAGCTTATGGAAATAAATTGCAGTGAAATGTCATAATTCAGTTTAGCTGAGAGTGTAATTAGTAATGATTAAATGTCAGAAATATGAATGATGACAGCCTGTAATAAAATGGATCTGCTGATTTGCATTTAAAGATGTAACTCACATTTAGAATTTATCCTGTTTGTGCATAATTAATCCTGTGAAACATATTTGTCAATGGATTTGCCTCTCAAACTAAACTGATAAGAATGCATTAATGCTAGAACATAAAATGGCAGTATATGTTTCTTGGCATTTCCCCTCTAATTTTCCCATTTGTCACTATTTTTTTCTTTGCATCTCTTCCCTGTAGCAGGTGCAAAAAGAGGCTTCACTCTTGTTTCATTTGTTTTTTTTTCAAATTTTATCATGTCACTGCCACTAGCTATGTCAATTTGAAGGGATAGCCCAGAATGCTGCATATAAAGAGTGGGACTCATTTTGAATTACAATAAAATTCAATAGTCTACAATGGTGCTCTTATTGTAAGTGAGAGGGAGAGAGAGGGAGGTGATCTTTATGGAGGGAAGAGTAGCAAAATTGCAAAGAGGGCATCTGGTAGTGTGTTCAAAGCTTTCCGGTCACCATAATATCTTGCTAACAGCAGAAAAGGTAGCAGATAATCTTCCTTTCCAGAGCCTAATTAAGACTGTCAAGTGGTCAGTTGAGGGCCACTCATTTGGCAATCTCCTGGCTCCAATAGTGTGGGCCTTCTTCTTTGCAAGCTCTGTGGGTTCACACATGGGGCTCAATAATTGGGTGCCCCTGCTGACATTGGTACCAACTGTCCTTTCCCCACCTTCCCTCTCCCTGCCTTCCCCCTCCCCTGCACCTTTCTCACTCCCCTTACTGGGTCTGACTGACTGGCCCTGTTGAATTCAAATCCTATCTATGTTTGTTAGAGCTGATATCTATTGCTTCCTCGTCTTCATCCAGCCCCATCCCCAGGTATGGTCACAACTTCCATGATGCTGCTCAGCTGCTACCATCCTTATTGGATTGGCTGCTTGGGTCACCTGAGCTGCTGAGGGCTGCTGAGCATCCATTTACTCAGATGGCTTGGAAGGAGGCAATCACTTAATTGGTTGTTGACTACAACATGTGATACCCCTGTCCCTGTTGGCCTGCCTCTAACCCCAGCAGCAAGACTCCTGTTGTATCAGCAAATAACAGCCTGAGAGTCTGGAAAGCAAAAATTAACATCATCCTTTCAATGGCATTTCCTGTGTAGCAGTTGACAACGATTGATCAGTACATCACCCTTGTTGGAATTTTGATATTATGATATTGGTAATGGATGATAGATGATTTATCATTTCTATTCATCTTTACTTATACTATAATTTACTTAGAAATCTAGCTCTTGGTCATTGTACAATGTTCCACAAAAAAATAAAGAAAAATAACTGATTAACTTAGGCCCTTTCAGTTATTTCCATACTAATAAAAATACAAACAAATAGTTGAAAAATGTAGGAAGGAAGTACAGAAATAATTACCATATAGAGGAAACCTAGATTAATGTTTGGATCAATCTGAAATATATAATAGTTTAGTACTATATACCCTCTTTATTAGCAAGAAGGACCTTACACTAAAGAAAAAGACTTAGTTCCACAAGGAAAATTTAAATTTTAAGTTTATATTTAAAATCATTTTTCATGGTTTTAAATCAAAGTTTCTAGTTGTTTGATTAGATTCCCTACAGTGTGGAAACAGGCCTTTTGGCCCAACCAGTGCACACCAACCGTCTGAAGAGTAACCTACTCAGATCCATTTCCCTCTGACTAATGCACCTAACACTTATGGACAATTTAGCATGGCCAATTCACCTGAACTGCACATCTTAGGACTGTGGGAGGAAACCAGAGCAAACCCACACAGGGAGAATATGCAAACTCCACACAGGCTGAAATTGACAATAGACAATAGACAATAGGTGCAGGAGTAAGCCATTCAGCCCTTTGAGCCTGCACCGCCATTCAATATGATCATGGCTGATCATTCCTAATTAGTATCCTCTTCCTGCCTTATCTCCATAACCCTTGATTCCACTATCTTTGAGAGCTCTATCCAACTCTTTCTTAAATGAATCCAGAGACTGGGCCTCCACTGCCCTCTGGGGCAGAGCATTCCACACAGCCACCACTCTCTGGGTGAAGAAGTTTCTCCTCATCTCTGTCCTAATTGAACCTGGGACCTGGCTGCTGTGAGGCAGCAGTGCTAACCACTGAGCCACCATGCCACCCATGATCTTCTATACTTGTTATATAAATCTGATGGGAACGGCCATATTGTAGAAAACTGAAGGTTTTCACTCTGACAGCTTTCCGTGCTTGGGATCCTGTTGAATCTACCAGCTGCAAGTGTATTGGTTTTGACAGTCTTGCTCTATGTGTCTCACTGTTGGGTTCCTTCATTACAGGATAATCTTACTCTGTCCACTTTCCCTTGCAGTGAGTACATCTCCCATTAATAATGTTCAGCTGACTGATAGCCAATGTTTCCAATCATATAAACTTAAAATTTTAACCTAGCAAGTAAAGTATGGCTTAAAATGCAACAGAAACTCCAACTACCTTAAGAGAGCACCCAAGTTAATATAAACGGTCAATTTTGAACCTGATAACTAATTGATCATGTATTCAAATTATCTTTTAACACTCAGTACAGATACTTATCACTATAGTTCAAATGCAATTTACTGCCATGGTGCCTTTGCATAAACAGGTTTGAGAGTTGAATCTCAGCCATGCTCCTGGAATGATCTATTTAACATATCATTCAGAGGTATAGTTTGAATAAATAAAATAATATTCATTCTGAAAATAAAAGAAATTAAAGTTGATTTAGGAGCTTCTAGTTATAATCAGGTTTTTTTGATGAACCTTTAGCTGTCAGATTGCTGAATTTTATTGATTTGGGTGAAGACATTGCTTACAGAATGACAGTCAGCTAAAAGAACATAATTTTTTTGCCACTTTTCTGCCCGTTTCTCTGGAAGGCACAGTGTCTTGTCAGGATGCTGCTCAGGGTGCTAATATATTTCTGTATACCTCAGCCAAGTGGCTATTGTTCATGCAGAAATCTTAGCAATAAGCAGGTCAATTAATTTTAGAGAGTATGATAAGAAAACTAGACACCAGACTTCTTAAGAGGGGAAAAGTTACCTCTTGTTGCAATATTCATATCGAGTGTTGTATTGATTTTTTCAGTGACATGTGTTTCAACCCTCTTCAGTGAACTCTAAAGCAGTTTCAGACACCTCTCAGTGCATTGTCTGCTACTGCTGCCATTAACCTGTCATTGCTATTGTGGGTGTGTGACAAAAGTAACTGTGAATTTCAGAATCATTATTATTTCACATGAGTGAAGATATTACTAATATTGTCAGCCCTGTGAAAACAGTATGTCTGGGCTTGTTCTAACTGGAGCAAGCCATGTGTCACAGCTGTCACTTGGCATTAATAATTAAACAGAATTCTACCATTCTTTATCTTTTCGATGTACCTCACTATTGCTTCCTGCTGTTTTGGAATTTCAGCAAATTGGATGTAAATTAAAAGATTTGAGGGTTGACTAATTCCAGTGGCTGGTTGAGATCTGATTCAAACTCTTCGTTTTGCGATCCTTTGAACCTTGTGTCCTTTCCCCATTCAGATTTGAAGTAAGTTTATATCAAACACAGAAATATTTATTCAAATTTAGTAAAAGGCAGGTGAAATGATATTATCCTCAATTAAAGCAAATTACAGAAATACGTAAATTGATTTTAAAAAATTGTTTCAAGTTCTTTCCAGAAGAATTATCAGTGTATCAGTCTGTAATGCAATGTGCTTTGTAATTTGTTACAGTGCTTGGCATATCTGCCAAAAATGTATTGAAAAAATAAGTAACAAACATATATAATCCCTAATTAATTATAAATAATCAAAAAGAGTTTTTTTCTTATGGCTTAACATTATTAGACCTGCAGCAAAACTTTGGTTTGGCGAATATTTGATCTCTCAAAGTAAAATTCCAAAGAAATCCAAGTGTATCCTTCAATGACTCATACCTACAATCAGGAGACAAAATGCACATCCCAAATGTAAAAACATTACATGTGCCAATTTGCAAGATATTAATATTGTAAAATCTTTATTGTTGTTGTGGTTCTGTACGCCGAGCTGGGAGTTTTTGTTGCAAACGTTTTGTCCCCTTTCTAGGTGACATCCTCAGTGTTTGGGAGCCTCCTGTGAAGGGCTTCTGTTCTGATTCCTCCGGCATTTATAGTGGTTTGAATCTGCCACTTCCGGTTGTCAGTTGCTATCCGCTGCAGTGGCCGGTATATAGGTTCTAGGTCGATGTGTCTGGTGATAGAATTTGTGGATGAGTGCCATGCCTCTAGGAATTCCCTGGCTGTTCTCTGTTTGGCTTGCCCTATAATAGTGATGTTGTCCCAATCGAATTCATGTTGTTTGTCATCTGAGTATATGGCTACTCAGGATAGCTGGTCATGTCGTTTCGTGGCTATTTGGTGTTCATGGATGCGGGTCGTTAGCTGTCTTCCTGTTTGTCCTATGTCGTGTTTTGTGCAGTCCTTGTATGGGATTTTGTACACTACATTGGTTTTGCTCATGCTGGGTATCGGATTCCTGTGAGTGTGAGAAAAGGACAACCAGCTCCCATTCCTAGACGTGATGGTACAGAGAACACCGAACGGAGAATTCACCATGAAGGTATACAGAAAAGCCACACACACAGACCAAGTCCTGAAGTATGAAAGCAACCACCCCAACACACACAAACGAAGTTGCATCAGGACATTATTCAAAAGGGCCATAACACACTGCAGCACACCAGAACTACAAAAAGAGGAAGAAGAACACCTATACAAGGTATTCACCAAAAACAGATACTCGCGCAATTTCATCAACAGATGCCTAAGGGAAAGACAACGAAATGAGGACATGCCACAGCCCAAAGGACTGGCCACATTACCATACGTCAGGAGCATTTCTGAACTGACAGACTGCTGCGACCACTAGGACTCATAACAGGACACAAACCAACAGCCACGCTCAGACAACAACTCACCAGGACAAAGGATCCGATACCCAGCATGAGCAAAACCAATGTAGTGTACAAAATCCCATGCAAGGACTGCACAAGACACTACATAGGACAAACAGGAAGACAGCTAACGACCCGCATCCATGAACACCAAATAGCCACGAAACGACACGACCAGCTATCCTGAGTAGCCATATACTCAGATGACAACCAACATGAATTTGATTGGGACAACATCACTATTATAGGACAAGCCCAAACAGAGAACAGCCAGGGAATTCCTAGAGGCATGGCACTCATCCACAAATTCTATCAACAGACACATCGACCTAGACCCTATATACCGGCCACTGCAGCGGACAGCAACTGACAACCGGAAGCGGCAGATTCAAACCACTGTAAATGCCGGAGGTATCAGCACAGAAGTGCTTCACAGGAGGCTCCCAAACACTGAGGATGTCACCTAGAAAGGGGACTAAACGTTTGCAACAAAAACTCCCAGCTCGACGAACAGAACCACAACAACGAGCACCCGAACTACAAATCTTCTCACAAACGTTGAATCTTTATTGTCCTCTGGCCCTTTTTAGCTTGCTGTTCACATGGCATCCCATGACCGTTTTGGAAGCTCTTATAGTTTTTATTTTACAAAAACAAACTTCAGTTGAGGAAAATGCCAACTTCAAAAAGGGTAAAATTGCAAAGGTTGAATTTTCTCTGAACTGGTTGTGGAAAGAGGGTTGGGCTGTTGAGATCACAAATTGAAATAGTTTGGAGGCTATTGAGAATATTCAAGGCTGAGAAAGAGCGATTTCTAAGAAGTAAAGGAATCAAGGGTTTTGGAAATAAGGCGGGAAAAAGGATTTGAACATTATCAGATCAGCTATGACCTCATTGGATGGTGGAGGGACAAATAGCCTATTTAGAGTCATAGAGTCATAGAGGTACACAGCAGAGAAACAGACCCTTCGCTCCAACTTGTTCATGCCGACCAGATATCCGAACCTAAATTAGTCCCACTTGCCACCACAGCCCATACCCCTCCAATCCCTTCCTATTCATATACCCATCCAGATGCCTTTTAAATGTTGCAATCGTATCAGACTCCATCAATTCCTCTGGCAGCTCATTCCGCACTCTGTGTGGGAAAAGTTGCCCCTTAAGTCACTTTTATATCTTTCCCCTCTCACCCTAAACCTATGCCCTCTTGTTCTGGGGTCCCCCACCCCAGAGAAAATACTTTGTCTATTTATCCTATCCATGCCCTCTTAATTTTATAAACTTCTATAAGGTCACCCCTCAGCCTCCGACACTCCAGGGAAAACAGCCCCAGCCTATTCAAACTCTCCGTATACCTCAAATGTTGGGGGATTTCAAGACGGGAGACACATATTTAAGGTGAGAAGAGAGAGATTTAAAAAAAGACTTGAGGGGAAAATATTTTACACAGGTTTTTCCCATGTGGAATGAAATTCCTGGGGAAGTGGTGGCTGCAGGTACAATTACAACGTTCAAAAGACATTTGGATACATAGATAAACAGGAAATGCTTGAAGGGATATGAGCCAAGAGCAGGCAGCTTGGGATTATGTTCAACATTGACTGGTTGGACCGAAGGATCTATTTCCATACTGTATGACTCTATGACACCCAATATATTAGAATAGAGAGTACATCTAGGAATAACAGACAAACTGAACAATTCTAGCCTTTAGACATAGATCAGATAATATGAAATGTTTGATTCCAACCATAAAAGCCGCAGAGATTTGGCTGCAGATAAATTACTATGCATTGCAAGCTGTCCTCCAGCTTTTAAGCGCAATATGACATATTTTATTTTCAGTTCAAGACCGACATTCCACAACAAGATCAAACGTGTTTCAAAGAGAAGGCCAGATGGCATTCAGCAGAGGAAATTGCTAATCAGATACACTAATGTCACAAAACAAACACTTTAATTCATTTCTCCAACAAATAGAATTATTCAGATGTCTAAAACTACCTATTTTGAAATTCTGCATTTAAACATTTCAATGGAAAATCACATCAGTTAAAGCATTTGCAAGATAGAGTTAAAATATTAGGCTGAATCTTGTTATTTTTGTTTAAGTTCAACTTGCATCAAGTTTTTTTGGGGGGGTTTGTCACACCAAGGCTCCAGCAAGTTCCCTTGCCTTATCTTACTAACCTCGCTTCGCTCATTAACTGTGTCATCTGTGTGATCTCTCACACATTCTCCTTTCCGATCCAAATTGCCGTGCACCATTCCTGGAACAACTCACCATTCTGAATATCCTGGAGTTCACCAACATCCCTTGTTAGAATAGAATAGAAAAGTCTTTATTGTCATGTTCACTCAAATGTGTGCAGTGAAAAGTTTGTAATGTCACCGCTTTGGTGCCATCATAGCTACAGGGTATCTAGGTACAGAATACTTAAGTATTTGTCGCAGAATTGAAAAAGTAAAAATAAAACATAGCATAGGAATACAAAAGTGTAAAAGTACTCAAATTACCTGAAGTCCAGAATAACAATAAAAAGCAGCTTTAAGAAGTACTTAAATAACAGACTGTACCTGCTGGGCTTCAGAACTCAAGACCTTGCTGTCACCTCGTGCTGGATTCAGGCAGTGCCATACCTCCAGGACTCATCTCCCAGGCCAGTCTGGACTTGGACTGCCCCTCATGCTGTGGTCCAGCCTATGATTTGCCTCCACGACTCATCAGCCTGTACTTGGACTACTTCCCGCGCTAGGCTCCAGCCTATAATTCGCCTTCCAGGACTTGACTCCCATCTTCGTCTGGACTTGGACTGCTTCCAGTGCTGGGCTCTGAAAGCCCATTTGTGGACTCAGTCAGTCATTGGCACTCCTAGGCCGCCCTGCACAGTTGCTGACATTTGCCCTGTACGTGGCAGCCAGAGGGAAATTGGTGCCCAGCTTCACTGGCTGTTTCCTGGAGGTCCTGCTGGATGAGGTAGAGCTGATGTAGGATTTCCTCCTCCCCCAGGACCAGCGAGGGAGGCCACAGCATGTCAGCCTGGTTAACCATGTCAGCCTGGTCTGATGTTCCCACCCAGACAAAAGCAATCTCAAGCATCTGGAGTAATGCTCAAGACTGTAGGCAGAAGGTCCACGAGCCTCTCCACTCCACCAGTGTAAGTGCCAGCACCTTTTTCCCACTCACTTTGTCTCTTCTACAGTACCCAATACCATCCAAGGCTCATGCTGTATCTATCTAAGTATTGCCTGCAGCATCCCTTCCATCCCCTGACATCCACCCCAATCTCTGAGACAAAAAACCTTGTATGTCCCCTGTGCTGCCTTCAGACTTGCTCAGGGCACTTTCAAACCTGCACCTCAGTAATAGCTGCGCCATCCAGTTTCACCTTGTGTAATACCTGCCTCTATCATTTCAGGAAGAAAACAGACTTCAAAAGAGCAGAAAAGTCAAGGCATGGGTATGTGCTACCTGTCATCAGATGTAGGAGTAGAGGTAGATGATTTAGCCCATCAAGACTGGTCTACCTTTCAACGAGATCATTGGTTGATCTAATAATCCTCAACTCCACATTCCTGCCTTTTCCTAAAACCTTTGATTTCCTTACTGGTTAAAAATCTGTCTATTTTAGGATTAAATATACTTAATGATCCATTTTGGTCAAGAATGCTAGGGTAGGGGAATGGGTCTGGGTGGGTTACTCTTCGGAGGGTCAGCATGGACTTGTTGGGCCAAAGGGCCTGTTTCCACACTATAGGGATTCTATGATTCGATGAGGTTCACTACCCATTGAGAGAAGATATCCTCTTCATCTCTGTCTTAAATGTGTGACCCCTTATTCTGAGATCATGTCTTCTGGTTCTAGACTTTCTCACAAGGAGAAAGAACCTTTCCACATATACCCTGTAAACTTCTCTATGAATCTTGCATGATTCACCATGAAAGGTAGATAGATTATTGAATATCAAAGAGATCAAAGGTTCAGAGAGAAAGTGGGAGATTTGCGTTGAGGAATTATTAGCCATGATTGAATGGTGGAGCAGACTCGATGGGCTAAATGGCCCAATTTCTGCTCCCATGATCTTATAGTCTGATAGTCATTGCTCATTCTTCGAACTTACAACACCCAATCTACCTAATGTCTCCTTATAAGGCAGTCCCTCCATACCTGCGATCAACCTAGTGAATGTTCTCTGGACTGTCTCCAATTCCATTATATTTTTCCTTCCAGAAGGGCTCCAAAAAAATCTAGTCTGACTGGCATCTTGTACAGTTTTAACAAAACATTTTAGCCTTTTTTATATCCGTTCCCTTTTGGAAAGAAGGCCAATATTCCAGTTGTCTTTCCTATTACCTGCTGAACTTGGATAGTAGCTTAGTCTTTCAAATCCTTGTGTTCACTCCAAATGTAATCCTTAGATTAGATTGCTTACAGTGTGGAAACAGGCCTTCGGCCCAACAAGTCCACACCAACCCTTCAAAGAACAACCCACCCAGACCCATTCCCCTACATTTACCCCTTCACCTAACACTATGGGTAATTTAGCATGGCCAATTCACCTAACCTGTACATTTTTGGATGTGGGAGGAAACCGGAGCACCCGGAGGAAACCCACACAGACATGGGGAGAATGTACAAACTCCACACAGACAGTCGCCTGAGGCAGAAATTGAACCTGGGTCTCTGGCGCTGTGAGGCAGCAGTGCTAACCACTGTGCCACCGCACCACCCCATTTAACTAATACTCAGTTCATCTATTCTCCTACCAAAGTGGATCGCCTCACATTTTCCCACAGGATAGTCCATCCACCATGTTTTTAACCACTCACTTAACCTGGCTGCATCCCTCTGCAGATTCTTGGTGTCATTCTCAGCATTTGCCTTCCCACCTATTTTTGTGTCATCTGGAAACTTGTAAGTTAATGCATAGTACGTTAACTTTCCTCATCCAAGTCAGTAATATGCATTTCAAATCATTGTGGCCCCAGTATTGGTCTCTGTAGAATACCACAAGTTGAAAAATTTACACTTAGTTTATCATATTTCTGCCAATACCATACACAAAAGTTTGAGGATGATAAAAGAAGTTTGGTCCCCCTGCTTTCAGTGATGAGAAACTTGAAGGGGTTCAGAAAAGGTTTACAAAGATGTTGCCAGTGTTGGAGAGTTTGAGCTATAGGGAGAGGCTGAACAGGCTGGGGCTATTTTCCCCGGAGCATCGGAAGCTGAGGGGTGACCTTATAGAGATTTATAAAGTCATGAGGTGCATCGATAGGGGAGTCCAAAACTAGAGGGCATAGATTTATGGTGAGAGGGCATAGATTTAAAAGGGACCTAAGGGGCAATGTTTTCTATGCAGAGGGTGGTGTGTGTGTGGAATGAACTGCCAGAGGAAGTGGTGGAGATGGGTACAATTACAACATTTAAAAAGTATCTGAATGGATAGATGAATAGGAAGGGTTTAGAGGGATTTCTGCCAAATGCTGGCAGAATGAACTAGATTAATTTCGGATATCTGGCATGGACGAGTTGGACTGACGGGTCTGTTTCTGTGCTGTACATCACTCTGACTCTATGACTCTCAGTAAAGCAATCTAATTTTTCTCATATTCTGAATTCTTAGATTCAGGATTGTCTGCCTCACTTTTCTAACAAAGAATATCAGCAGTTAGATGGGGACAGCAAACAGAGTCAGTGTTGTGCACACCTCAGGCTGCAGGAGCTATCCCATAGCTGCTCGCCAAGACCTTCCCCACACCTACACTGCTTGCCTTTAAACAACTGCCAAACCTCAAACAAATCATTGTTCGTAGCAAGCTGCCCAGCTCTCAGGACAACTCCATACAACCCTGTCATGCAAGATGTGTCAGAGTGTGGACATGGATACCACCATTACACGTGGGGACACCTCCCATCTTGTACGTGGCAGGTACTCATTTGACTCAGCCAACATTGTCTATCTTATATGTTGCAGGCAAGGATGCCTTGAGGCATGGTACATTGGGGAAACCAAACAAAGGCTACGACAATGGATGAATGGGCACCGCACAACAATCAACAGACAGGAGTGTTCCCTCCCAGTTGGGGAACACTTCAGTGGTCCAGGACATTCGACCTTGGACTTTCGGGTGACCATCATTCAAGGCAGACTTCGGGAGAGGCAGCAGTACAAAGTGGCTGAGCAGAGGCTGATAGCTAAGTTCAGTACCCATAGGGAGGGCCTCAACCAGGATCTTGGGTTCATGTCACATTACAGGTGACCACCATTGCACTATATACACACACAGGCACTCCTACACACTCCTACACACACACTCACACACACATGCACTCCTATACACACACATACACACGGACACACATATACACAGACATGCACACACTCACACACACCCTCACAGACACACACACTCCCACACTCACACAGGCATCCTGTCAGAGACTTAGACCACTCTACACTCATGCACACACAGATACACTCTCTCTCACAGACACTCACAACCCCCCACCCCAGCCACACACACACACTCCCACACTCACACATGCACCCCCTCACAGACTTAAGACACTCTACACTCGCTACGCACACATATACACTCTCTCACACACTCACATCCCCCAACCCAGACAGACACACACACAAACACAAAGACCCACATGCACACATATATTTTGTGGGGTGAATTTGTACTTGCAGAGTTACATTGTACTTTGCTCAAAAACTGCATGAATTCATGTAAAACCCTGTTATCTCACTTTTTAGATTAGAATCAATCTAAACATCATGGCATAGGCAGAGAACGCAGGGGGCTAACACCTTCAACTAACATCAATTGTTACAGCTAGCCTGAGAATGCAACTTTTCAAAAAAGTTTTTGTGATTTACACATGAAAGAAGCGAAACTATCATGGTATTCGAACAAATGAACAGACAATCAAGATATTTTTCAATATATTATTTCAGTTACATCACACTGTAAATTCTTGCTATAAATTCTGTGCCTTACAATTGTGTCCTCCACTATCACCTGATCACACAACACCAGGTTGTAGTCCAACAGGTTTATTTGGTTAAAAATCACACAACAGCAGGTTATAGTCCAACAGGTTTAATTGGAGCACACTAGCTTTCGGAGTGACGCTCCTTCATCAAGTGATTGTGATTTTTAACTTTGTACACCCCAGTCCAACACAGGCATCTCCAAATCAGGTTTATTTGGAAGCACTAGCTTTTGAAGTGTTGCTCCTTCATCAGGAACTTGTGGAGGATAAGATCGTGCTCACAGAATTTATAGCCAAAGGAGTCCAGTGTCATGGAGATGTGATACAGTAAACAATCTTAGATTAAAACTTTCATCTTTTATAATGGGACATGCTGGTTTCTGTTCTTTGATATGGAAATCGCAGAACTTCTTTTAAATTAAAAATCACACAACACCAGGTTATAGTCCAACAGGTTTAATTGGAAGCACACTAGCTTTCGGAGTGTCGCTCCTTCATCAGGTGGTAGTGGAGGGTTCGATCGTAACACAGAATTTACAACAAAAATTTGCAGTGTGATGTAACTGAAATTATATATTGAAAAATTGATTGTCTGTAAGTCTTTCATCTGTTAGAATACAGTGATAGTTTCACTTCTTTCACTTTTTTTAAAGTTGCATTCTTGGGTTAGCTGTTAACAATGGTGATAGCTAGACAATATGTTGAAGGTGTTAGCCCCCTGTGTTCTCTGTCTATGACCTGATGTTTAGATTGATTCTAATCTAAAAAGTGAGATAACAGAGTTTTACATAAATTCATGCAGTTTTTGAGCTCAGAGTTCTACATGAATGTATGCAGTTTTTGAGCAAAGTGTAATATAACTCTGCAAGTACAAATTCACCCCACAAAATATATGTGTGTGTGTGTGCAGAGTGTCTTAAGTCTGAGAGGGGGTGCATGTGTGAGTGTGGGAGCGTGTGTGTCTATAAGGGTGTGGGTGGGTGTCTGTGTGCACGTCTATGTCCACAATCTGACACGTCTTGCAGCGTCCACCGTGACAGGGTTGTATGGAGTTATCCTGAGAGCCGGGCAGTTTGCTACGAACAATGATCTGTTTGAGGTTTGGCTGCTGCTTGAACGCAAGTAGTGGAGGTGTGGGGAAGGTCTTGGTGAGGTGCTCATCCTCATTGATAATGTGTTGCAGGTTACGAAGAACATGGCGTAATTTTTCAGCCCCTGGGAAGTACTGAACAACGAAGTGTACCCTGTCAGTTGCAGCACGTGTCTGTCACCTGAGGAGGTCATTACGGTTCCTTGCTGTGGTGGTCGATGAGTTGAGCATCGTACCCTGTTCTTGTGAGGGCATCCTTGAGTACTTCCAGGTGTCGCGACAGAAGCTGGAGATCCCCTGTACAATAGGTTTCACGATGCCTTCCACATAGCCAGAGAGATTCTCACATAAGGTCCCATTGCCCGACACGATGGGACGTCCCGCTGTGTATTAAATTACATTCTTTTAAATTACATTCTCAAGATAGCTCAGGTTTTTAACAATATGTGTGAAGTCTATCTGTGTCCCATTGCTATGTCAGACTGACAAAGCCTTTGATAGCAAAGTAGCATGGGAATGGCCTCAACCAGGACCTTGGGTTTATGTCACACTACAGGTGACCCCACTGCATGATTCTCTCTCTCTCTCTCTCTCTCTTTCTCTCTCTCTCACTCACACACACACGCACACATACACACTCTCTCTCTCCTACATACTCACACCCTTGCAGACTCTCCCTCATACACAAACTCTCTCTCATATACACACACATACACATCCTACACTCACACCAGCACACGCACACTCTCACACATACCCCAATGCACAAGCACAAGCACACGCACCCAAACACACACACACATGCACACTCCCTGAAACAAGGCTTCACATACTTTATTATGTGCACTCACACCCACACACACAGTCACATGCAAACTCAATCTGTCACTCCTACGTGTGCACACATATAAGCTTATGGGATGAATTCGTTTTTGCAGAATTACATTTTATTTTGCTCAACAACTATATGAATCCATGTAAAACTCTGTAAAACTATACAGAGGGTTAACTTTGTCCACCCCAGTCTAACACCAGCACCTCCAAGTCATAGATAAATTAAATCAGTCTATGCGGATTCCAAAAAGACTATTAGAAACACTCAGAGTGATTAATTTACAGTGTACTGATTTTTTAAAAATCCACTTAGTTATCTGTGCATTGATCTTTGAAAGCTAATTTTATTAACAAAGTTAATCTTATCATCATATTATCAGGTGTATTAGATACCGATATCTGTGACTGTTTTATCTCCAAGATTGTAATTATCAGAGGAAAAGTCGTGAGGCTAATGACATTGATAGCCTTTTTAAAACAATAGTGATTAGCTGTTTCAATGAAAAGTAATATTTCTTTGAAGCTAATTCTGTAGATTAGCAATAGCATTTGACTATACCAATAGCATTTGAAGGATGGCGCAATGGCTCAGTGATTAGCACTGCTGCCTCACAGCATTGGGTTCAATTCCAACTTTAGATGACGGTTTGTGTGGAGTTTGCACATTCTCCCCATGACTGCGTGGGTTTCCTCTGGTTGCTCCGGTTTCCTCCCACAATCCACAGATGTGCAGGTTAGGTGAATTAGCCATGCTAAATTGCCTGTAGTGTTCAGGGATGTGTCAGTTAGGTGCATTAGTCTGGGGTAAATGTAAAGTAATAGGGTTGGGCAATGGGTCTGGGTGGGTTACTCTTCGGAGGGTTGGTGTGGACTTGTTGGGCTGAATGGCCTGTTTCTACATTGTAGGGATTCTATGAAACTATTATTGTGAAAATGGCTTGTAGAACTTGTAGATTGAAATGTTTCCCAATTTCTGTAAGAATTTAAGGCTGCAGTTAAGTTGCCATTTTACTCCAAATGAGTTGTAGAGAGTTTTTGGTTTTGGATCTTAATGACTTAGTTTTGTGAAAGAGAAATCATGTTTAATCCCAATCTTGGAGTCATTTTAAAAAGTAATATGCGCTGTGGATAAAGGACAACCAGTAACTGTACTGTACTTAGATTGATAAAAGGCATTTATTAAGGTGCTACGTCAAAGATTATTGGGGAAAATCAACACTTATCATGTGAGAGATAACATCTTAGCATGGATACAGATATTTTCTAATCAAATGTTCAGTGATATTACGACATATGTTTGGAGCAGGTGAGACCCAAGTCCAAGAGTCTTTGCCCAGAGGCAGAGATACCACCACTGCATCACATTAATTCCTCCTTGGCATTGATAGGAAATTGGCCAACTAACAGGAAGTAATGAGTAAGCATAAATGAGTTTCTAGTTGTCAAGATGCAACAAATGATGTGCTGGGGTTTCAATACTTTACAACTTGTATAAATGACTTGGATGAAGGAACCAAAGAAATCATTGCTAAATTTGCTGATGACACACAGATAAGTATGCTATGAAGAGGACAAAAGGAGGCTACAATAAGATGTGATATGTTAAGTGATTTGCCAAAGACTTTACCAAATGAAATATAATACAAGAAAATGTGAAATTGCCAATTATGGCTGGAAGTAAAAAATAAAGCATACAGGGTGTTCCTGATTTAGGAAAGTCCGACTTACAAATACTCATACTGATGAACACAATCTCATCCAGGGGTGTAATTTCTTAAAAAGCCTGATACACAACATGTACAATACTTACAAAATGGCTCCTTTATATTGCCTTGCATTGTGTTCCAACTTTCATACAAATTGATTTACAAATAGACTCCAAAATGGAAACTATTCATAACTTGGAGACTGCCTGTAATATCAAAATGGTGAGAAACTGCAGAGCTCTCAGATACAAAGAAATCTAGGTGTCCAAATGCATGAATCATTAAAGATTAGTAAGCAGGCACAGTCAGTAATTAGGAAGAATAATAGTAAGTTACTGTTTATTGTGAGGTAAATTGAGTACAGATATTGAGAGGTTATGTTTTAGTTATAGCCAACTTTGATGAGACTGCATCTGGAGTACTGCATACAGTAAATATCTCATTTATTTATTGAAGAATGTCTTAGCCACAGTTCAGAGAAGGTATACTCGATTAATACACAGAATGGTCCGTGAGGATAGATTGGACAGGCCTGGGTTGTATATGGTGGGGTTTAGAGGAGTAAAACTGATTAAAACATATAACATCCTGAGGGCTTAAGGAAAGTATGGATGCTGCAGATTTGAAACAAAAACAGGAATTGCTGGTGAAACTGCAGGTCTGGCAGCACTTGTGGGGAGAAAGCAGAGTTAATGTCCTGAGTCCAGTAACTCTTCATTTGATCCTGAGGGTTCTTGAGAGACTGGGTATGGAGAGTAGTTTCTTCTTGTTTGAGAATCGAGAACTGGGGTTCTTTGTTTCAAAATACAGGGTCACCAATTTAGGACAGAGATGAGGAGAGTCTTTTTTTCTCACAGAGCATTATGAGTTTTTGGATCTCTCTTGCTCAAAGGCCAGTGGAAGTACAGTCTTTGAATGGTAGAGGCTGATAGATTCTTTTTAGTAACAGAAGTGAAAGACTATTGAGCATAGGCAAGACTATGAAATTGATATTGCAATCAGACAGTGAATGGCTGAGCAAACTCAAAGGGAAAGGAAATAGGCCTACTCCTGCTCCTAATTTATATGTTTGTATGCAAGTGTGAGTTTGAAACCTTTAAAATGAGTAGTTAATATTTTATTGTAAGAATAAATCCTGGACAATATTATAGTAATGGTTACAATGTGAAAGAGTGTAGAATCATTAAAATAATTGATTCATCTCATATATATATATATAAATGTATATAGTAACAAGTCTACTTAACAGTAACTGTGAAATAATAAATCTATTTAAGACTTAGTTCAGGATGCCAACAGTTATTGTGCAAAGACTATACTCACAATACACATATAATCTGTAGTTTTTGACTTGTTTCAGCCCAAGAGGAATTCTCTTTCGGGAGAACTGAACTCTATATATGAGGCAAAGATGGTTGGATTGCAAAGTGCTCTTCCCTACAAAGGTAGCTTTAAGAAAATTCTGTGTCACTTTGGAAAACAGCTTCCTTTATTCTTGTACCATTTTGAGAGAGAGAATTCCGGAAGAATGAAATAATGTCAATGTCATTGTTTTCACATCTCAACTCAAAGTTTTTTTGTTATAACTGAGATGAAGTCCCCTGACACTGAGGCAAGACTTTTACAAAGCCTGTCATGGCACTCAACTGCCCTTGTGGCCCACACTGAACTCTTAAGAGGAACAGCAGACCTGTCTCTTGTTAATGCTCAAACCCCTAGAATGGAAATCCTAACTTTGCATTCCCTGAGGTAGGAGCAGTGAGCCAGGAAAATTCCCAACTCCTGCGATCCACCTCGAGATGAAATTCTAGTCCAAGGTTTCAAAGAACTATAGAAAAGTTACAGCACAGAACAAGGCTATTCAACTACTTGCACCTGAACACTTCAAATATTTTTTCTCCTCAGACAGCTTGCATGGATTGGTAAAAGATAGGTCATGTCTGACAATATCAGTTGACCTGTGGCTCATTGGTCATGGGGTGGGGTTCTCATGTTGGGTGGCATGATGGCTCAGTGGTTAGCACTGCTGCCTCACAGCAGCAGGGTGCTAGGTTCAATACTAGCCTTGGGTGACTGTCTGTGTGGAGTGTGTGCACATTCTCCCTGTGTCTGCATGGGTTTCCTTCCACGCTCCAAAGATGTGCAGGCTAGGTGAATTGGCAATGCTAAATTGCCCATAGTGTTAGGTGCATCAGTCAGAGGGAAATGGATCTGGGTGGGTTTCTCTTCAGAGGGTCAGTATGGACTGGTTGGGCCGAAGGGCCTGTTTCCACACTGGAGGGAATCTAATGTTTTTATGAAGGTGACAAAACAATGGGCAGAGGAATGTCTCTGGAAGTTTGTTCAAAAGCATCCACAAAGTATTTTCTAACTTTTCTCATGAGAGGCTGGTTGAAATGTTGGATTCCACATAATTAACATCAAATTATTGATGGTTTCATGAATTGGCTAAGCCACAAGAGACAGAGTGAAAATAATAAATCATTTTGTAATGAACAAGGTGTGATGAGTTGTGTACTGTGAGGATTGATTTTGAAATCTCAACTATTCAGTATTTAATAACCACTTTGAGATTTTTAAAATACTCATTCAAGGGACATAGGGTGTTGGCATGGTTGGCTGGGCCATCATTTATTGTCTGTCCCTAGTAATCAATAGTGAGGTGGGGGGGGGGTTGGGGGTTTGGGGGAGGGGCGCTGGGAATAATGATAGGTGGAAGGAGGTGAGGATGAGGGTGATAGGCCTGAGAGGGGGTGGAGGCAGAGGGGGTGGGGTTGGGCAAAGAAGATTGCAGCTCAAGAGGGCGGTGCTGAATCCAGGGGTTGGGACTGAGATAAGGTGGGAGGAGGGGAAATGAGGAAGCTGGAGAAATCTACATTCATCCCGTGTGGTTGGAGGGTTCCTAGGCAGAAGATGAAGCGTTCTTCCTTCAGGTGTCGTATGGCCAGGGTCTGGCGATGGAGGAGGCCAAGGACCTGCATGTCCTTGGTGGAGTGGGAAGGGGAGTTAAAGTGTTCAGCCAAGAAGTGGTTGGGTTGGTTGGTGCGGGTGTCCAAGAGATGTTCCCTGAAACATTCCGCAAGTAGGCGGCCTGTCTCCCCAACGTAGAAGAGGCCACATCGGGTGCAGCGGATGCAGTAAATGATGTGTGTGGAGGTGCAGGTGAATTTGCGACGGATATGGAAGGATCCATTGGGGCCTTGGAGGGAGGTGAGGGAGGAGGTATGGGCGCAAGTTTTGCACTTCTTGTGGTTGCAAGGGAAGGTATCGGAGTGGATGTTGGGTTGGTGGGGGATGTGGACCTGACGAGGGAGTCGCGAAGGGAGTGGTCTCTCTGGAACGCTGATAGGGGTGGGGAGGGAAATATATCCTTGGTGGTGGGGTCAGTTTGAAGGTGTTTTGAAGGTGTTTCTACCTCCTACCCAAAATCCACAAACCCGACTGCCCTGGCTGACGCATTGTCTTAGCCTGCTCCTGCCCCACTGAACTCATCTCTGCATACCTCGACACTGTCCTGTCCCCCTTAGCCCAAGAACTCCCCACCTACATTCGGGACACCACCCACGCCCTCCACCTCCTCCATGATTTTCGCTTCCCTGGCCCCCAACGCCTTATCTTTACGATGGACATCCAGTCCCTGTACACTTCCATCTGTCATCACGAAGGCCTCCAAGACCTCCGCTTCTTCCTCTCCCGCTGACGCAACCAGTACCCTTCCACTGACACCCTCCTTCGACTGACTGAACTGGTCCTCACTCTGAACAACTTCTCCTTCCAATCCTCTCACTTCCTCCAAACCAAAGGAGTAGCCATGCGCACCCGCATGGGCCCCAGCTATGCCTGCCTCGGATATGTGGAACAGTCCATCTTCTGCAGCTACACTGGCACCATCCCCCACCTTATCCTCCGCTACATTGATGATTGTATTGGCGTAACCTCGTGCTCCCACGAGGAGGTTGAACAGTTCATCCACTTTACTAACACCTTCAAATTTACCTGAACTGTCTCAGACTCCTTCCTCCCCTTCCTAGATCTCTCCATTTCTATCTCGGGCGACCGACTCACATGGACATTTACTACAAACCGACCAATTCCCACAGCTACCTAGATTACACCTCCTCCCATCCTGCCCCTGTAAAAATGCTATCCCATATTCCCAATTCCTTTGCCTCTGCCGCATCTGCTCCCAGGAGGACCAATTCCACTACCAAACAGCCCAAATGGCCTCCTTCTTCAAAGACTGCAATTTCCCCTCCAACATGGTCGATGATGCTCTCGACCGCATCTCCTCCACTTCCCGCACCTCCGCCCTTGAACTCTGCCCCTCCAATCACCCCCAGGACAGAACCCCACTGGTTCTCACCTTCCACCCCACCAACCTCTGGATACATCGTATCATCCTCCGTCATTTCCTTGGATGCTGCCTGGCCTGCTGCGCTTTTCCAGCACCACACTTTTCAACTCTGACCATAAACTGTGTCAAAGATCTAGGTTGTAATGAGTGTCTTAAAGGGAAAAGATGAGGTTGAGTGATAAAGTTGTAAGCAGGACATTCAAGCTGTGAGGACTTGGAAAACTCTTTACTAGAATGATACCCATTTTCCAAGGGCTAAAGTACAAGGAAAGATTAACAAACGTCCAAATTCCTAGAATTTAAAAGATTTAGGACAGGTCAAGATGTTCGGGGAGCAGGTCATTTCTCCCTCCATTTACCCGATTTGTGATGATTGGTAAATTAAGGATTGATAGGTATCATCTAAGAAATAGAGCAAACCCTTTCAGCAGTGCAATTGAGTACCATTCAAAAGGTGGCAGAAGCTTGGAACACATAATTAACTTTCAAATTTGAGGTTGATAATTTTTTGCTGGACACAGGTGGATGCATGAAGTTGTAATGCTGCAAATCAGTAACAGTCTCACTAAAAGTCAGAACAGGTTTAAGGTACTAAATAATCATATCTACCTTGTTCTAAGGAGTAGATTAGATTCTCTACAGTGTGGAAACAGGCCCTTCAGCCCAACAAGCCCACACCAACCCTCTGAAGAGTAACCCATCTTCCTCTGAATGATGCACAATTTAGCATGGCCAATTCACCTAATCTGCACATCTTTGGGAGGAAACCCATGCAGAACGTGCAAACTCCACACCAACAGTCACCCAAGGCTGGAAGTGAACCTGCAACCTTGGTGCTGTGAGGTAGCAGTGCTAACCATTGAGTCACCGTGCGAATTAACTCAGAATCATTGAGGAGCTATTATTGAAACTCCAAATTTATTACATGATCAATGCAAACATTTTCTTTAATAATCAGTATTAACAAAAACATCGTGATATCGAGCTAAAAGAAAATATATAAGCATCATAGATTTTGCATAAGATTCTCACTGGAAAATAAGAATTTTACAGGAAGGGTTAATGCAACATTAACTAAAAGCATATGTTACAGCAACTTTGTGTTCTCTGAGAAAATAGTACAATTCTGTGGTGTTGTTTTTCACCATTTGTTTGATGCTATGCTTTTATTTTGCTTTAAGTTGGTTGAATTCTTTGGAAATAAAAAACAAAGAATACGCGCAGTCACAGAAGTCTTGAGAGCATTTGAATTTGATGCAATTGTAGTTAAACTTTGAGCAGTGTCTGCTTCAGTCAAATTAAGTATTTTACCCGAAAAGCTCTACCAACCAGAAGTTAAATATCTTCTTAAATGGTAGAAGTCACTAGGCAACAGAGTGCAAACTCCAACTTTGCCTTAATCCCTGTGATGTCCCATGAGATTTGTTTTGATGTATGCGCTGTGAACCTTGATGATTAACATTTTGTTTTTCCACTACAGACAATGATTGATCTATTAAAACTAGTAAGCATTAAATTATTATTTTTGTTTTGGAAACCATCCAGAATTGAAAGGGTTCTGTGGTTGTGCAGCATATTGAACTTCAACACAAGACCCCAAAAGTGCTGAAGGCAGAGTGGGTTCTAGATAGGAACCATATCGCTCTTGGATTATACCAAATTGGAACTGAGCCCCAGCTGAATTAGACTTGCTAACCAAACAACAATGGATCAGCATCACTGGAAGCCTTTGTGCATGTCACTATGGGTATGGGGGTGGGTATGGGCATGGGCATGGGCTACCCTTTCAGATGGTGATGAAGGGACAAAATAAATTATTCTTTCTCATGTGAAAAGAAAACAAACATAATGAGGCAGGATGATCTCACTGCCAGCATAATAAACATCGTTTGAGGCCAGAGTCAATTTGATCTCATTTGAACTTTTCATTTTCATTGTGTTCAAGTTGTTACCTGGCTTCACTCTTCCTCAGCTGCTGAATGGTGAATGTGAATGAGCTCATCTGTTGTGTCCTCTGCTCTCATGTCTGACGTTGTAGGATTGTTGCGTACATAAGACCCATAAGTATTCTGTCAAGTGAACTGCATAATAAAGAGAAACAGTGATGTGAGAACCTGAGTTTCATCCATAGAACTACTGTGCAGAAAGATTTTCTACTCCCATTTTCACACCCAAAACTCCACCCACCCCATTCCTCCAAGTAAGTTTTTGGAAAGGGTCTATATCAGTGGGTGAGAGTCACTTGAAGTGCAACATTTGGCCCTCTACCCTGTTACCGTCCATTTTGTCCTTACGTTCCCTGGAAAGTCAGGGTTTGATTAGGAATAGTCAGCATGGCTGTGTGTGTGGGAGACCATGTCTCACAAACTTGTTAGAGTTCTTTGATGGAGGGACCAGGAGGGTTGACAAGGGCAGGTCAGTAAACACAGTCTATATGGATTTCAATAAGGCCTTTGATAAGGTTCCACATGGTAGGCTGCTCTGGAAGGTTAGATTGCATGGAATTCACTGGGAGCTGGCAAAGTGGATGCAAAATTGACTTGATGCTAGTAAGCAGAGGGTAATAGTGGAAGGATGCTTGTTGGATTGGAAGCCTGTTACTAGTGGAGTGCCTCAGGGGTCAGTGTGGGTCCATTACTCTTTGTAATCTATATCGATGATTTGGATGAGAATGTACAAGGCATGATTAGTATGTCTGAAAATGTGTTGCTGGAAAAGCGCAGCAGGTCAGGCATATTCCAAGGAACAGGAAAATCGACGTTTCAGGCATAAGCCCTTTATCAGGAATGAGGAAAGTGTGTCCAGCAGGCTAAGATAAAAGGTAGGGAGGAGGAACTAGGGGGAGGGGCGATGGAGATGTGATAGGTGGAAGGAGGTCAAGGTGAGGGTGAAAGGCCGGAGTGGGGTGGGGGCAAAGAGGTCAGGAAGAAGATTGCAGGTTAGGAAGGCGGTGCTGAGTTCGAGGGATTCGTATGATTAGTATGTCTGCTGATGACACTAAAATAGGCCGTATCATGGACAGTCAGCAAGGTTATCAGAAATTATATCAGTACCTTGATCAGCTGGGCAAGTTGGTCAAGAATTGACAAATGGAGTTTAATATAGATAAGTGTGAGCTCTTGCATTTTGGAAAGTCGAATCAAGGCAGGAATTTGTTGGTGAATGGTAGAACATTAAGGAGTGCAGTGGAGCAGTGATATCTTGGAGTTCAGGTTCACAGCTCTCTGAAAGTGGAGTCACAGGTAGACAGGGCAATGAAGAAGGCTTTTGGCACACTGGCCTTCATTAGTCAGGGCATTGAGTACAGAAGTTTGGAAGTTATGTTACAGTTATAAGGAATGTTGGTGAGGCTGCACTTGAGTATTGTGTTCAATTTTGGTTGCCTTGTTATAGGAAGGATGTAATTAACCTGGAAAGAATGTAAAAGAAATTTCCAAGGATGTTGCCTGGACTCAGTGGTCTGAGTTATAGGGAGAGGTTGGATAAGCTAGGACTTTTCTCTTGAGACCGTAGGAGACTGAGAGAGAACCTTATTGAGATGTATAAGAACATGAGAGGCAATAGATAACGTGAATGCACTCAGTCTTTTTCCCAAGGCTGGGGAATCGAGGACTATAGGGCATCAGTTTAAGGTTAGAGGAGAAAGAATAAAATGGAACCTGAGGGGCAACCTTATGGAATAAGCTGCCAGTGGGAGTGGTTGAGGCAGGTATATTAACAACACTTAAAAGGCATTTGGACAAATATATGGAAAGGAAAGGTTTAGAAGGATATAGGCAAAATGCAGGGAAAAGAAAGCATAGACAGACATTTTGGTCAGCATGGATCAATATGGGCAAAAGGACCTATCTCTGTCCTGTAGGATTCTGTGATTCTATACCTCTATTCTTGATCTTCCCAATGTTACTGTGCATTTTCCCTCAGTAATATTTGAATCGCTACCCCACCTCCTATTCTCCTGACCTTTCATCGTGCAGTTGGACTCTTCTCCCTGAATGTACTCCCACCTCCAGTTTTAGATTAATGGTTATCTCCAACTCTGCTAATGAATAACCTGCATCATCAGTGTCACACACACACACACACACACACACACACACACACACACTTGAAACGAGCAATGGGTCTGAGAAATTCTATCTACTGATGTGAAAATTTCAATAGTTAATCAAGGTTCCTCATCTGTATGAGGACAGACTGAACTTCTCTCTGCAACATCAGTATGATCTCACCACAGTTGAGAATCCTATTCTGACCTTAGACCCTCATCACATCATCCTTAAAGTCTTTGTTAGATCTCATGACGCACCCTATCAGCCACAAGATATTCTGTCCTCAGACAGAGCCTTCCCCTCCTAAATTGAACCTCAGACTCAATTTCACAAAGCTGACTGCTGCACACTTTTTAATCAAATATGAGCCAGTTTCCCCAAAAATTAGTGGTGCTGGAAAAGCAGAGCAGCATCTGAGGAGCAGGAAAATCGATGTTTCAGGCAAAAGCCCTTCATTAGCTCTTCATCCTGCTCCTCAGATGCTGCTCAGCCTGCTCTACTTTTCCAGCATCACTCTAATCTTGACTCTGGTCTCCAGCATCTGCAGTTGAAAATGTGTTGCTGGTTAAAGCACAGCAGGTTAGGCAGCATCCAAGGAACAAGAAATTCGACGTTTCGGGCCAGAGCCCTTCATCAGGAATGAAAGTGCCCACTTCTGCTTGATCCACCACTGCCAAACTGTCAACTTAACTGTTCAGTCCGAACCCTAATTGTCATAATTTTGAAATAAATAAATATATTTAAAAAAAAGAAAATTCGGCTGCTGAATAATTATCACATCCCACCCACCCAGTTTCCCATTCACTCCCAAAGTCCACATTGAATTCAGCTCACGGAATCAATGACAAATACTTCTGGATTCATCTGCACATGTACAGACTCCCGTTGTTTCTGTCAGGTTCAGAGGAATAATGAACAAATGCTGCAAGTTGCATTGTAAAAGTGATTTCCCATGAGTGCATTCTTTTTTAAAGTACTAAGTTCAAACCTTTTCCTTTCACGTGGGAAAATGTATCAAGCATACAGTAAGCAATTCAATACTGTAAATGTGGATAAGAAATTAAACAATACTAGCTCAAAACTCCAATAGAATTCAATTGTTTTGAAAGAAATGGGGCAAGTTTTCCTATATTTTGGCCAAGTGTCAATTTCAGGGAGTTTCATCCAGTGATTCCCTTCATAAGCTTTGGCAACTTTGTTTGCATTGTTGTTTGTTGCTCACCTTATTGATTATGCATCCTGCATCCACATTACTGCTATCATGTAATCTTGCACTTAGCAGGAGAGACAGAAGTTTTTGCTGGTGCTGGGATTTTAGGCAGTTCCCTATGCCCTCCAATGCTGTTTGACTCCTTCCCTTAAATGTTGAGTTGTGCTTCTTCACAATGATTATCGAATTTACATCCCAGCAGGCTGATATTACAGAGTCTTCTCCTGTTGGGGCCTGAACAGAAACCTAGTGCTTGGCAGTCCTCTGAGTGCCAGCTGTGGAGCTAACACAGTGACATATTCAATAGAGCATGATTCCAAGCTATCTGGGCCTAACATTTTACCAAGATAGTTTTTTATTCACTCACACAGGGTGTGGGCATTACTGACTGAGCCAGGAATCATAACCCATTCCTTGACATTTTATCAGTGAGATGCCTTTTTGAAATTGCCTTCTTATGGCAGTACTGGTTATTTCTTCAGACAGTGGATATGGCACTGAACAAGGAGGTGATTTTGGACCAGGCTGCCAGAGGCTTGAGCCATGGCCTCCTCAGTCTGTTCTCTTTGCATCACCTCTCAACTAGGACCTTCAGTTCAGAGTTGGAGAATTGAGTGATATCGCCCCCTCCCAGAAATGTCCTGGAGCAAGTGCACAACTTCAGAACATCTGTTTTCATCTGGGTGCACAGTGGCCTTTCAGAGATGGCATAGGCTCAGTCAATGCCGATCTTTAGACGGATATCTGCTGAATAATGAGTTATTCTGGGAATGGTAAAGGTAAAACGGAGCCAGAATCAGACATGACAGACATCACAGAGATGGGGTAGGTTGCTAATGAATCAAGTTTGGTAAGATGCGGTTAGAGATCTCATTGGACCCTGCTGTGAAAATCCCTCCAAAAAACGCAGTATAACTCAGACGTAGCCAAATAACATTGGAGTCAGTCTTTCGTATTTACTCTGTCAGGCCACTCATGATTTTCAATATTTTTACCAAAACTGCGCTCAATCTTTTCTTCTCTAAGGTAAACAGGCCCAACTTCTCCATTCTTTGCTCATAACTAAAGCTCCTAATACCTGGAACCATTGTCGTGATCTTTTTCTGTATTCTGTCTGAAGCCTTCATGTCCTTTCTAATTTTCAATAATAGTATTTAGGAGCTCATTATAGTATTTGCCAGAAAGTGTAATGCCTACTTTAGGTAGAGAATAACATTAAACATTTGTATCATAGCCATTATAGTGTTCTTGTTCCATACTTTTGAAAAATAATTTCTCCCTGACTAAGTAAAGAATATGCACTTTCCTAGTAAATATAATCTTCACCAATCAATCCCTTACATTTATATTTAAGCTAAATTATTTGGCATATATTTTCAAAAGACATTAAGCATATACCACTGTCCAAACTGGCATCCTTTTTATAAATAATACATTAATCCAAGCCAAAATTTCCTCGCAGCAATGGAACTTTTTTTTTACCAATTAGGTAAAGCTCTTTGCAAATTATTAGATCATTTAACATCCAAAATTTTCCAGTGTCCAGAATTATAGAAGGATGAGACTCATGAGTAAGATTGCTGACAATGACTGCCTGAACAATAAGGTTACACATATTCAGTCTCCATCAGAGTAATACAGAATGGTGGCAAAAACAAGCATGTCTAGTAACATGTTGGAATTAGTGTTAGAGAAATCCTTGACTGTATCTAGCTAATTCATACATTGCTTAATTTTTTCCTTTTGTTCAAAGATTGAATACTCACTTCCAGGTTTATCTGTCGATGAGGCATAATGTGATTTGAGTCAAAAGGTCAAGATTTTCTATTGTGAAGGCAAAATCAAAAAGCCCATGTTATTTAACTACACACTGAGCATAAGTGAAAGGTGTGGTGATGTCCTAATTTCCTGGTTCTTCATTCTCAGCTCTATTCAGATCATGACTGGAAAACGGGACTTTTATTATTCGTAGATTGGAATGTGAAGCTTCTTGGCAACTTAAGAATTTTGAACTGTTTATCATTTTTAAAAATAAGGTAAATTAGGTTAATAATAGTTCAGCTTCAGCGGAGTGCTGGATTGTCAGACTATCCTTGAATATCTATTCTGTCATTTCATCTCATCATCTGACAAATCTTTTCCAGATATGCATCGCAGCAATCACTCATATGGGGCAGTGGTGTGTGGAAGGATCACAATCTTGCAATCCTGATAACAGTTGAGAGATTTCTTTAAAAGCCTTGAGTTAATACACACTAGATCTTTGAACAAAGAATATCACTAGGCTGTAAATATACAAATATGAAGGTATTAGGTGAGTCTAACATCTTTTGACAACTATGTGAACCTCCCCAGAGTTGTAACAAGTCTTATTTACATATATATTGATTTACAGGAGCAGTCAATTAGGAAAGATAGTTTTTTCCTCTACTTAGTAGTCAGTGTTTTTTTTATTATCCTTTTTTCCAGGTCTGATATCATTCCAGAGGTTTTATAGCACTATGTTAGAATCCCTGCCTCTTACTAAAAGCTCAGGGTTTACGTCTATATCAAAACTTGATGACCAAAGAAGATTCATTCATAACTTGGCCAAACAGGGTGAGTGTCAATCTGTAAAAGCTTCTAACAAATGCCCGTGGCAGGTGGTAAGAATGGGAGAGATTCCTGAACAGCCATGTGGAGAAAAGAAGTTAGATTGTCTACCACCAAAATGCATGTCATCGAAGTAACACAGATTCATTGAGAGCCACTTAGCTCAAGTTGAATGGACAGAGCACCCATCAAATTGATATGAACAGCAGATGTTTCGATTCGTGTCTTGGCTGGAGTAGGTTTGTGAGTTAGCTCCTTATCCTTCCCATATGGAGATTGTGCATTTTGGGTCAGACATGCCTTTTGGAACAGAACTAAAAAAGAAAATAATTTCTTCATCCCAAATTTTTCTTACCTGGAGATGGCACATCTTCACCCATGTATTCATTTTATACGTACAAAATCACATGGATAACATTTGGAGATTTGGACAACCTATGGCAGGACCTTAAAGCATTGGAAAAGTACACCTTGCGGTGCTTTGGAAATCATCAAATTGCTGTGGTCAGAAAGAAGGTTCAACTGCAGTATCCTGTCACAAGTCAAAGTGCTCGACATTGAAGTGCTAATCATTCAATATCAGTTCCACTGACACTAGAGTCCCAAAGCAACTATAGAACTTAGTTGCAGCAGGATACTCCCAGGTGGAGAACTGAAATGCCTGAGGAATATTCTCAAAGCATCTCTGAAG
The DNA here is from genome assembly GCF_020745735.1 of Hemiscyllium ocellatum. Taxonomy (NCBI): domain Eukaryota; kingdom Metazoa; phylum Chordata; class Chondrichthyes; order Orectolobiformes; family Hemiscylliidae; genus Hemiscyllium; species Hemiscyllium ocellatum. The sequence goes on from NC_083432.1 coordinate 27,674,829, forward strand.
TGGTTAAACATCTCAAATTCCAGGGTGTCCCTGGCTTATGGCTAACCCAAATGAAAAAGGTGAGACTTTTCAGAAGTTGAGGTGACAAACTGCCAAAAACTTCATTTAGTCAATGCTTCAAGAAACACTTGCCCAGTTTGTGGTAGAGTCTGGAGTGGAAGCAAGTCATCTTCAATTGCAAGGATTGCCTAAGACATTTTGTCTCTCTCACTTGTGTGCATTATCAATGTGTCCTGTGTAATTTTTTAAAATATTGACTATCATGTTTTTTCCTATAAATTGTTCCCAACTGTAAATCCAATCCATTGAGAATGTCCCTTTAATACACTCTCCATAATTCAGATATCATCTTTTGATTCAGTTTGACTCCTTTGAACACTGTTTACTGCAAGTCATCAGAGAAAATCAATAAAAAATTTGGGAGTGCAGCTGTCATTTTCTGAATGCAAAAGACAATCATACACTTTCTGAAAAAACTGGGATGAGTAAAATAAATAGTTTCACTATTTGATAATTGTTTTCAAAGCAATCAGTTTCCTGATCAGATAATTCTGTTCCCCTGTAATAACTAAGTTTGTCCAAAACAAGAGAAAAAGAGGGTGGACATTTGGAATGTAACAAAAGAATAGTGTTTCAGCATATGATATTAATCATATTGTTTTTTAAATAAATTTTCGCTTGGAGGAAGATTTCGTGCTGCTTAAGATAAGGTGTTGAGCATTGAATTAATCATGCTGACCACCCACTCTTTGCTATATGATTTATCTCCATGTTTGAGCTAACACTATTGCACCAGTGCAAATATTCGCCACTTTCTTTTCCAACCATCCTTGAAACCTTTCTGATGAAATGGATGCATGAAACTCCCAAAACTGCACTGAACAATGAGAGTTTAAGTGATAAGCTCATCAAAGCCTGTCTAGTTCATTTCACAAAGGATCCTCAAAGTCTGTAGTTGTCCCACAAACTGTTTGCTTATTCTGCAGCTTGTTTTAACGGGTTAAAAGCTTTGTCAGTGTAAGGACTTCAACTGATGGTGAGGCAGTCGTCTGGTCTTTGCACAATAAAGTTTTATCATGATGGATTTGTAATTAATTAACAAACATTCAATAGGTTTTACCCAAAAGGTTGGAGCTGAAAATGTGTTGCTGGAAAAGCGCAGCAGGTCAGGCAGCATCCAAGGAACAGGAGATTCGACGTTTCGGGCATAAGCCCTTCTTCAGGAATCCTGAAGAAGGGCTTATGCCCGAAACGCCGAATCTCCTGTTCCTTGGATGCTGCCTGAGCTGCTGCGCTTTTCCAGCAACACATTTTCAGCTCTGATCACCAGCATCTGCAGTCCTCACTTTCTCCTCCTTACCCAAAAGGTTGTCAACTAATAACTTGCAGCAAGTTAGAGGATTGTCCATCAGTTCATATTTCTTGACTACATTCTACATTTATTTTCAGGATGACTTGATCCAAGTTTTGGCTTTGAATCAGTTCTTGAATATACTCCCTTTGTTACTGTTTAAAACCTTGTAGGTAGGTTATTCTTTGCACGGTTAAGCCAACCAGTTACTCTGTCTACCTTTGCAATTCATTGACTGCTGTTGAGTGTCCTCCTTATGTCTTTCCATCCCACTGTTTAAATATTTTCTTCCATGTTTGTTGTAAATTGTTATGAAGGCAAGTGCACTGTTTAATTTCAGAATGGCATCCTGAAACTTGTGTACTATGATTTGGTAATGAGGTTTCAAGTTCTGTTAGCTTCTTTTTTGCTGCAGTGTGGTATTTTGACATACTAATGCTGTGTCCCCCAGCAATCCTAAATTGTTTAACCTTGGATTAGCCAAATTTCCATTGCACACAATGGGTGTCACCCATGTTTTCTTCCAACTACAGGTACATCTAAATCTTAATGTGTCTGGTCATCTAGCTGTCCTTGTTTCTTCAAGTCAATACTTATTTTCAATTGTAATTGTGTTCTGAGGTGTTCTGAGGAAGGACCACTGAACTCAAAACGTTGACTTTACTTCCTGTCCACAGATGCTGCAGACCTGCTGAGTTTCTCCAATAATTTCTGTTTTCATTTCAAATTTTCAGCATCTGCAGTTCTTTGTTTTATTAAATGGTTGTTTGTTACTGATTGACCATACCTAGATGGCCTTGCTGCAAGGTGGACATGGGCTGCTTCAGTACCTGAAGAGTTTCTAATGGTGGTGAAAATTGTGCAATCATCAGTGAACATCAATGACCATATGATGGAAATTGATGTAGTAGCTGAAGGTGGTTGGGCTGGGACATAAGGCGCTCCTGCCCTGCTGTCCAGGGACTGAGATGATTGACCTTCAATAATAATAACTATCTTCCTTTGTGTATAGTATGACTGCTATCACAGGAGAGATCCATGCCCAACCCTAACCTGATACCCATTGACTCCACTTTTGCCAGGAATCCTGAATGTCATACTTGGCCAAGTGCTGTGTTGATGTCAAGGTTAGTCATCAGGATCCAAGACATGGTGGTACATCAATGGCCATTAACCAGGGCCTCCAGGGGACTCTCTGTACTTAGGTAAAGGGCAGGGCTGCTGTGTTCAGATCTGGAGCCTGGGGCTTGGGCCAAGAGCAGGGTAGAGTCCAGACTTTCTGTCACTGGCAGTCTCACATTTGGAATTCAGCTCTATTGTCCATGTTTGGACCAAGGCTATAATGAGTTCAGGAGATATTTTGTTGGTTGGAATGAATTTATCCTGCTTTCTGTAGACAGGACTTAAGTGGGCAATTTTCCAAATTGCTAGTCAGTTTTGCACATCTCCAGGCTAAGGCTGTCTCTAATCAACACCTTTTCAAACTGAAAAGTGTGTATTTCTCCAGTTTCTTTTCATAATTCAGCAATTACTTTGGAACAATTGGAGCAATTCTCAACAATTGGAATCAGCATCCTGCCTCTTTTCTGCACTGTCACCAGGACTTGAATGTCTCTCTTGTGTTCAGCAATTGAAAATGGACACAATATCCAAGGAACATTTTGAACAGAATACTGATTTGTCAGGAGATGTACATGAAGCTAAAAGCAATGGTTTTCAAAAAAGGCTGTGAGAATGTGAAGACACTAGTAAAGGAATTGAGGGAAATTTGTGTCTGGACAAAATTCAAGTTCAAAAATTCATTTACAAAATAACTCTCTTCTTCAATTGGAAAACTTATTCAAGGTTAATGCGGAATCTTTTCAATAAATTATTTTTCAGAGCCCTACATTTTGGAAAGAGGTTGTTCAAGGGAATATAACCCGGTCTGAACATGACACTTGCGTTTTCATGGGGCAGGAGTGGCATCAAGCTGGGATTCCAGCATGCTCAGTTCATGGAGCTAGATAGCCATTTAAGTTATCAGCTGCCTTCACTCAAGTGGAATTTCACAGGCCAGGAGTATGAGACAGTATGTGTGCAGAGCAGGCCTGGTAAAAGCAAGCATGAACTTTTTCCATTTACAGTCATAGAGTAGCACAGTCATACAGCACAGAAACAGATCCTTCAGTCCAACTCATCCACGCCAACCAGTTTTTCCAAACTGAACTAGTCCCATTTCTCTATGTTTGGCCTATATCCCTCTGAACCTTTGCTGTTCATGTACCTGTTCAAATTTTTTTTAATGTTGTAACTGTACCTGCTTCTGTTGGCAGTTCATTCCATATATGCACCAGCCTCTGTGCAAAAAAGCGCTATTCTTGCTTATCTATGCCCCTCACGGTTTTATGAGCCTCAACTTCCTTTGCTCCGGTGAGAAAAGGTCCCAGCCCTTATAGCTGCTCTGTAAAACAGAAACCTTCCAGTCCCAGTAACATCCTTGTAAATCTTTTTTGTACCCTTTTCAACTTAATCATATCCTTCCTATCACAGGACAACCAGAACTGTATGCAGTTCTATAACCAAAAGTGGCTTCATCAATGTCCTGGATAGCCACAACATGACTCAATGTTCTGACCAATGAAGGCAAGTGTGCCAAACGCCTTCTTCCCACCACCCTGGCTACCTGTGATGCCACTTTCAAGGAACTATGTACCTGAAGCCGTAAGTCTGTCTGTTCGACAAACCTCCCTAGGGCCAAACCATTAACTGTGTAAGTCCTCCCTAGTTTTTCTTATCAAAATGTAACACCTCAAATTTATCTAAATTAAACTCTATCTGCCACTTCTCAACCATCTGATTAAGGTCCCATTGTACTCTGTCAATCTTCTTTGCCGTCCACTACACACCAATTTTGGTGTCATCTGCAAACTTACTAACCATACATTGACATTGACATCCAAATCATTTATAAAAATGATGAGAAATAGTGGCCCTAGCCCTGATCTTTGTGGCACACAACTGATCACAGGCCTTCAGTCCAAAAAAATAACTCTCCACCACCACATTCGGTCTTCTATCTTCAAGCCAATTTTGTATCCCATCAGCTAGCTCCACCTGGATCTATGTGATTTAACCTTGCTAACCAGTCCATCATGTGCAACCTTGTCAAATGCCTTGCTAAAGTCTATATAGACAATGTCTACTGCCCTGCCTTCATCAATTGTCTTTATCACTTCTTCAAAAAACTCTATCAAGTTAGTGAGACACACAAGCCATGTTGATTCTCCCTAATCAGTGCTTGTCTTTCCAAATACATGTAAATCTTGTCCCTCAGAAATCCCCCCCACAACTTGCCCACCACTGACATCGGGCTCATTGGTCTATAGCTCCCTGGCTTTTCCTTACCACCTTTCTTAAAAAATGACACATTAGCCAACCTCCAGATTTCTAGCATCTCACCTATGGCTACCAATGATACAAATAACCTGATCAGGTCTCAGGTTATGCATTTTAAGAATCCAATACTTCCTCTTCTGTAATATTCACTGTTTTCAAAACATCACTATTTATTTCCCCAAGTTCAATGGCTTCCATATCTTTTTCCATAGTAAATACTAAGACAAAATATTCAATTAGTAACTCACCCATCTCCTCTGGTCCTACACATAGATGGCCTCGTTGATCTCAAGGGACCCTGTTCTCTCCCAATTGCTCTTTTGCCCTTGATGTATTTCTAGAATCTCTTTAAATTCTCCTTAACTTTATCTGCCATGTCTATCTCTTAATCCCCTTTTTGCTCTCCTGATTACCTCTTAACTATGCCCCTGTTCTCTCTCTATTCATCAAAGAGTTCATTTGATCTCAGCTGTCCAAAACTGACACATTCCACCTTTTTTCATGACTAGACCTTCATTTTCTCCAGAAACCCAGTATTCCTTTCTCCTATCAACCTTGTCCTTCACTCCAACAGGAACATTGAGGTAACCTATTGGAGACACAAAGTACTGCTTAGGAATATAATGAGCTGAAAATGTGTTGCTCCTCTATATTGGGGAGACAGGCCGCCTACTTGTGGAACGTTTCAGAGAACACCTCTGGGACACCCGGACCAACCAACCAACCCAACCACCCCGTGGCTCAACACTTCAACTCCCCCTCCCACTCCACCAAGGAGGTCCTTGGACTCCTCCATCGCCAGACCATAGCAACACGACGGCTGGAGGAAGAGCGCCTCATCTTCCGCCTAGGAACTCTCCAACCACAAGTGATGAGCTCAGATTTCTCCAGTTTCCTCATTTCTCCTCCCCCCACCTTGTCTCAGTCCCAACCCTGAAACTCAGCACCACCTTCCTAACCTGCAATCTTCTTCCTGACCTCTTCACCCCCACCCCCACTCCGGCCTATCATCCTCACCTTAACCTCCTTCCGCCTATCGCACTTCCAACACCCCTCTCCCAAGTCCCTCCTCCCTACCTTTTATCTTAGCCTGCTTGGCACACTCTCCTCATTCCTGAAGAAGGGCTCATGCCCGAAACATCGATATTCCTGCTCCTTGGATGCTGCCTGACTTGCTGCGCTTTTCCAGCAACACATTTTCAGCTCTGATCTCCAGCATCTGCAGTCGTCACTTTCTCCTCAGGAATATAATGCTAGGGCACCTTTAAGGGCTGTCAGGTAATCTTGAGTGTATTTTCATTGGAGAAAAAGAGCCTTTAGAATGCTTAACATGTAGGCATTAAATTGTGCAAAAGATGCACAGATTCATTAAATTTCAAGCTCTCAATAGCGTCTGTCAAATGCAACTGTCAAAGGAAAGTTTCAAATTGCTATAGCATTTCTAAGTTCTTCCCTTCTCATTTTTGAAAAAAATGTCTATAGTGTTATAAAAATATTTACTTACCATTTCACTCTGTCTGTTGACATAAGCCCTGGCGACTTCCATCACTGAATTATACATCATTGTTGATTTCAGAACCACTACTGCATGCCATAGTTCAGTTGACAATTTCAACTGGTTTTTGAAGTGGGAATATAAATGAATTCAAATGCTTTTAATAAAATGATTGTGAATGAAATGTTTGTTCTTATAAGACATTATGAAGGTCAAGAAATACAAATGTAATAAATGCATTTTTTAATAAATGAGTGTGGTTGTTTCACTGTAGTGAGCTCTGAAATCCAAATTTATAACTTTGTTTTATATAACTTTATCTGAACTCATGTCTGTGGGGTCTTCTCATGACAAATATTAGGTGAATTTCTATAGTTGATGTAAGGGCAAAGGGTGGTAAGTGGTGGCAGTGGATGCCTGAATGAAATCACTTTGCCCTAGATTGACATAGGAATTATAAATGGCCATAGAATATTAGAGAAGCATCAATTGGCATGCAGAACATGAGGGATTATAGGGAATAGATACAGGGCACACATTGGCATGGAGAGTCTGGGATCCATACGAGTGGATATAGGGTCATAGATTGCCGTCGAAAGAATGAAAGGCCGTGGCACAATGAGTGTGTGAGGAGTGGAGGCCCTTTACTTTGATATTTCAGGATATACACTGTACTGTGGTGTAGTAGGCCTTCCACTTAGCTCGTCCCTGCACCTGATATCCTCCATACTGAATCCAGCCTTCATTTTTAATATAGCCCACAACCTTGGGATGAATGTCTGAGATTCAGCAGCCACTTTTACAAATTGGATATGGAGAGTCAGTAATTCCCCTGACACTCCTGCACCAAAGTCATGAACAAAAATGCAAGCAAAATTAACTAAGCACAGGTCTATGAACTGAATACTGAGTTAGAGTTCAAGCCAGTATGTCACTGCAAACAGCTTATGCGTTAGCACCAAACACCTGTTCACTTTAATATTAAAGGCAGCGTGGGTGAGTTGAGTTCTTTTCCATTTTTTTATTGTCCAATATTAATCTTGCAAAGTTCAGATGGGATAAGTGGATGCAGGGTAATTAATTTTCAACTCTACTTCACAATAATACGGTAAAGACAAAAATGCATACCTGTCTGGCACAGTTTAAAGAAAGCTGTGCCTTGAAGAATTGAATTGAATTGAAGTTATTGTCATGTGTACTGAGGCACAGTGAAAAGCTTTGTCTTGCGAGCAATACAGACAGACCACAAAGTTAAATGGCAAAGATAAGTAAATAATAGGTAAACAGCAGCAAAAACAAAAACACAGTTACAGGCAAATGTTAAGAATTTGTAAATCCATTCAGTATTCTAACAACAGTAGGGTAGAAACTGTTTCAAAACCGGCTGGTGCGTGTGTTCAGGCTTCTGTACCTTCTCCCTGATGATGGAGGTTGTAGAAAAACATTGCCAGGATGGGATGGATCTTTGAGAATGCTGGCAGTCTTTCTTTGACAGCGGGCCTGGGAGATGGAATCTATAGTTCGGAGTTTGGCCTTTGTGATTGTCTAGGCCGAGTTCACCACACTCTGTAACTATCTCTAATCTTGAATGGTACAGTTGCCAAACCAGGTAGTGATACATCTCGACAGAATGCTCTCGATGGCGCACCTATAAAAGTTAGGCAGAAGTGAGTACTGCAGATGCTGGAGATTAGAGTCAAGATTAGAGTGGTGCTAGAAAAGCACAGCAGGTCAGGCAGCATCTGAGGACCAGGAAAGTCAATGTTTCAGGCAAAAACCTGATGAAGGGTTTTTGTCCGAAACGTTGATTTTCCTACTCCCCAGATGTCTGACCTGCTGTGCTTTTCCACCACCACTCTAATTTCACCTATAAAAGTTGACAAGGGTATTCACCGTCATGCCAAATTTCCTCAGCTGCCTGAGGAAGAAGAGATGTTGTTGGGCCTTTGTAGCCAGTGCTCCACATGAAGAGTCCAAGAAAGCTTGTTGTGGATGACCACTCCCAGGAGCTTGACATTCTCCACTCGTTCCACCTCTGTGCTGTTAATGTGTGTGTGTGTGTGTGTGTGTGTGTGCATCTGGGGGGGTGGCATGAGTAATATCCTGCTGAAAATCAATAATGAGTTCCTTGGTTTTGTCGGCACTGAGGGCTAGGTTATTCTCAGTGCACCATTTTCCCAGGTCTTCCACCTCCCACCTGTAGTCTGTTTCGTCGCCATCTGAGATTTGACCGATTATAGTGGTGTCATCAGCGAACTTGTAAATGGCATTAGTTGGTATTTGGCGATGCAGTACAGTAGGGGTCTAAATATGCATCCCTGGGGGACTCCAGTGTTGAGTGTTAGGATGAAATATTGTCCCCAGTTTTCACTGTGGCCTGTGGGTCAGGAAACTGAAGATCCAGCTGCAGAGAGTGGGTCTTGGTCCGAGATCACTAAGTTTAGTAATCAGTCTCGAGGGGATAATAGTGTTGAAGGCTGAACTATAGTCAATGAGTAGGATTCTTGGTGTCAAGATGTTCTAGGGATGAGTGAAAGGCAAGTGATGTCGTTTCTGATATGGATCTGTTGGTCCAATAGGCAAATTAGAGTGTGTCAAGAGTAGTGGGGAGGCTGGAGTTGATTAATGCCATGACCAGCTTTTCGAAGTACTTCATGACCACTGAAGTTAGGGCCACTGGGCAGTAGTCATTGAGACATGCTGCATGAGCCTTCTTAGGCTCAGGGATGATGTTGGCCATACTGAAACAGGCAGGGACAGTGGCCTGCTGTAGGGAGACATTGAAGACGTCCAAGAAGACCTCTGCCAGTTGATCTGCACGTGCTCTGAGTGCACGGCCTGGTACTCCATCTGGTCCCATCGCTTTCATTGGACTTACAGGAAGGAAAACTGATCTGACCTCTGATGCTGTCACTGTTGGGATTGGTTCATTAGGCCTTGTGGGAATAGGTGTTACCTCTCTGCCAAAATTCTGCTCAAAGCAAGCATAGAAGGCATTGAGATGATCTGGGAGGGATATGTCATTGTCTGCTATCTTGTACTGTCTCTCTTTAGAACCTGTGATGTCATTCAATCCTTGCCATAGTTGCCAGGTATCTGTCTGGGTGTTTAGTTTCATTCAGTATTGGTCCTTGGCTGTCTTAATGGCTCTGCGAAGGTCATACTTGGATTCCTTATATTTGAGTGGGTCTTCTGATCTGAAGGCCTCACGCCTAGTTTTTAGCAGGTTCTGTATGTCCTGATTCATCCAGGGTTTCCTGTTGGGCTACACCAGATTGACTTCTTCAGTGCAGTCCTCCACACACTTGCTGATAAAGTCTGTGACGGTGGTGGCGTACTTGTCCAAGGTATCTGCAGACTGTTTGAACATGGCCCAATCAGCCAATTCCAGACAGCACCGGAGTTGATTCTTTGCCTCCTCCGACCAGCACTAGACCTATATCCGCGAGGGGGTCTCCTGCTTGAGCTTTTGCCTGTAAGCCAGGAGAAGAAACATGTCATTGTGGTCAGAGTTCCCAAAATGAGGGCAGAGGATGGAGCGGTATGCACCTTTCACAGTGGTGTAACAGTGGACTATAATGTTTGGGCCCGTGGTGGGACAGGTAATGTTTTGGTGGTACTTGGGCAAAACCTTCCTTAGATTGGCTTGATTGAAGTTGCCAGTGACAATAAACAGGGCCTCAGGGTGTTCCGTCTCTAGGGTGTTCGTGGTGAGTACAGTATATCCAGAGCTTCCTCAACCTTTGCTTGTTCACAAAGGCTTAAATTTTACTTTCTTTCATCTAATTTCTTACAAAACACACTTCCTTCTGATGACATACCTACACCATCACCTACACCTTGATATTTCTATCCCTGTAACATCATCCAAATTTGATTCAAACTCAACTCATTCACTGCTGAAACATTTATCTATGTATTTGTTACCTTTAAATTTCACTGGATGTTCCTGGCTGCCTCCCGTGTTCTACATAAACTTGAGCTCATCAATAAAGCTGTTACCCATGTCCTAACTTGCATCAAGTCGCAGTCACTGATCACCTCATCCTAGCAGATCTCCTTGGGGAAGAGCTTATGCTCGAAACGTTGACTCTCCTGCTTCTTGGATGCTGCCTGACCAGCTGTGCTTTTCCAACGCCACACTTTGCGACTCTGATCTCCAGCATCTGCAGTCCTCACTTTCTCCTGACCTGCTTTGCTTCTCAGCGAAGCCACACTTCTATTTTAAAATCATCGCCCTTGTTTCCAAATGTTACGTAGTTTTGGTTTTCTCAACATCAGTAATTTCCAACCCTACAACGTTCAAATATTTGTGCTTCTCTAATTCTGGCCTCCCCACTTTTAATTGCTGCACCATGTGAGGCGATGTCTCTCAGCAACCAAGGGCCAAAGGTCAGATATTCCCTCTATTCTCCTTTGTTCCTCTGTCTCCTCTTCCAAACTTTAAGGCAGCCCTATTAAACTACATCTTTGACTAAACTGTTGGTCAGCTGCCTTAATCACTCCCATGAGGATCTGTGCCAAAATTTGCTTTATATCCCCCCTATTAAACACTTCATTGAATCAAAGGGACAATGCTAATGGAAATTGTTAATGCAAATGTAAATGCATGGTCTAGCACTGAATAATAAATGTCAGTGTTTAATGTGCATTGAGGTCTCTACATGCAATGCATTTTACCATATTGTCACGGCTTCGATTGATAGATTCAAACCACGCAATGTTGTTGATGTGGAGACATTACAATTGTTGCTCAGTATGCAAATTTACATGACATTGAAAGTCGTGGTGTAACAAAGGCAGGAATATAGAATTCATTCCATTTCTCACAGTAATGTGGACTTCTTACACTTCTCTCAAAACCTATTCCAATGGCATTTGAATGATGTTGCTCATTTTGTATCAGATCGAGGACTGCTTTGTTCTGTGCTCCACAGTCACAAGAAAATGCTTTGTAATTGCTTTAACTCATTTCACTTGCAATCCTTCTCAGGGCAGTGTGAGCTAACACTTGCCCATCAGCTTAGTGCTGTATTCCAACCCAGTTTCTGGAAGTGAAAGTGTAAATCTTCTGTGCCAACCAGTCTTTCATTGTACCAGAATGTTAATTCCTTGGAAAAAGGAAATACAGTACTTGCAACAATATGACACAAGCACATTACATATTAAGTCAATTTAAGCATGTTGTCATCAAGAGATAGTTGCCCAACAGTAGCATACACAAAAAAGTTATTCACTAACTTGAAGATAATGTAATTTTAGAAGCAGTGTCTCTGCATTTGATGTGCAATGTGCTCAAACATATATGATTGTCTTAACTTACATGGTTTTGATAATGCTGTCAGATGTTTAATTCATCATTTGGGTCACAAAGTAATAGCTAACCATATCACAATGAAATCAACTAATCTGAACATTCATAGTACAAATGATTGGACTCTTTACTCAACAGGATCTAAAGGTATAGTAAGTTGGCATGAGATGAGATTACACAGGAGATGCAAATGATCTGAGTGGGATGTTGCAAATTGGAGTTTGACTTTATCCCATTTTTCTTCGAATTCAGATGGTGGCTTTTGATAAAAAAAAGGCAAAAACAGTTCAGTCGATCCTGGTTCTTGTCCTTTCATGGAGGTCTTCTTTGGTGGCTTCTTGGTACTCCAGCACCATGGCATGAAGATCTAGTCCCAGTGCAGAGGTCTCATCCTTACTTCAGAGGCTGTTTCCAGGTCTTCCATTGGCTCAGTGAGGAGCTCCAGTCCCAGTGTGGAGCTCTCATCCCAGTGTGGAGTTCTAGTCCCAGTGTGGGGCTCTAGTTCCAGCATGAAGCTCTAGTTCTGGTGTGGAGCTCTAGTCTCGGTGTGGCAAGGTGGTCTCAGACCAGCATGGACATGTTGTCTCAGCCCTGGGAGGCAATTTTGGCCTGGTTTTCCAGCTTACCCAAACACAGTTCAATCATTAATTGAACTGTGATGAATTTTTACTTTCTTTTTCTTCTTATTTATGACTTTTGTCAATAATTTAGGTGCCACGGATGGCAGCTTATAAAACCTTTCCCTGTTTTTTATGTAAAGGTACATGTGACCAAAAATTACTGTTCTATTATACTTTAGTTTTGATTGGATCACTGATCTAAATTGTTAATTGCTGCATGGATATAAATGGGGTTATTATACCAAGGTGAAAGTTGTTCCTTTATGAATTTATTAATAAAAATGTCTCTGCAAAATATGGTGTGAATGTTCAGATGTTATTGAATAATCCTGGACAGTGAGAACTTATATTCAACTCCTTACTTGCATGAGCATATACACACTTCTTCTGCTGACTCCGCCTCCATGCTTACTTTTACAATCAGGACTCCTGCCCACCTTCTGAGGACCCCTTTGTCCGCCTCCAACACACTCCATCCACCTGGACACCCCGTGCTGTCCTATTACTGCCCTCAATCTCTTCATTTCCAATTGCCTCCGAGACATTAACCACCTCAACCCTGTCTACCCCCCCCCACTCCAACCTCTCACCCTCACAATGCGCAGCCCTCCACTCCCTTTACTCCAATCCCAACCTCACCATCAAACCAGGAGATAAAGGGGGTGCAGTGGTAGTTTGGCGCACTGACCTCTACACCGCTGAAGCCAGACGCCAGCTTGAAGACACCTCCTCCTACTGCCCCCTCGACCATGACCCCACCCCCATCACCAGACCGTCATCTCCCAGACCATACAGAACCTCCCACTTAGGAGATCTCCCACCAACAGCTTCCAACCTCATAGTCCGGGAACCACGCACCGTCCGATTCTATCTCCTTCCCAAGATCCACAAGCCTGACCACCCTGGCCGACCCATTGTCTCAGCCTGCTCCTGCCCCACCGAACTCATCTCCACCTACCTTGACACTGTCCTATCCCCCCTAGTCCAGGAACTCTGCACATACGCTCGTGACACCACCCACGCCCTCCACCTCCTCCGTTTCCCTGGCCCTCAATGCCTCACCTTCGCCATGGATATCCAATCCCTCTACACCTCCATCCGCCATGACCAGGGCCTCCAAGCCCTCTGTTTCTTCCTCTCCCGACATCCCCAACAGTACCCTTCCACTGACACTCTCATTTGTTTGGCTGAACTGGTCCTCACCCTTAACAATTTCTCCTTCGAATCCTCCCACTTCCTCCAGAACATGGGAACCCATATGGGCCCCAGCTATGCCGGTCTCTTTGTTGGCTATGTAGAACAGTCCATCTTCCGTAGTTACACCGGCACCACTTCCCACCTCTTGCTCCGCTACATTGATGACTACATTGGCGCTACCTCGTGCTCCCGTGAGGAGGTTGAGTAATTTATCAACTTGACCAACACATTCCCCCCCAACCTTAAATTCACCTGGACCATCTCCGACACCTCCCTCCCCTTCTCCATTAATGATGACCAATTTGGCACTGACATTTTTACAAACCCACCAACTCCCACAGCTACCTGGATTATACCTCTTCCCACCCTATCTCCTGCAAAAACGCCATCCCGTATTCCCAATTCCTCCGCCTCCCCTCGTATCTGCTCCCAGCAGGACCAGTCCATCACAGAACACAACAGATGGCCTCCTTCTTTAGAGACTGGAATTTCCCTTCCCATGTGGTTAAAGATGCCCTCCAATGCATCTCATCCATATCCTGCCCCTCCGCCCTCAAACCCCACCCTTCCAACCATAACAAGGATAGAACCCTTCTGGTGCTCAACTTCCACCCTACCAACCTTCAGTTAAACCACATCATCCAATGATATTTCCGCCACCTCCAAACAGATCCCACTACCAGGGATTTATTTCCCTCCCCACCCATTTCCACTTTCCCCAAAGACCATTTCCTCCAAGGCTACCTGGTCAGGTCCACGCCCCCCCCCCCCCCAACAACCCACCCTCCCATCCTGGCAGCTTCCCCTGCCACCACAGGAATTGCAAAACCTGCACCCAAACCTCCTCCCTCACCTTCATCCAAGGCCCCAAAAGAGCCTTCCACATCCATCAAAGTTTTACCTGCATCTCCACCAATATCATTTATTGTAACCGTTGCTCCTGATGCGGTCTCCTCTACAATGGGGAGACTGGACACCTCTTAACAGAGCGCTTTAGGGAATGTCTCTGGGACACCCGCACCAATCAACCCCACCATCCTGTGGCCCAACATTTCAACTCCCCCTCTCACTCTGCCAAGGACATGCAGATCATGGGCCTCCTTCATCACCGCTCCCTCACCACCCGATGCCTGGAGGAAGAACGCCTCATGATCTGTCTCGGAACACTTCAACATCAATGTGGATTTCACCAGTTTCCTCATTTCCCCTCCCCCTCCCAACCCAATCCAATCTTCCAACTCAGCACCCACTCATGACCTGTCCTACCTGCCTATCTTCCTTTCCACCTAACCACTCCCCCCTCCTCTCTGACCTATCACCTCCATTCCCACCCCCATTCACCTATTGTACTCTATGCTACTTTCTCCCAAACCCCACCCCCTCTCATTTATCTCTCCACTCTGCAGGTTCCCTGCCTCTATTCCTGATGAAGGGCTTTTGCCCGAAATATCGATTTTCCTGCTCCTCGGATGCTGCCTGACCTGCTGTGCTTTTCCAGCACCATTCTAATCTAGACTCTGGTTTCCAGCATCTGCAATCCTTGTTTTTACCCAGTTTACGTGGTGTCAACAATTTTTATGTTTTTTCTTAAAATAACATTAAAAAAATGTTAAATTTTAAAATGTTAAAAAAATGTTGAATTATCAACAAAACACAGGGGAGACTTTTCAATGGAGAGAATCAAAAAGAAAATATTATGTTCAATTGCAATAGTTCAGCAATTAAGCAAATAAATTTCAGTAGAAACCTAAAGAGTCAAGATACATTGTATATTGTAAAAGAATCTTATAGCAGTGATGTGATTTGACACAGAATGAGTATTTATTTCACAGAATTCATTCATGCCCTGTATATGAATAATATGTCACATCCAAATATACAGTTTTACACATTCAAGGTTGAAATATAAAAATTCACATCAGACCACAGGATTTAGGAGCAGAAATAGTCCATTTAGCCAACTTAATTTACTCCACCATTCAGTGACAACATGGCTGATCTAATAATCCTCAACTCTATGTTCCTGTGTTTTTTCCCCTGTAACGGTTGATTCCCTGATGATTAGAAATCTGCCTACCTCAGCTTTGAACACACTTAACAACTTGGCCTCAAGAGCCCTCTGCAGGAAAGAGTTATGCAGATTCATTACTCTCTGAGACAAGAAATCTCTTGATGGCTACAGGCCCTGTTAACAAGGGACAAAATCACCATTCCTTCATTATTGCTGGGTCAAAATCCCTTTCTGTCAGCACTGTGAGTGCCTCTAAATCCCCAAATGTGGTGTATACTTGAACTGGTTATGTCCTTGGTGTTTAGGGAAACTACAGCGCTCTGAGGAAGTGAGTTCCAGAGTATTGAGCTAATAACAGTGATATGATATCAAGTCAGAATGGTATGCTTTGGAGGCAAACTTGCAGGTAGCCATTTTCCCATGCATCTGCTACTCTTGTCCGTCTAGAGGTGGAGATCACATATTAGGATGTTGCTTTTGAAGGAGGCTTGTGAGTTATTGTCGTGCATCTTGTATATGCTACACACTGCTACACTGCATATCAGTGGTGTAGGAAGTGAACCTTGAAGGTGATGGATGGAGTCTCAATCAGAGGAACTGTTTTGTTCTAAATGGTACTTGAATTTTGTTGGATTTTCAACCATCCAGGCGGGTCACAAACTTGACCTTTTGCATTGGAAGGCAGTCTGAGGCAGTGGGAGGTGAGGGTGGGAGCAGGCAGTCTGAGGCAATGGGAGGTGAGAGTGGGATCAGGCCGTCTGAGGCAGTGGGAGGTGAGCGAGGCACAGGCAGCCTGAGGCAGTGGAAAGTGAGAGTGGGACAGGCAGTCTGAGACAGTGGAAGGTGAGAGCAGAAGCAGGCAGTCTGAGGCAGTGTGAGGTGAGAGCAGAAGCAGGCAGTCTGAGGCAGTGGGAGATGAGAATGGGAGGAGGCAGCCTGAGGGAGTGGGAGTTGAGAGTGGGTGCAGGCATTCTGAGGCATTGGAAGGTGAGAATGGGAGCAGGCAGTCTGAGGCAGTGGGAGGTGAGAGTGGGACAGGCAGCCTGAGGCAGTTGGAGATGAGAGTGGGAGGAGGCAGCTTGAGGGAGTGAGAGGTGAGAACGTGAGCAGGCAACCTGAGGGAGTGGGTGGTGAGAGTGGGCCAGGCAGTCTGACGCAATGGGAGGTGAGAGTGAGAACAGGCAGTCTGAGACAGTGGGAGGTGTGAGTGGGAGCAGGCATTCTGAGGCATTGGAAGGTGAGTATAGGAGCAGGCAGTCTGAGGCAGTAGGAGAGGAAGGTGGGAGGAGGCAGCCTGAGGGAATGGGAGGTGAGAGTGGGAAAGGCAGTCTGAGGCAGTGGGAGATAAGAGTGGGACAGGCAGTCTGAGGCATTGGAAGGTGAGAATGGGAGCAGGCAGTCTGAGGCAGTGGGAGGTGAGAGTGAGAGCAGACTGTCTCAGGCAGTGGGAGGTGAAGGTGGGAGGAGGCGGCATTGGAAGGTGAGAATGGGAGCAGGCAGTCTGAGGCGGTGGGAGGTGAGATGTGATAGGCATTATGAGGCATTGGGAGGTGAGAGTGTGAGCAGGCAGTCTGAGGCAGTGGGTGGTGAGAGTGGGAGGAGGGAGCCTGGGGGAGTGGGAGGTTAGAGTGGGAGCAGGGAGTCGGAGATGAGAATGTGAGCAGGCAGTCTGAGGCAGTGGGAGGTGAGAGTGGGACAGGCAGCCTGAGGCAGTGGGAGGTGAGAGAGAGCAGACTGTCTCAGGCAGTGGGAGGTGAAGGTGGGAGGAGGCGGCGTGAGGGAGTGGGAGGTGAGAGTGGGGCAGTCAGTCTGATGCAATGGGAGGTGTAAGTGGGAGCAGGCAGTCTTAGGCAGTGGGAGGAGAGACCCGGAGCAGGCAGCCTGAGGCAATGGGAGGTGTAAGTGGGAGCAGGCAGTCTTAGGCTGTGGAAGGTGAGAGTGAGGGCAGTCAGTCTGAGGCATTGGGAGGGGAGAGCAGGAGCAGGCAGTCTCAGACAGTGGGAGGTGAGAGTGAGAGCAGGCAGTCTGAGGCAATGGGAGGAGTAAGTGGGAGCAGTCAGTCTGAGGCAGTGGGAGGTGAGAGTGAGAGCAGGCAGTCTGAGGCAATGGGAAGTGAGAGTGAGAGCAGGCAGTCTGAGGCAATGGGAGGTGTAATGTCAGGCTTGAAGCAGGGGAGATCAATTGCTCGTTTGGAGTGCAAGACCAGCATGGCCAGGCACGTGTGAATGGTGGTATTGAACTGTTAACAATGTTTCTTTGTTTTTTCACTTTTTAGTGAGAAAGACTTTAATGTTTAACGTTTAACTTTGTTTTTCTTACTTTTCTGCTTTGTATCTACGAATCTGTACCTCGGTACCATCATACCTAAAATGGTACCATAAGTTGTGACTTGTAATTTTTTCACTGTACTCACATGGCTATAAACCTAATTCAATTCAATAGCAGTGCCAATGAATGTCACAGAGTGATGGTCAGATTTTCTCTTGTTTGAGGTAATCAGTGCCTGGCACTATGTGCTACAAATGTTACTCAGCATCTGTCAGCCGAAGCTTTTATGT
Organism: Hemiscyllium ocellatum; assembly: GCF_020745735.1. NCBI lineage: Eukaryota > Metazoa > Chordata > Chondrichthyes > Orectolobiformes > Hemiscylliidae > Hemiscyllium > Hemiscyllium ocellatum. Next base: position 27,692,753 of record NC_083432.1, read on the forward strand.
TGTCTCGCTGTTGTTGCAGATGGACATGGATTGCTTCAATTTGTAAGGATGTATTTAAAAAATCTTGACTATTATGTAATCATCAGTGGACACATTCTCATTTCTAACATTATGATGGACGGCAGGTCTGTTGATGAGGCAGCTGAAGAAGGTTGAGTCGGGGGTAATGACCTTCAAAACTCCTGCAGTCCTGAGCAGGCTATCACTGAATAAGTGCCAGATGACAGCACTTTCAATGACACTTTCCCTCAGTTTGATGATTCTGTTACAATTGTCTCGGTGATAATTTGGTTGGGTTAGTTCAGAATATGATGCTTGACTAAGAAGTTAAGAAAATCACTATTGAGTCTCAGCTTCATTTTTTCCCTCTTTTTGGTCTTTCTTCCTAGTGGCTTCCAAACCTGTTGGTAAGATAACCATTCCGGAAAGCCTTGTCACCATCCTCATCCTCACTGCTTGGGCAAGGATAACTTTGGATTTATTTGATCTTAACCCTGTACTAACAAGACCGATCAAGTACTCAGAATTTGTTAACTATACTGTTTTCCTCTTGTGTTTGTGACAATGTCCTGATCAAAAAGACTTTGTAGCATTTACCATCATTCTGATTTCTTGATGTACCATATTGTTCTTGGCTCTTTTTTGCCTAGGCATGACTTTATATTCCCAGAAGTACTTTTTAACGAGATAAAATCCCATATGAGAAATGTTATTTTAAAAATAGCTGTGAAACTGGACTAAATGAGGTGACTGTCACAGAAGCTACATGTTGGATTAAATGTTCATGTCTTTTGATACACATTGGCTACAACAGTTCAAACACAAGTTTAGGAAAACAAGAAACACCTAAATCAATAACACAGGAGAGGAGCATTATATTTTGCCAGTTTTTTAAAAAAAAGTCTCAATATCACTTGTGCTAGTCCCTTTGTTAAGGATAATTTCATAGCATCAATATCAAACAGGAATTGACATGTCTTACCTTTTGGCTATTCCTAAGTTAAATACTGCAGGTAATTTTGTTTCAATTTGAGGAAAAAAAGGGAAAACACTCCGACAGAATGAAAATTCAAACAGTGCTCGTATGTTTGCTTACAGACAAAGGATGGTTTCAATGCGTAAGCATTCCCAATCTAATACTTACATTGGATCATAGATTTTACTTGACAACTAGAGCCAGAGAGTCATAGAGATGGACAGCATGGAAACAGACCCTTTGGTCCAAATCATTCATGCCAACCAGACATTCCAACCCAATCTAGTCACACCTTCCAGCACCTGGCCCACATCCTTCCAAACCCTTCCTATTCATATACCCATCCAAATGCCTTTTAAATGTTGCAATTATACCAGCCTCCACCACTTCCTCTGGCAGCTCATTCCATACACGTACCGCCCTCTGCATGAAAAAGTTGTCCCTTAGGTCTCTTTTATATCTTTCCCCTCTCACCCTAAACCTATGCCCTTTCGTTCTGGACTCCCCCACCCCAGGAAAAAGATTTTGTCTATTTATCCTATCCAAGCCCCTCATAATTTTGTAAACCTCTATAAGGTCACCCGTCAGCCTCTTACACTCCAAGGAAAACAACCCCAGCCTGTTCAGATGCTTCAGATAATGTTAGAATTAGAACTGAATGTTGAAATCATTGCATTTGATTAATGTTGGAATTCTGGGTGTTCTGAATAAGAAGTTTTTAAAAATGGTTTGAATGATGTAGAGGATTAATCCTCAAGAGACAACTTGGAACTTCCTTGGTCCTGAAAACTCCTCACTTCTTGCACTGGAGTGCGATATCAACTTCCAGTCTCACAGAATGATTCCAGTACAATAGGAACCAGTTGGTCAAAGTTTCTGTCAGAGTGAACAGTTTCTCTTACTGATTTTGGATCGACTCTCCTGTCCTGTGGCTCACAGTTAGTGTGTCAGTATCCCTTAAAGAGACATACTCAAGATATCCACATTGTCTCATGACATATAATCTGAGGGTATAAAGGTCCCAGACTCAATCTTCACTGGGCCATTTCAAGCATGACACTTTGGCGAAAGCATGTTACTCTTTGTAACAGAATAGCTTAACATAAGCCCAGATACTGAAATGCTGTGTTTGCAATTTTGTCTCCATGATCAGATGTAATAAACATCTGTTGAATATTTCAATAGCACTTCAGCCATAACTAGTTGTTACATTCTGAGAGCTAACAGAAGCTCAGGTACAAATACCCAGCGTACAAATGGCGTGGCAAAGCCTCCACACATCAGAGTGGCAGTTCAGACTCCATACATTTTTAAGAACATTAAGGTAGCTTAAAATTTCAAAAGGTAGGCAGAATGCAAAGGGCCACATTCTTTCAACAAGCACCCAGTTTTGTAGTTTTAAAAAGCTGTCTTGCTACATCACTGGCTGTTAAATTTCTTTCAGTTTAATTTTCTTGAAGATCTCTCTAAAGGCATACTGTGACCTCATCGCAGGAAATGAATTCTATTTTTAGTAAATGTGAATGCGTAATATGTATTGTCCACATTTCATATTGCAGTGCATCCACAATAAATAGTACATTCCTGTCCAAATTCTCTATTTTAAAGTCATACTGCATTACAATGGCAGTATGATTGTTCAATTTTTAATTTTATGAATCATGAAGCAAATTCCACCCATTTAGTCATACGTTTTATTGGAAGGAATTCTTTGAAAAACAATTATCAAATGATCTGCTTGGCTATCCAGGGTGAATAAGTCAATTTTTGAAATAAGTCTTTGGTTCTATGGCAGAAAAGCTAGAAAGGGTTCTGCAACATTTTCATATGAATTCCCACACTTGCATGTCTTGTTGATGTAATACTCCATTCAATCCATTTCTCCATAAGTGCTTTGTTTGTTCTACATTTGTCAAGTGCTCCCAAGAACTAAACTACATACAGCATGTAAAGAACATGGATTGACACTTCACTGAATAATTGAGATATAGTCACCCATCTCACCCATCTATCCACCACATCCAAATCCTCCCATCACTCTTCCCATTCACTCATTCAACAACTCGTCCATCCAGTCATTTGGTTTCATTCAAATTGGACATTCAATGTTGCCTCAAACATCTAGTGCTGTAGGGAGTGGACATGTCCTGCATCTCCCATCTCTATACAACTTCAGAGTCCCCTGCAGTATGCTGTGCACCACTTTTCTGGAAAAGCTCAGAACAGAAGCTCCTAAGAGAATACAGAGTGGTGTTGAGTTGGGAGAGTTTTTGAGCAGTGTGGCAATCTGACTCGATCCACATCGCTGGATGTTATCTCGAATTTATTAACCATCTTATAGATAACCCACACTTACAGATGTAGAGATGTACCATATGAAAACACATCCATAGGTCCAACTCATCCATGCTGACCAGATATCCTAAACTGCTCTAGTCCCATTTGCCAGCAGTTGGTCTGTATCCTTCCTATTCATACTCCCATCCAGATGCCTTTTAAATGTTGCAATTATACTTCTTGTCCAGTTTAACTTTACCTCCTGTGGTATGACTTTTGACTCAAGCTAACTTTGGCAAAAATTTCATTTCACTGTGTATTTTATATCTGTAAATCTCTGTGTCACATTTTGCCCACTGTTCTGTAATTGCTGGTCTCTGGCCAAAGCTGGTCATTTCCTGGTGAAAGAGATTTGGAGAGACAAATCTGGAAAATTTCAATGTTTACCAGAACACCATGCAAACCTACTCAGTACTACCAGGTAACAACCTCTTGTAGCAGAATATCTCTCATTTGGAAGTTAAACATCACACAACACCAGGTTATAATCCAACAGGTTTAATTAGAAGCTCCTTCCTGATGAAGGAGCAGCACTCCGAAAGCTCGTGTGCTTCCAATTAAACCTGTTGGACTATAACCTGGTGTTGTGTGATTTTTTTACTTTGTACACCCCAGTCCAACACCGGCATCTCCAAATCACCTCATTTGGAAGAATTCAATAAAGGTATTTACCTCATGAACCTCAGCCTTTACCACTATTGTCTGGGAAATTAATCACCTTTTGTCCCTTAACGTTGTTGTGCTCATGCACAAACAAAATCTAATCCCTCCATTTATTACCCTGAATCAAGTAACCTGTTGTATATTGGTCTGAAAAGGTTAACACTGAGGAATGTCATATGGACTACCCAATATGATGACGGATTTGTGGCAGAATAACTAAGGATCTCAAGGGAGTGATACTGAACATCTGACCCTTCGCAAAGTATTTGTAAAATGTTTATTAGATCAATGTAACCTGGAACTAGCATGCAATAAACTGTGTCCTGTTAAACACAAGAGATCTTCTAGTTCAACCATTCCTGTACCAAACTAGATTAATTAGGCTCTGTTGTTGCTGACATTTAATGATCATGGGGTCAGCAGCTTCATCATGAGCAGGTATGTCCTTAGTAAAGGGCTTACGTTTGTGTCCCTCTGCCCCCACCTCAACGAATTCCATACCCGCCACGATGTGGAGCTGTTCTTCTGCCACCTCCACCTCCATGCTTTGATCTTCGAAAAAATTCCCAACCTCCCTCCGAGGGCCCCTTCTCCGGCCTCCAACCTTCCCCATCCACCTGGTGTGGTGGCTCCCCGCCCACCACCCGCCAGCCTTGACCTCTTCATTGCTGACTGCCAACATGACATCAGCCGCCTCAATTTCTCCACCCCCCCCCCCCATCCACTCCAACTTCATCCCTTCCAAATGTGCAGTGTTCCACTCTCTCTGCACCAACCCTATTTGACCTTCAAACACACTTACAAAGGCGGGGCAGTGATAGTCTGGAGAACGGACCTCTAAATTGCCAAGGCCAAATGCCAACTCTCTGACACCACATCCTACCTCCCCCTTGACCATGACTCTACCTTGACCCATCAGGCCAAAATCACTCGCACTGTCTGTGCCCTCATTGCTTCCCCTCCACTACCTCCAATCTCATTGACCCCTAGCTCCACACTGCACAGTTCTATCTGGTTCCCAAGATTCACAAGCCCAACTACCCCAGCTGACCCATGGTCTTCACATGCTCTTGCTCCACTGAACTTATCTTGTCCTGTTTTGACTCTATCTGCTCCCCTTTGGTTCAGGCACTTCCCACCCACATCAATGACACTAACCATGCCCTCCACTTCTTAGTACCTTAGTACATTCTAATTCTCCAGCCCCTAGTGATTAATCTTCGTTATGGACATGCAATCCTTATATATGTCCATACCCCACAAGGATGGCCTTCAGCCCCTCAGCTTCCTCCTCTCCAACAAACCCATCCAGTCCCCCTCCACAAATACCCTCCCCCGCCTTGCCGAACTAGTCCTCACCCTAAATAACATTTCCTTTAATTCCTCCCTTTTCCTCCAAATCCAAGGGGTAGCCATCAGCACTCGGATGAGCCTCAGCTACTCCTGCCGCTTTGTTGGCTGCATCGAACAGTCCCTCTTCTGTACCTACACAGGCATTGGGCCCTGACTCTTCCACCGTTACATCGATGACTGCATTGATGCAGTATAATTCATTGATTTTACCCACAACTTCCACCACGCACTCGAATTCACTTGGTCTATCTTGGACGCCTTCCACTCCTTTCATGACCTCCCTACTTTCACCTCAGGTGATAGTCTCCAGACAGATGTTTACTACAAATCCATAAACTCTCACAACTACATGGACTACACCTCCTCCCACCCAATATCCTGCAGGAACTCCATCCCTTTCTCCCAATTCCTCCACCTCCACTGCATCTGCTCAGATGAGGAGACATTCCACTCCCAAGTATCCCAGATGTCCACCTATTTCGAACAATGTGCTTTTCCATCCATCACCCAGACAGTCCTCCACTGCACCACCTCCATTTCCTGTTCCACTGCTCTAACCCCCATCTCCTCTAACTGCAATAATGACAGGATCTTTACCTACCACCCCACCAGTCTCTGCATCCAACGTATCATCCTTAAATATTTCTGCCAACTCCAATTAGACTCCGCCACCAAGAACATCTTCTCTGCCCCATCCTTCTCTGCCTTCCGCAAAGACCGTTCCCTTCGACAGTCCTTGGTTTGTGCCACTTTCTCCACCAACCCCCCCCTCCGAACACTCCGGTACCTTCCCCTGCAACCAGAAAAGCTGCAAAACCTCCTGGCACACTACCCCCCTCACCTCTGTCTAATGCCCCAAGCAGTCCTTCCAGGTGAGAGAGAGGTTCACCTGCCTGTTCTCCAACCCAGTTTACTGTATCAAGTGCTCCCGATGTGGTCTACTCTACATCAGGGAGACCAACGATAAATTTAGGGAACGTTTCACCGAGCATCTCAGCTGAGCCTGCAGAGACCAACCAGACATCCCAGTGTCTGCCCATTTTAATTCCCCTTCCCACTCCCTTTCTGTGATGACCATCCTTCACCTCCTCCACTGCCACAGTGAATCAGACCACAATTTGGAGGAACAACACCTCAACTTCCACCTGGGAAGCCTACAGCCTGGAGGACTCAACGTTGAGTTCACTAATTTCAAATAACCTCCCTTCCCATCCCCCAACTCCCTTCCATTCCTCTCATCAACCCTTCCTTTTAGCCACCAACTGGATTGATTCCTCCCATCGACCAACCAGGTCATACCCTCTACCTGTTTTTACCTATCCCCACCTCCCCACCCTGCCTGCCCCAACCCCTCCTGCAGCTCCCCCTACACTTATCCCCAGTCCTGAAGAAGGGTTACACCTGAAACATTGAGTTCTCCACATGCTGATGCTGCCTGGTTTGCTGTGTTCTTCCAGCCTCCTGCTTGTCTACCTTGGATTACAGCATCTGCGGTTTTGATACCTCTCATCGTGTGCAGGAGCTCATACACTGCCATGAAATGCCATGCCCAGACAGTATCATTCTTGCATCAATGATCCTCCAAAGTAGAGACCTCGGTCTTTCAAACCATTGCTAAAATGTTTTAAACTTGGTTTTCATCCTCTGGGGACTCCTCTCTACCACAATTCTATATCTATAATTGCCTTACGTGTGAATAAACTAAAGCTGGGCACTTTATTCTAACTGAGGGATGACTTAAATTGAAGCATATACTTAATTGCTCTGTTAATAAAACAAACTTTCTAATACAGTTCCTCTTCAGTTAACATAAAAGAGTCCAAAGTTTACAGTTCTGCCACTCTGGGTTTTGGCCATGATTGATCATTATATCTGCTTCTTTCAGAAGTTCAGCTCCTTTTCCCTGCAAAAAGCTTTGCAGCTGCCAAAAAAAATATTTGTTTACTTCCTGATGTTGCTGTTAGCCAAAAAGCCTTTGGCCTGTGGTGCTAATCCTTGTATTTAAGCTCCCAGAACCTTCAGTCTCTAACTGCCTTGCTTGATCCAAAATTGAATAAAACTCTCCCCTACTGTTGCAAAATTATAATAAAGCAGCAGAACACAACCCTGTGGTATGCCAGAAATCAGCCGACCCACCACATTGATTAATTTTGCTATTAATCAGAACAAACAGCTTTGTATTATCATGACATTTTTCATAAGTTTATAAATCCATGTGCTGGTGCATTATTTCTCAAAATGCCACTGTAGACTTTTTCCCAGAGCAGTTTGCTTCATGTGGTCCATTTGTGAACTCCAAGGTCACTTCTTGATTTCACTGAATTCGTCTGGTCTGTATTTTCATATTTATAGACTTCTAGCTTCATTCTGTTAGATTCATTCTGACCAAAGTGCTGCGATGGTAAATCCAGGGACAGTTAATAAAGTTTTAGTTTAACAAATTAAGGATTTCAAATTGTTTTAGATTAATTGTATGTGTTTTATTTTACTACTATGTCTTGCCTTTTTAAGATACAATGATCGAGAGCAAGGTCATAAAAGCTACACAGTCATGGTATTGTGACATGAACACTGAAGAATAATTGTGTTTTAATTTTTACGGATCATTTCATGTTGTGAAAATATAAACAAACTGTTCCTTCCACACACAGAATACTAATTACATCACAGAAACAATGGGGAACCACTGAGAAAATTTCTCCTCTGGTTAGAAAAGAACAGCAGGCATTAGTCTCAGCAAAGTTAATCTGGAAAGAATACACTGATCTTGCCTTTCTATCTCACTGAGAAAGGACTTCTAGTTGTGAATTATACAGATTCACTCGAAGCCGATCGAATGCACTAAGATATTAAAAATCTTGATTACGAGGAACATTCCTGTGCATAAGCCATATTGCCTGTTAAGGATTCAGGTCATACTTCTGTGTCAACATTTCCTGAAAGTTTTGTGGTGTAAACAGTCATTGTTATTGTAGGCTTTGGCCACTAAAGTTTCAGAAATTCCTATCCTGACTGTTTTCATATCTTGACCATGAGTAAAGCCTCATTTTAGTTTATTGTATAATGAAGAGGTTAAAATAATGATTTATATGATATTTACCATATTGCATTCATGTCTGCATAAATGTAGGTTCAGATCATTCAATATTCTGCATTTAGTGAACTTCACTGCTCTAATTATATTGATACTTTGTTATTTCAAAACAGATTATTGCATTCCCTTTTTCCCATTCTCTGATTTTTTCTCTCCCTAGGGCACAATTTTTCTCAGAGCACATAACTCCTGAATCACTCGACTCTGCTGGCAAGTGCTGAGAGCTGCTGCATTGTGACCATGTACTTGCTGTATGAGGGAAGTCCTTCCTTTGCCTTTCATCCTTTGAGGAAACACCTGACCTCCACCCAGCACTTCCACACAATTGAAAGCCTGAGTTAAGCAAATCATTATAGCAATGGTAATTCTGTCCAGACTTTCACTTTAACAGTCTATGGTACAGCATGTGATAGCATACATCATACCACTCAGTGTAATTCCATTTATGGAGAATCTTTAATTTACAAGATCAAAAACCTGCAATGTAAAGCGAAACACTGTTGTTACATTCTTAAATGAGCTGCTGGAGAGAATTACTTCACCGATGCATGATGGAGAGCAGACTTGGTTGGATTGCTTCCAGGAAGACATGTCATTGCAAGCTGGTGCTTTAAAAGTTTGCATTTCACTGCTCAGCGTGAGTGGGTCACAGGAGAACACTAGTCAGTTCTGGTTGTTTGCAAGGAAAAGTTAATCTTATGTAGTGCAGTGGAGGGTTAACCACATTAATGGTACTTTTGTTATTGTTCTGTCATCGATACTTCAAATTTTCTGATGGAATGTCATTTTATAGATATTATCTGATGGGTAAGAACAATGTATACATGACATCAATTGAAGTGTCAAAGAGTACACGACTGAGTCAATACTATTTAGCTGTAAGTTTGGTTTATTCATTAACTTCTCCACAGGGAACAATTTGTAACCTTATACTGAAAGTATATCAAATCTATAAAGGAAAAGTGCTTTTGCTACTTTGTACATGCAGATGTTTCCAGGATTTGTTTAGAAGCAACAGGAAAGCGTTTTCCTCTTGTTTGAGATATTTGGTCCATTTAAGTGTATGACTAATCTTTGCTCACAGTTAAGTGTTCAATGAAAAATCATTGAATGCTCCAGTGACACATGGTTCACCAATCATGCCCTGTTTGGTTTTTGTCAGTGCCTGCATCCAATGAGTCATAACTTTAACACCCTAACTATTAAGTTTTTTTTAATAAATGTTTGTAACTGTTGTAAAGCTGGTCCATTCAATTTTTCCACTCTTAATCACATCTGTGACCTGATGAATCTCAAATAGCTTGCTTGTATAAATAAAGAGTAACAAACATTACCACTTGCAGTTCTCCTCCAAGCCACTCCTCATTCTGAATTGGAAACTTATTGCCATTCCTTGAGTGTTGTTGGGTCAAAACCTGGAATTTCATCCCTTCAGCACATGGACTATGGTGGTTCAAGAAGGCAACTCACCACCACCTTCACAAGGGCAGCTAGGGATGGGAAAGAATGCTGGTAAAGCTGATGACATCCACATCCATGAGCAAATTTTTATTTAAAAAAGGAAATGGTGGGATCACCTCTGGAGTGCTCTGCCCAGTTTTGGTCACCTTATTCATGGAACAATGTGAATGTACTGAGGCAATTCAGAGAATATTTACTGATTGAGTACTTGGATTAAGAAGTTAAAAATCACACAACACCAGATTATAGTTCAACAGGTTTAATTGGAAGTACACTAGCTTTCGGACCGACGCTCCTTCACCAGGTGATGAAGGTGATTATCACCTGATGAAGGACCGTTGCTCCGAAAGCTAGTGTACTTCCAATTAAACCTGTTAGATTATACCCTGGACTTGTGTGATTTTTAACTTTGTACACCCCAGTCCAACACCAGCATCTCCAAGTCATGACTACTTTGGATTAAGGAGGTTGCCTAATGTAGACAGGGTGGAGAGAATATACCTGCTGGAGTTTAGAAAAGTCAGGGGTTACTTAATGGAAAGATATAAAATCATGATGGGCTATGACAGGGTGGATAGAGTCATAGAGTCATAGAGATGTATAGCATGGAAACAGACACTTCAGTCCAACCCGTCCATGCCGAACAGATATCCCAACCCAATCTAGTCCCAACTGCCAGCACCCAGCCCATGTCCCTCCAAATCCTTCCTATTCATATACCCACCCAAATACCTCTTAAATGTTGCAATTGTACCAGCCTCCACCACATCATCTGGCAGCTCATTCCATACACGTAACACCCTTGTGTGAAAATGTTGCCCGTTAGGTCTCTTTTATATCTTTCCCCTCTCACCCTAAATCTATGTCCTCTAGTTCTGAACTCCCCAACCCCAGGGAAAAGACTTTGTCTATTTATCCCATCAATGCCCCTCATAATTTTGAAAACCCCTATAAAGTCACCCCTCAGCCTCCGATGCTCCAGGGAAAACAGTCATAGCCTGTTCTGCCTCTCCCTGTAGCTCAGATCCTCCAAACCTGGCAACATCCTTGTAAATCTTTTCTGAACCCTTTCAAGTTTCACATCATCTTTCCGATAGGAAGGAGATGAGAATTGCACACAATACTCCAATGTCCTGTACAGCTACAACATGACCTCCCAACTCCTGTACTCAATGCTCTGACAAATAAAAGAAAGCATACGAAACGCCTTCTTCACTATCTTATCTACCTGCGACTCCACTTTCAAGGAGCTATGAACCTGCACTCCAAGGTCTCTTCGTTCAGCAACTCTCCCTAGGACCTTACCATTAAGTGTATAATTCCTGCTAAGATTTGCTTCCCCAAAGTGCAGCACATCGCATTTATCTGAATTAAATTCCATCTGCCAATTCTCAGCCCATTGGCCCATCTGGTCCAGACCCTGTTGTAATCTGAGGTAACTCTCTTCGCTGTCCACTACACTTCCAATTTTGGTGTCATCTGCAAACTTACTAACTGTACCTCTTACGCTCGCATCCAAATCATTTATGTAAATGACAAAAAGTAGAGGGCCCAGCACCGATCCTTGTGGCACTCCACTGGTCACAGGCCTTCAGTCTGAAAAACAACCCTCCACCGCTACCCTCTGTCTTCTACCTTTGAGCCAGTTCTGTATCCAAATGACTAGTTCTCCCTGTATTCCATGAGATCTAACTTTGCTAATTAGTCTCCCATGGGATGACTGATATAAAGAAGATGTTTTAGAGTTATAGAATCATTGAGATGTACAGCATGGAACAGACCGTTTGGTCCAACCCGTCCATGCCAATCAGATATCCCAACCCAATCTAGTCCCACCTGCCAGCACCCAGCCCATATCCCTCCAAACCCTTCCTATTGATACAGCCATCCAAATGCTTTTGAAATGTTGCAATTGTACCAGCCTCCACCACTTCCTCTGGCAGCTCATTCCATACGTGTACCACCCCCTGCGTGAGAAAGTTGCCTCTTAGGTCCCTTTTATATCTTTCCCCTCTCACCCTAAACCTGTGCCCTCTACTTCTGGACTCCCCCACCCCAGGGAAAAGACTAGGAGAAAGTGAGGACTGCAGATGCTGGAGTACCAGAGTTGAAAAATGTGGTGCTGGAAAAACACAGCAGGCAGGCAGCATCAGAGGAGCAGGAGAATCGACGTTTTGGGCATAAGCCCTTCTTCAGGTCCCGTCCCCGGATGCAACCCGACCTGCTCTGTTTCTAGATTTGACCTGCTCATAACATGGCCTCAATGTCCCACACCAGGCATGATATCCCCCACTGGCTTTGACCTCCCCTAAACACTCCCATCACTTATCCTGGCCTTTTGCTACTTTGCCTTCTGACACCTTACCCACGTTACACTTTAGCCCCTCCTTCTTTGACACCTTACTGATCTGTCACCCTAATCTTGCTCCTGCCTTATGTATTTATGCTTTGGACAAAATTGCCAAAATTTTTGTCTGATGATTGTGGAAAAAGGTAATTAACTCCTGCCAAACAAAAATAGCAACATGGCTCGCTTTTCCTCAATTGTTCTCTGTTACGAGGGATCTGTCAAAATGATAATACGGCTCCATATTTCTGAAGGCACTCTGATTGAAATCTCCTGTCAGCAGTGCAGAACTCTTTGTTGTGCAAAAAAGGAGCAGATTGTCAATGTGTGTGACATTGCCACTCCTTGGCCAACCTGGTCCTGTCAGGATTCTGATCCTACAGTACATTGTATGTACAAAGCCAACTGACTGAAGGCACCACATGGACTCCATTTCACAGACAAAATTGTTTAAAGCAAAGCAGGTAGCTATGTGACCAGAATGTTACATGCTGGGATGGCATGTATCTCTCTTAGTAGTATAAGCTGATCTGGTCTGAAATCTATACCATTGTACAACCCATGAGCAATAAATGTCAGCATTGCCAGTGATGTCCATCTGCTGAAAATATCTTTTTTTAAAAGTTCCAAGCCATAGAACGGAAAGCCAATTAACCGTCAGATGAACATTGAAGTCAGGATTGCAATGAATCTTTAGTGTTGACAGGATGTTAAACATTTGTTGGGTGAATGTTAAAAATTGTTATAGTATTAGTCAGAATACGCAGAGTTCTCCTGGACCTTGGGTTACATCCCTCCATTAACTAGACCTTTACCTTCTGATTAATTTTTCAATGCTATTTGTGGAATTGTGCAATCTGAAAAATACCCTTACTACGCTTGCTGACATAACAAGTAACTGTATTTTAATAATTCATGTTATGCAAACCATTTTGAGGCAATTCCAACAGACACAATGAAGTGTTATTATGTACATAAGGCTTTTACAACATTTTTTAAATAACACTGCTTTAAATATCTGCATGCATATAACTTGGGGGTGACGGTGATCAAGCCTTGAATTTGTTGGAACCTTTTGTTGAACTCCGCAAACTCTGTAAATGATTCAAATTTGATTCTTTATAAATTAATTTCTTGGTGCTACTCAGTTTAAAATATTGAACACAGCTGAGAATTATTAAGCAACATTTTAAAAATAGACAATAGTACCTTCCAATTATTTGCATTTCATTTGTTCTCCATTTTTAAATGTTATTCTTTACATCTAACTTGCAATTTTTGGAATATTTTTCCCCTGCTGTTATTATCCTTGTTCATTATTATTTTCATTTTTGTTAAATAGTCTGTATCACAGAAGCTAATTGTAATTGACGACCTGCAATTTGTTAATTCCGAGGTCAGATGTTCCAAGATTTTCTCATCTATTCATTCACCTTAGTTATATATTAAGCTCCATGATAACAGTGAGTTTAAATGGTAATCAGGGTGTATTAAGGTGAATTATCTCTTCATTTTCTGCTGTCGGGTTTTATACTTGCTTTGTTGTTCAAATATCTTGGCATTTGTATAAATGACCCAAATGGGTGACACTACTTTGATTACATGCTACATATCTTGATGGATCTGAATGTTGAGTGGGATTTTTCACAGGATGTGCTAGCAACCATATTACATGATCAGCGCAAAAATACATCAGATCAATCAATTTTTAGATGGCAAAATCTTTGAAAGGGAGGTCATATTTTACCAGTACAGCTTTGCTGAATGTTGGACTCATGGGAAGGTGAGCAAGTTAAAGTTTATTCTATTCTTTTATTCAGTATCCCAAACGAGCTAGCATCCCAGCTGGGCTGCTATACTTCCTGTCACGCGGGTCGAAAGTGAGGAAACAGAACTGTTTGAAATGTGCGCTCTGTTGCCAGCTACTTTGAAGATTTTGCAGGGGGTAATTTCATGAGGGCATGCTTGTGCCCTTATACTGCTGACCTTTGTCCTTTCACCCATGCTCCTGTCAGTCACACAACAGGGCCCTAGGGTGAGACACACCGCTATTGCAATAAGGAAAATATTCAGAACAGGTGAGCTGCCTGACCTCCCAGCAACATGTTGAAAAGTGATTTTGTAGCAAGCAAAAGCATTTTAAAGCATTTTTTGAATGTTTGCTTATGCTGTCTTGTACACTGGCAAAACAAACCAAGACATCAGAGGTAGTCCTGTGTTTGTGAATCTGAGGCCTATATTTTACAGCCTTTGGGTCTGTGCTAAATGGCTTGATAAGACAGCAGTAATAGAAGCCTGGTATCTCCAGCTAAGATGGAGATGTGCAAAAAGGGAAGAGAAGGCAGGAATGCTGTGATTATCAAGGTAACGGCAAAGTGAGTGAGGGCTATGACGGCAAGTGAGGAGCCCAGAGATGTAGCCTGGTCCAGTCCATGCACTGGGTGCATATTCCTGAGCACACACAGTCCTTGCACTATCATTCAAAGATAGTTGCTGGTGCAGCATTGAATTGCAGAAGTGTCTTGTAACTGATGTATTCATATGTCCCTATTCCTTTTGTTCATCTTTGCAAAATAACTCATCAGTCACATCTCTACATTCACCTTCCAAACCACTGTGCCACCTCCTTTTGTCAGAGTCAGAGTCAGAGTCAGAGAGATGTACAACATGGAAACAGACCCTTCGGTCCAATTGTCCACCCCGACCAGATATCCCAACCCAATCTAGTCCTATTTGCCAGCACTTGGCCCATATCCCTCTAAAAACCTTCCTATTTATGTCCCCATCCAGATGCCTTTTAAATGCTGTCATTGTACCAACCTCCACCACTTCCTCAGGTAGCTCATTCCATACACCCACCACCCTCTGCATGAAAATATTACCCCTTAGGTCCCTTTTATATCTTTCCCCACTCACCATAAACCTATGCCCTCTCATTCTGGTATCCCCCACCTTAAGGAAAATACTTCATCTATTTATCCTATCCATGTCCATCATGATTTTATAAAGCTCTATAAGGAGACCCCTCAGCCTCCAACGCTTCAGGAAAAACAGCCCCAGCCTGTTCAACCTCTCCCTGTAGCTCAAACCCTCCAAACCTGGCAACATCCTTAGAAATCTTTTCTGCACACTTTCAAGTTTCACAATATCTTTCTGATAGGAAGGCGACCAGAATTGCACGCAATATTCCAAATGTTGCCTAATCAATGTTCTATAACATCTGAACATGACCTCCCAATTCCTGTACTCAATACTCTGACCAATAAAGGAAAGCATACCAAACGTGTTCTCTATCCTATCTACCTGCGACTCCACTTTCAAGGAGCTATGAACCTTCACTCTAAGGTCTCTTTGATCAGCAACACTCCCCAGGACCTTAGCATTAAGTGTATAAGTCCTGCTTTGATTTGTCTTCCATAATGCTTTCCTCTCTTTCACTGCATGCTCACAATAGGGCAAAAAGAGTCAAGATGGAGGGTCGGCTTCCTCCTCCCTTTATGAGGAGAGGATGCTGACTCTGACTGCCCCAAGGTGACCTTGGACAGGAATTGGAGTCTGCCCTTGACTTACTGCGTCAGGAAGTCCTGAACAAAGGCTATCCTCCTTATCTTGACTAAGGCCTGCTGGATCCATAATAAACTTCCTGCCTTTAGGTCAGCAGTAAACGGCAATCCAAAACAACAGTCATATAAGCCTGAGATCTCTGGCTGAGGGGGCAAAGGGAAAAAGAGGCAAGGGAAGACAATGCAAAGGAGGGATTCTGTTAGCATCCAGGTAATGTCAAAGTGAGTGGGGGCTTTGACAGCAAGCAAAAATCCTGGAGAAGCAGCCTAGTCCAGACCTTTGGCTGAGTATGTGTGTCCCTGAGTGCACAGTGCCCTTGCAGCATCATTAAAATGATAGTGGCTAGTGTAACATTGAATTGCAGAAGTCTTCTGTTAGTGATATATTCATGTGTTCATAGTCCTTGTTTATGTTTGCAAAAGAAGTCAGCTGTCGCATCTCTACATTCACCTTCCAAACATGTGACCACTACCACCCACATGAGTAGTAGAGGCATGGGAACACCCACATGTTCCCCTCCCAGTAACCATCCTTACTTGAAACTATATCCACCATAGCATCACTGTCACTGGGACAAAATGCTGGAACTCCTGACCCAACAGTGGATATATCTACACCCCCGTGGTCAGCACTGGTTCAAATTGTCAGCTCACCACTATCTTCACAAGGATGGGCAAAATGCTGTCCTGGTCAGCAATGATCAAAAAAAAACAAATAGAAAGATTCTGTTTTGTCACTTTTAAACACACAGCAACTTTAGCTGACCTTCTGAAGTCATTTACAGTCCCTCATAGAGTTTTCCAGAATCTTTCTCTTTTGACTCTTCACAGGTTTTTTTAATGTTTTGCTCAAATCCAAATCATTGAGGAAAACTGTATCTGACCTGGGCCAGTGTCCCTATGATTTTCTTTCTGGCTGCGTAGAACTCTGAGGTCCACGTATGGCAGTGACTTCATGAACCAGAGGTCAATGCAGCAATTAGTGTGCTAACGCCAGTCACTGTGCTTGGAACGGCCATGTGTGCATGCGGGCAAGTTGGCTCCGACACATAGAGTACCCCACTTTCAAACTTCACCCAATCTCAATAAAACCAAAATTCATTGCTTCCTGTCCATCAAAAAGCTTTCTAACTATTTTCATGCAGTTCCACTGCCATAATTTACCTCCAGGTTTTGAGACAAACCTCTTGTCGGTCACTTTATCAGTTGCAGCAATGGGCAGAGAAATGGCAGATAGAGTTTATTCTGGGTAAGTGTGTGATGCTTCATTTGGGGAGATGAAATGTTAAGAAAAAGTATACAGTTAATGGCAGGACCCTGAACAGCATTAATGTGTAGAGGGTTCAAGTCCATAGCTCCCAGAAAGTGACCACGCAAGTAGATATGATGGTAGATTAGATTGGATTACTTACAGCATGGAAACAGGCCCTTCGGCTCAACAAGTCCACACCGACCTGCCGAAGCACACCCACCCAGACCCATTCCCCTACATTTATCCCTTCACCTAACACTACGGGCAATATGGTATGCTTGCCTTTACTGGATGGGGAACTGAATGCAAGAGTCAGCATGTCATGTTGCAGCTTTACAAGATTCTGGTTAGGTCACACTTAGAGTATTACGTTCAATTCTGGTCACCACATTACAGGTCGGATGTGGAGGCTCTAGCGAGGGTGCAGAAGATGCTGCCAGGACTAAAGGGTTTGAGTTATAAGAAGAGGCTAGAAAAATGCGGGTTGTTTTCTCTGGAGTGGCAGAGTCTGAGGGGAGACTTGCTACATGTTTATGGCATGAGGTGCATAGATGGGGTTGCTGGTCAGAATTGTTTATCCAGAGTTGAAATGTCTAATACTAGGGGGCTTGCATTTAAGACGAGAGGGGGAATGTTCAAAGAAAATGTGAAGGACAAGCTTTTCACACAGAGTGATAGGGGTCTGGAACACGCTGCCAGGAGTGGTGGTGGAGGCCAATATGATAGGGGCATTTAAGTGACTTTTAGATAAGTGCATGAATATGCAAGGAATGGAGGGATATGGATCAAGGGCAGGCGGAAGGGATTAATTTAATTTGGTGTAGTGTTCGGCACGACATTGTGGGCTGAAGGGCCTGTCCCTGTGCTGTACTTTTCAATGTTCTATCTAACGTCTTCTGAAAACCCATTTACTCTGCATTCCTGACCAAAGCTATGGTATAAATATCAAGCCAGACATGCTCTAATATTACCAAGCGATTCTTTGACACTGAAGTACATTCCTGAGCAAGTATAGGATGCCAGCTCTGGCAGGCAGTTTCTTTGCAGACCTTGCTGTGAGGAAGCTAGTTCACTTTGCTTTTTATTCCGAATATGGTAGCTTTCCCTATTGTTTTCATTTCTCATAGAAACCTGTAGCTATGAACAGATTTATCACTGATAATTCTTTAAAAAGGGAGCTTACCATCTGATCAAGTTATTTTCCAGTTTGGGAAGGGTGAATGTCTGAGCAGCACAGGATCACCAAATTTGGAAAGTCCATTTGGAGATGACAGTGTAAATCAAAAATAGTGTGGTAGCTTTTAAACGTCTGTAGGAAAGGAGAAAACTGAGAGACATTTTATGAAGAGCAGCTTTGAAAGGCTTACAAACTAATTGAGAAGCAATAACAGGATAATGGACCATTTCCACGGCCAAGCAATGTATTAAATTGAAAATTTGCTGTAGCTCACAGTCGATCATTTTCTGCTGTGATTTCACATAGATTTGTCTTTGCTAGGTTTTTTAGGTCAGACAGTGGTGAGGGACAGGAGAGGTTTCAATGAGAATCCACAGACTTGCCGGCAGCATAAGTCAGGTCAAAGTTGATTGCTCCTCAGTTCCCAGCCATTACTCTCATGTGTTTGCTGGAGGCTGGTTAATTGCTAGCAATCACAGAACCAACAGCACCTCATTTCTGCATGCTTCTTTTTCATTTTTCCAGTGATTCCATCCACTCGAACACTTTAGTATTGAAACATTGCTGAATCGTAGAATCCCTACAGTGCAGAAAGAGGCAGTTTGGCCCATTGAGTCTGCACCAACAGCATCCCAGTCAAGATTAGAGTGGTGCTGGAAAAGTACAGCAGGTCAGGCAGCATCCAAGGGGAAGGAAAATTGACACTGATGAAGGGCTTTTGCCTGAAACGTCGCCTCAGATGCTGCCTGACCTGCTGTACTGTTCCAGCACCACTTTAATCTTGACTCTGATCTCCCGCATCTGCAGCATCCGTTTCTGCCTTAAAGAGCATCCCATCCAAACCCAGTCCCCCAACCTAACTCCATAACTACCATAGCTAATTCACCTAGCCTGCACACCGCACACAATTTAGCATGCCCAATCCACCTCACCTGCACACCTTTGAACTGTGAGAGAAAACCAGAGAACCCAGTGAAAACCCACACAGACATGGGAAGAACGTGCAAATTCCCCACAGATGGTTATCCAAGTTGGAATCAAACCTGGGTTCCTGGCACTGTGAGGCAGCATTTCTAACCACTGAGTCACAGTGCTGCTCATTATTTCTTTAAATTCAATGTCAATAAATAACCCAAAGACACTCTAACTTGACCAAAGTGATTTTGTTTTATGAACAGCAAAAAATAGCATCTTCACACATGTGTTTCCCACAGTGATGCTAGCAACTCTTCAATGGATCAATGGGTTAAGTCACTTTGACTCAGTGTCCTTTTGCATATGACAGTTGAAAGTCATGAAACTATGACACAAGGAAGGGAACATCAATCCATAAACATCAGTGAGGACATTGCAGAACACCAGATTGGGGCGAGAAACAACGATGGTGAAAATGCAGTGTAATCATTGTTGCTTAGTGAATGACTTTAATGGACTGGATTGATAGTCCCAATAATGAGTTCAAATCCTGCCGTGTCAGTTTGAAGACTTGAATTCAATCCAAATCAGTAAAATTAAACCTTTGGAAAACCAGCAGTAACCTTCAGCTAGGCATCGGGAGGCCAATGATAAAGTTGGAAGAGATTAAGTGGAAGCTGGCAATGGTTCTTTGGAGAGGCCACTGTGAAACCACAAGAAGCTCCTCTTGACCTCAGGTAAGAGTTCCAAAGAACAATGAAAGCAGCAACTAAAGAATGTTTGCTTTTGTTGGCAGCTGCAGCAGCCTTGTTAAGAACTGTTGTTTAGACTACATGTAGACCTGGTGATTCTGGATGGAATTGGGCTGACCAAGTTTGGGCATGATCCTAAAACTGATATTTTATAGGTTACAACAAGTCTGCATGCAAGGAGCCTCATGCTTAGTTTAGATGGCTGCTAAGGATGAAAGGACAGGAGTGTGGTGGTTTAGTAATCCAAATACTCGAGCTAAAACCTCAGAGATGAGAATTCAATGGTAGCTGAGGGAATTAAAGTTCAATTCACTAAATAAATAATGTAAAGTAAAAGTCTCAATGAAAGAGCAGAATTTTTTCCCTCTCTGGTGTGGAATAGTCAGTGACAAGAATGTTGGAAAAACATAACACAATGAAAACTTTACATCTTGACTTTGGGAAATGATTTTTTGATTTTCTCCTCAAGCTTTAAATAGTGACTTAAGAATCTCATGGTTCAATGGTAACCACCTTACTTTGTGCATCTGCACTTTGTTAAAGCCCAAACTCACCTCATTTATCCATCAGTTCCAATTCTCCTCTCTTTCCCTGAGAATCTAGAAAGTACTTAATCCCATCATGCAAGTTTATGGTGGTTCCAGCTCACCAATTCCTTATCCCAACTGTTATCCAACTGCAAATCCATGCATCCTCCAGGGCCAATAACGTCCTCAATCCTTTGTCTCCTCAAGTCAGTAAGAGAAAACCAGCAGCTGCAATGCACAACTGTGTCCACTCGTGGATTAACTTTCACACTACTTCAGCCCTTCATTTTTTTTTGAAGCTCATGGATCCTGTACAGGAACAGACATGCTTGACACATGCAGTTTATTGGGGATTAGAGTCATTCAGGAGATTATACCACAGTTAGTCAAGAAGTTTACTCAATTCCAGTCCAGAGGGTTGACTATGGTCATTTTGACACCTGTTCCTAACAAGATTCCAAGGATCTCTGACCTTGCAGTTTGGAGGCTAGGCCATGGTCAATCCTGCAGATTATGTGCAACCACCTTTGGACGATTGGTAGGAGGCCACCTCCATAGCCTCTGACGCTCCAGGCAAAACAGCCCCAGCCTATTCAACTTCTCCTTATAGCTCAAATCCTCCAACGCTGGCAACATCCTTGCAAATCTTTTCTGAACCCTTTTAAGTTTCACAACATCCTTCCAATAGGAAGGAGACCAGAATTGCACGCAATATTCCAAAAATGGCTTAGCTGATATCCTGTACAGGTACAACATGACCTCCCAATTCCTATACTCAATACTGACCAAGAAAGGAAAGCATACCAAATGCCTTCTTCACTATCCTATCAACCTGAGACTCTATTTTCAATGAGCTATGAACCTGTACCCCAATGGGTCTTTGTTCAGCAACACTCCCTAGGACATTACCATGAAGTGTATAAGTCCTGCTAAGATTTGCTTTCCCAAAATGCAGCACCTCACATTTACCTAAATTAAATTCCATCTGCTACTCCTCAGCGCATTGGCCCATCTGATCAAGATCCAGTTGTAGTCCGAGGTAACCTTCTTCGCTGTCCACTACACCTCCAATTTTGATGTCATCTGCAAACTTACTAACTATACCTCTTATGTTCACATCCAAATCATTTATGGAAATGATGAAACGTGGTGGACCCAGTACCAATCCTTGTGGCACTCCACTGGTCACAGGCCTTCAGTCTGTAAAACAACCCTCCACCACCACCCTCTGTCTTCAACCGTCGAGCCAGTTCTGTATCCAAATGGCTAGTTCTTCCTGTCATTTGTGCAAAAGCGATCAAAGGGTATGGAGAGAAAGCAGAGAGAAGGTTCTGAGCTGGATGATCAACCATGATCATCTTGAATGGCAGAATACCCTCATCCTCGAATTATCTAAGTGCAAGAATGCACATGAAGAATTATGGCCTTAAGCAATCCTGACCATTACATTGTGCTCAATAAGTGCATCCTTGCCATGTCAGCTATGCAATTGCATTCAGATTAATGCACTGAAAAGCAACACCTGAGTCCTCAGGAAACAATCTACCGATAACATGATGCTTCACAGCTTCCGCACTTGCATACTAATAAGAATGCATGTGATATGTGATCCGCAGATGGTGGTAACAGGGGATAGGTGATGTTAGGGGTGGAGGGATGGTTCTAACATCATTGGCTTACTGGCAGACTCTTATTTCCCCAAAGTGGCATGAAAGGTCTAATTCTGCAATGTACATTTCAATAATGTCACATAGCTCATAGCTCCTAATGCAGACGTCATTGTTAGCTTCTTGGAAAATCTCCATGCCAAAGTATGAAGACATAGCATGAGGCTTAATCATGTTGGATGTGAGTGCTCAGGAGTTATTTCAGTAAAATAATTATTTTCTGATATTTCACAGTGATTATTTTTTCACACACCTGATATGAACATCACTGTAGCTGGATCCTTGTGTTCACGCTTCAATTCTGAAGGCAAATGGAGCAGGAGACGGCAATGACAAGCTTATCAACAAGCCCAGCGATAATAGCAATCACCTGTGGCTGCCCATTGCCTCCGGAGAGAGAAAGAGAGAAAGGGGGAAGAGGGAGAGAGAGAGAGGGGGGGGGGGTGCGGGGGGGGGGGGGAGAGAGAGAGAGGGAGGGAGAAAGAGATAGAGAGAGAGAGAGAGAGAGAGAGAGAGAGAGAGAAAGAGAGTCAGCAGAAGATTTCTCCCAAGGACGTGGAGAACAACTAAGAGATACTGCATCATTTCTTTGAAAGATAGTGCTGGCGCCGATTTAAGGATGTCCTGTGTTATTGTCACCAAATTGTCACCTGATGAAACAGGACTAATGCTTCGAAGGACTAATTGGCCATCCCATCCTAAAGGATTCTCAATTTCACAGATGCATTAAATCTTTATGTCCTGGCTCATTTTAAGGATCTATGCACCTCTGTGGCCTCATTCTTGATGAAGGGCTTTTGTCCAAAAAGTTGACTCTCCTGCTCCTTGGATGCTGCCTGACCTGCTGTGCTTTTCCAACAACATGCTCTCGACCTGTGTGGAATTGCTAATTCTCAGCTGTCAAAAGCACCTCAAGTGACACGTTTTCTCTAAATCACAGCTCTTCATATCCTTGACAAGGATAGTCAAGCAGCCTGGCTAATGGGATTCTCCACCATCACTGGACTTCTCCAGGTGCAGCACACTTTCAACTGCACCAACATCACTTTGAGAGCATCTTATCACCAACCTGCAGAATTTGATAAGCAAAAATGTTTGCATTCCATCAGTATTAAAATTATGTGACCATTGATGCCAAATGTTGGAGGTCTGCACCAGATATCCTGGGAGTTGTCCTTCCAAGCTCCTCAGCCTATACAGAGATGGCTGGTGAAATACAGGGGCTACCCCTTCTAAATTGTGCTCATAACACATTTACTATACCCTCAGACTGAGGCAGAGCAAAGAAGCAACTCAGCTCATGCTTCCAACAGAGCTCCTTAACCCTGGTTTTGATGGCTGCACCACTCCAGTGGAGCATTGCAGTGTAGCTCAGATCAAGTGTACTGCTCCATCATTGTGTTATGCTGTGCTCTTCGTAACTGGAGTACAAAAAAATAAGGAATGTCCTCAATGTAGATGCAATATGCAATCAACAGCAATCATCTCAGAATGAAGATGATAAAATAGACCAGTGCATTGAAAAAGAGGGCCATCCAAGAGCAAGATAGAACATGATAGAACAATACATTATTGAAATGGAGATGCCAGAATTAGCCAAATTGAAGCACAGTTTCAGGATGAATAAGTTGGGTTTGGACTTCCTTTCAGTGTTTATATACAGTTGATCAAATGGCAAGGAGCCCTTGCTTAGTACAAAGAGAATATGGATTTTTGCAGTTTGTGACTTTTTCCTCTTGCTGAAATAAATGTCGAGTTATCCACCTGATTGTATGTTTGAAATCTTCAGATGATCATACTTCCAAGTATCTGCCACATTGCATGTCCTACTGTTCATTAAGGGAAAAGCAGCAGCCAGTCAGAGAGTGTGTGCTAACATTTTCAGGCGCTGAGATTAAGTAGAGCTCTTAAAGCTTCCATCAGGATATTATTTTTTAGATTAGATTCCCTACAGGGTGGAAACAGGCCCTTCAGCCCAACCAGCTACACCGACCCTCTGAAGAGTAACCCACCCAGACCCCATTCCCTCTGACTAATACACCCAGCACTATGGGCAATTTAGCATGGCCAATTTACCTGTCTGAGTGCTTTGCAATGAAGTATGTCATGATAACCAGAAAGTTAAAAGAAATCCTGAAAAACATTTTTATCCTTCCATTGTTGGTATTCCTTAATTTTTCAGAGTGCAAATAGCTTAAAAAGTTCTCCTGAAATCTTTGAATATCCTGTAGGACATAATTGAATCTGCAAAAGAGAGATAATGCTCCATGTAGCTTCTCTCAGCAGACCAATGCACTGAAGAAGAGTGGACATTTGAGCTGCTCATTGTACATATTCCAGCCTTAAATGGCAGTGTACTCCCTTCAAATATGAAAACACTGCCCTTTGTCTCTGTTGTATAAAATCTATGGAGTATCTCCCATTGCTATAAATGATAGCCCTTGGCTTAAGCAAGTATGTCTTGAGAATGTTTTCTAAATAGGGAGATCTCAGCCATGTTCTCCAACCGATCAGATCTCTCAGTTTAAGCTCCTTTTCAAATCTTTATGAAAGTTTGAGGTGACAGAATAGAGGCCACAGGCTTTGTTACTTTCAGGGTGCTCAGGCCTTTTCCAGCCAGTCTTGACCTTGTTTCCTGGCACAAGCTGGGAACCTCCACCTGGAAAATACAAATAACCTGACACCAGACTATTAACCAGGGTCAGGGCACAGCTTTGCCAGTGTGGCACTTCCATTGGCATAAAGATCCCAAGTAGAAGATATAGACTGAGCTATTATGTTTCACCATATGACAGCGAATTGAACTTTAAAGAACCATGTTCATAAACTGCTTGATAAATTGTTTCTTTTGTTTTTATTTCCAAATGAATGAAATCTCGTTCTACTTCATGACTGCATTATATTGGTATTGATGTAAATAAGGGATAGTCAACCGTTTGTGTAGATAATAAACAGCATGGTTGAATCAGGCCCTTTGTTTTTCTGTCATCCTTCTGTAAACATCAAGAAAGGTGGCATTTATCAGTTACAAATTTTACCTCTGATTCAATATTTTAAAACACTTATTATTCTGCATGTTCTTTTGTGTCACATATATGTATTATACCACTTTGTGAAATATGGCAAATTTGTCACTTTAGCAGATTCTGTTAACCATAACAGTAGTTACTCCTAAGACATGTGCCCCTTTAAATTACGATTTGTTCTCCTTTTGAGTTTTATTCAAAGATTCCAGAAGATGCACATATAGAATTTTTTTTGAAAACTGGACTTTTACCCTTTAGGTTAACAAATTTTTGATGAAACGACTTTTCCTGGTGGTCTCACATCCATCTGTCTCTCATTCATGGTATTCAACAATAGTCTGTTTTAGATTTCCTGATGTTCTCCATCTAATTCCCTGATGGTCTATAATCTGCGTCACTGACAGTTCACTGGTGGTGTCTGTAGGGTTCATTAAACAAAGTGGCAGGTCAAATTCTTCCCCTTGGCTATTTTTAGTGCATTTTAAGATAACCTGTACATGGAATTTGTTTCTTGATGGTCTAGAAGCATAATTTATTGAGCATTCCACATGATCCAGTAGAAACTATTCTCACATGCAAGTCCATAGTTTTGCAAGGCGATCAATTTTTAAACATGAATGAACACTCAATACCCAATGGTGCTACTTGTGAGAAGTTAAAACTGAGTTTCTGATTCAGGTTAGAAAAGGGTGAGATAGCTGGATGGATGGGGAGGGGTATAATGTTGAAGATCAGTTGTGGGAGAAAGAAAAAAAGCAGGATTAAGAGTGGTTAACAACTGAATGGTTAGGTGGTATTAGGTGAGATCCAATGTTCTGGTCAGCAGTGTTGAAAGGTGTATTAGAAGAGAGAGAGTCATTTTTTTCCTCATTTGAGGGAAATGGTAGAGAGAGCAGGCTTTTGGCTGAGATTACATTGACCTGCTTCTGGGTGAGTGTCAGACTAGAAGAGGTTTGAGTTATTTTGTTAGTGGATAGGAGGATTAAATTATAGCTCCTCCATGATTAGATGAGTTTCTATTTGGTGGCACAGCAAGTCGAGAGGGTAAGGAGTGATAGATTGATTCACAGGGAGGATGCAAGCCTCCACTACAGGACGGTATCAATTTTATTCACCCAGGAATGGACAAGAGATGGCCATATGTGCTTACTGAGTAGAAAGGGAATCCTCAGTGGAAGAGGCAGGCTACAGATGTTTTCCTTCAGGGCTGTCTACATTTATTTTCCTCTTTTACTGAAGATGGAAGTTAAGGTCTTAATGTTTGCTCAGAGATATCCAAACAGCATTTAGAATCTTGGACCTTTACAGCATGGAAAGAGTCCATTGGTCCCCAGTGCCAGCCAACAAGCAGCCATCCAGATTGATCTTACTTTCCAGCTCTTGGTCGATAACTTTGTTGGTTATGACACTACAAGGGCATTCGGTAGGACTTTTTAAATGTTGATTTTCTGCGTCCACTCATTTAGACAGTAGATCCCAGATCCACACTACCTCTGGATAAAAACATTTTCCTTTGAATTCCCTCTGAATCTCCTGCCCTATAAATAGATAGCATAGATAAAGAAGATGGGCCAGTCAAACAGGGAGAGTAGGGACTGTCTCTTGAGTCTATCTAGACACTTCATAATACACAGCTCAATCAGGTTTCCTCTCAATCTCCCCTATTCCAAAGGAAACAACCCCAGCATTTCCAACTTTACCTCATCACAAAAAGATTTCAGTCTGGACATCATCCTAATAACGGTTTTATGTAACTTCTCTAGTCCAATCACATTTAATGTTCACTGTTAGCTTCCTGAAGTCTTTGTGATTTGTGGAGTAGCTGAAACGGTTAGCGATTTCTTTTGATGGTTCCAATTCTTTCAATGCACCTACAGACACTTGATCATCACGTTTTCATTTCTGGCAATGCGAAGGGATCTCTGAAAGCTTGGGTAATATTTGCCCCTTGGCTAAGTGAAGAGCTTGCCAAGGCTGCAGATGGCCATCCCTGCTCTTGGTTTGGGTAGGCAACCACATGGTATTTGATCAATGCTGGAATGACTAGTGTCAATCTAGTTAATGATAAACTACAGAGTGATCAAATGCTTTTCGCCAAAATTATCAGAGCACTTAACAAGGTAAATGGCAACTTTGCAATTGACCATAATGGGAAGATTTGTACTTTTTTCTAATTTAATTGATTGCCCTATACTATGAGCTGAGTGTGTGTTAGCATTCAAGGATGTGAAGAAAGAAAATATTATGAGCTAATATTATACATACAGATTTAATGGGATACCAGTGTCTGGTGTTTGCTGGCATGAGTTGCAGTACTAAATTAATAGGAATCATGTTTTAGGGCATTTTTAAAATAATACTTTTATTGAGGACCACTGTATAAAAGTTTTTCTCAATAAACAGAGTATGCATTAAGTCAACTTGGCAAATGTTCCCTACAACCATCAACAAAGAGAAATTGTAGTTTGAACTTGCTTTAAATTTAATTTTTCATCAGAAGTTGACTCAACTTCCTCCAAAGTTTTAGCTGGGGACTGATGACCTGTGTTCCAAAAGGAGAGATTTAAACCATTGACAAAAGAATAAGAGGCAAAACCATTTTACACCAAGGAGTGCTTATAATCTGGAATTCAATGTCTGTAAAGGTGCCAGAGGTAGATCATGGCTTTCCAAAGAGAATTGTCTAAATACCTGAAGAGAAAATTATTGCAGGCCTTTGGGGGAGGGGTGCAGAGACATGGAGTGGAGTGAGCCTAATTACCCTCAGAGAGTACACATAGAGTTAATTGGCCAAATGGCCCATGCTATGCCAATACCATCTATGGCTTTTTCACCAAGAGACAGCAAAAACTAAAATCAAGAGCAAAGCTTTGTGACTGAAAACATGCTTATCTTTTGTACCATAGAACGCTAGCAGGAAACTCAACCCACACAAAGTAACACATACTGAAAGTGCAACCAACTCATCTCCACAACAAAAGATTACAGACTAACGTTTTGCTCAGTATATCTATACCAGACTCACACTAACGGCCAAGATCCCACGAAAGTACACCACTGCTCACTGTGAATCTCCAGATAGGTGCCTGTAATTACTGCAACACAAACTAATCCATAAGTTATGTACATGCTGTGATGGATGTAAAATTGGCTGCAGCACACTCATGTTGGAATAAATGATGCATGTGACAGACTGTTATCTTTGCTTTGAAAGACACATGAACATTAAACCTTGGCACAGGAAGTTGATGAGACATCAGGCGCTACACACAGATGCATGTGTTTGATAAATTACTGATTATTTCTCTGTAGCACTGCACACAGGAATTCACGAAGAAGTGTAGCCTTTAGATGAAGATTGGTGGACATTATTAGATGATATGGAAGTGCCGGTGTTGGACTGGGGTGGACTGTTGAATTTTGGGCGGCATGGTGGCACAGTGGTCAGCACTGCTGCCTCACAGCTCCAGAGACCTGGGTTCAATTCCCACCTCAGGCAACCGACTGTGTGGAGTTTGCACATTCTCCCCGTGTCAGCGTGGGTTTCCTCCGGGTGCTCCGGTTTCCTCCCACAGTCCAAAAATGTGCAGGTCAGGTGAATTGGCCATGCTAAATTGCCCGTAGTGTTAGGTGCAGGGGTAAATGTAGGGGTATGGGTCTGGGTGGGTTGCGCTTCGGCGGGTCTGTGTGGACTTGTTGGGCCGAAGGGCCTGTTTCCACACTGTAAGTGATCTAATCTAACCTTGAAGTGATCTAAGTGATCTGATCTAATAACCTGGTGTGTTGAGTCATTATTAGATGGGAGTATATTGATATCTTGAACATATTTTATTCTTATTTTTACAGCTTACTTTTTGGTATAAGTTATATTTAGACACCACTTAGCCGTTTGTGAAGGGAAGAAATAAAATTGGTTAAAAGTCTCACTCCACTGCTATGCCAACTCAGTAGCTGTTAGGAAGGCACAATTCCAGATATAAATGTGAAAACTTGCTATCGTAAAGTTGATTGTGGGCAAGCTAAACCAACATTTACTGCCAAGGCCTTGTTGCATAAACAGCAGTTAAAAAGATTGTTGCCATAGGTCTGGAGTTGCATTTAGGCCAGACTTGCTAAAGATGGCACCTAAAGAGAGAAAATGTTGGAAAATCTTAGCAAGTCTGGCAGCATCTGTAAGGAGAGAAAAGAGCTGACGTTTCGGGTCTAACTGACCTTTTGTCAAAGGGAGCTTTGACAAGGGGTCAGTTAGACTTGAAATGTCAGCTCTTTTCTCTCCTTACAGATGCTGCCAGACTTGCTGAGATTTTCCAACATTTTCTCTTTTGGTTTCAGATTCCAGCATCCGCAGTAATTTGCTTTTACCTAGTTGGTAAAGATGGCAGTTTTCCTTCTCTAAAGGGCATTAGTGAACCAGACGGGTTTTTATAACATCAGGAATAGTTACATGGGCGCCATTGGTCTAACATTTTATTCCAGATTTTTAAAAATTGCATTCAAATTTCACCAACTACCATAGTGGGATACAATTCCATGTTCCCAGAACATTAACCTGAAGTTCTGCATTACTAGACCAGTGATGTAACCACTACTGCCACCCCACACTAAATAGTGAGAAATGTTCTGATCAAGATAACCATTACCGTGCATATGTATCCCATTGAATCAACAGGTGTGCACAGTGTTTAACTGGCTCAGGCCCTATTCATGATGTTGCCAATGAAGTCAATTTTATAGTGTTTCAAACTGTAAGAAACCCAACAACAAGTTAGATTTGTGGAAGGCAGAAGTAGTGAACACCTGGACAAAATCTGAACTAAGAAATCTAAGGAAGGGAGCTCACATGACTATTACATTTCAAATGTGAATTTAAGAACAGGATGGAGCCCATTAAGACATCAGGAAATTCTTACATGCGCTGCAGATTGAAGCAAACCTATACCAGAAATGTAATCATCCATATTAGAAATTTACAAAGGGTGTCGTTTCACTCAGAGACATATTTCATGGAGGCAGCTTCCAGTGGTGGTCTCTTGGCCTGGCCTAGTAGTCTCTCAGCACGACCTGGCGATCTCTCAGCCCAGCGTGGCAGTCTCCCAGCCCAGCCTGGATGGCTCTTGGCCCGGCCTGGTGGTCTCTCGGCCCAGCCTGGTGGACCTTCAGCCCAGCATGGTGGTCTCTCAATCAGGTGCAGCTTCAGCGTGATCTTGAGGTGATTTCTTGAAGTGCAATCCCACAACAGTTAAACACTTACGAAAAACTGTAAAGTTTGAATTTTCAGCTTTTTAAAATTTTCTACATTAACCTAAGAAGGTCTGCAATATGTAACTTCTAACTGTATCATGTATGTTTTATGCTATACTATAATTATTGCAATGTTTAATTTTTAACTTTGCTTTTTCTTTCTTCCTTGTTCTTATGATTCTGTACCTAGTCAGGGATCATGTTCAAACGGTGAGTGATGAAAGTGGCCTCTTTTCTTCAGCAATCACAGCACATGTTCGAGGTGGCAATAGAATCCTGAAATACAGTTCTTACAAGAGCCCCTTTACACACAGTTCTTACACATGTTAAAATTCCATTACTATGGTGTTACATTCTTCTATCTATCGTACACAAAGATTTGAAGGACTTCTGTCTTGGGATACAGGAGGTGGGTTAAAACATGTGCTAAGTGCTTCTGATGGAATTAAGGGTGTCTGTCTGCTTTAAGACCATAAGACCATAAGACATAGGAGTGGAAGTAAGGCCATTCGGCCCATCGAGTCCACTCCGCCATTCAATCATGGCTGATGGGCATTTCAACTCCACTTACCAGCGTTCTCCCCGTAGCCCTTAATTCCTCGAGACAACAAGAATCTATCAATCTCTGCCTTGAAGATATTTAGCGTCCCGGCCTCCACTGCACTCCGTGGCAATGAATTCCACAGGCCCACCACCCTCTGGCTGAAGAAATGTCTCCACATTTCTGTTCTGAATTGACCCCCTCTAATTCTAAGGCTGTGTCCACGGATCCTAGTCTCCTCGTCTAATGGAAACAATTTCCTAGTGTCCACCCTTTCCAAGCCATGTATTATCTTATACGTCTCTATTAAGTCTCCCCTTAATCTTCTAAACTCCAATGAATACAATCCCAGGATCCTCAGCCGTTCCTCATATGTTAGACCTACCATTCCAGGGATTATCCGTGTGAATCTCCGCTGGGCACGTTCCAGTGCCAGTATGTCCTGCCTGAGGTGTGGGGACCAAAACTGGACACAGTACTCCAAATGGGGCCTAACCACAGCTTTATAAAATCTCAGTAGCACATCTCTGCTTTTATATTCCAACCCTCTTGAGATAAGTGACAACATTGCATTCGCTTTCTTAATCACGGACTCAACCTGCATGTTTACCTTTAGAGAATCCTCGACTAGCACTCCCAGATCCCTTTGTACTTTGGCTTTACTAATTTTCTCACTTTGCTTGCATAATCAAGATGTAGTTCTTTTGTCTTTTAAATTAGTAAATGTTAGTAAAAATACTAGGCCTATGTGCTCTAAATAAGTTAGAAATCATATCTGTACTTAATAAAAGAATAAAGGATATTAAACTGATTACTGCAGCTGGGTTGTGAGATTTACTTAATAATTAATTACTAATTTACTAAATCATTCATTCATGCAATTTCATGGAAGTGCTGTTTTGTCAGTTAATCACTTAAAGGGAATAATGGCCCAGTTAAAAGGTATTTAACAGGTGCTTTCTAACTGGGGAATCTATTCAGATCCAGGAGATGGTTGGTCAGGGCTGATTAATATTATAACATTTCGGGGAGACTCGATGGGGATGGTATTGTTCTGTATGCTACACTATTCAGAGGTAAACACTGCTTGTAGCAAGGTTGATAAGGTGTGAAAATGCAAGAAAACATAGCAAACTGGTGAGTGAGTTAATAAAGATAATGTATCACACAATATCTCACACTAAGTATGGGTACACAATCCTTTATCCGAAATTCCGAAAACTGAAATGTTTTCTTGAAGTGTGGAGTGTCATTTTAACGTGCGAGCAGGTGACCCAACTCCACACCAACTTGACCCTCGTCTCTCAGATGTGATGTGATGACGAGGCCCAGCACTGGCAGGTGTCAATTGTGTCTCAGTGCTCGTAATATTCACACGTGCGTCTGCTGTTATGTAACTTTTTTTTATTTCACTGTGAAAATGTCATTTACTCCGAAATCTGAAAAATTCCAAATTCTGAAAAACAACTGGCCCCAAGGATTTCGGACTTGTACTTGTACTTGGACTTAAGATGGCACCTTGTGTGGTAACATTATATATTTTTTACGATACTTCTGTACGTTTGTACTTAAGTACACATTACAATAAAATCAAATGACACTGAAGGCTGACATGCAAGTGTAGTCAGCTATTAGGAAGGCTAATGGAATGTTGACCTTTATGTAAGAGAACTAGAGTACAAGAGTAGTGAGGTTTTGCTTCAATTATATTGGAACTTGGTTAAACTGCACCTGGAGTACTGTGTGCAGGGTCAATCTGTTTACCTCAGCAAGCATATTATTGCTACAGAGAGAGTGCACAAACATTCACCAGAAATATTTCCAAAACATTTGGGAAAACTGGGCCTCTATTCTCTAGAACTCCAAAGAACAAGAGGTGATCTTGCTGAAACCTACAAATACTTAAAGGAATAGACCAAGGTAGATGCGGGTAAGATACTTCCCCTGGTTTGGGTGTCTCAGAGCAGATAAAAATAAGAGGATCGGTAATCTGTCAATGATGTACAGGTTATGGAGTTGATGTGAGTAAAGCCAATGAAGTGTTTGATGAGCTGTGACCATATTAAATGGTAGAGAAGGCTGGACAGCTGAATGATCAATTCATGTTCTTATGTTCCTTCAGGATGTCTCTCTCACTCATCCTTCCACCTGTAAGGAACCAGTACAGAGGCAGTTGACCTACCCTGGAAGGGCTGCTGGAAGAATGATAAGAGCATGGGACCATTCAAAGATAGAAGAGCTAAGCAATTTCCTGAAAAATTGACCAATAAATCACCCTAGAGAAGGGTCAATTCTCATAAAAACATTGAAACATTTGTTTAAATGGATTTCTATATCTGGCTAGGCTATTCTTGTGTGATTCTAGGCCTGGTCCCACTGTCACCAAGATAGATCGACATACCCCTGCAAAGGCTGAAGTCAAAATGAATATTTTTGGTCATGGTTTGACTTTTTGATTTCAGTAACAGCTAGTCTCAGCCACATAATTACAGTATATATTCACAGTTGGCACTACGTTTCTTCACCTGGGAGTCTGATCCAAAGAGAGAACACAGCGTGCTTGCATTTGTGTACATGTTGTGAACTCAGTTCATGCTTCAATAGATAGAAATTTCCCATTGTGTCCTCAAGACATTTACAAATGAACTTTATTTCAAGTGCAGCCACTGTTATTCCCAGCCAATTTGCACACTGCATGTGCTCAGACACAAATAGTCAGC
The DNA here is from genome assembly GCF_020745735.1 of Hemiscyllium ocellatum. Taxonomy (NCBI): domain Eukaryota; kingdom Metazoa; phylum Chordata; class Chondrichthyes; order Orectolobiformes; family Hemiscylliidae; genus Hemiscyllium; species Hemiscyllium ocellatum. Next base: position 27,726,365 of record NC_083432.1, read on the forward strand.
TTATCCTTACTTAATGGTGTTGTTTGCAGGATAATGTTTAGTCGTACCATGAGTACAATTCTGCTTGAGATCCTTTACACTGACCTGAGCAGATGGAGTCACAGTTTAAGACTTCATTTGAAATCCAGTTCCTCCACAAAGTACAGCATTCCTTCTCTGTTTGTCTGAAATGTTAATGTATGTGCTCTGCACCTATATCTGGAGTTGAGCTTGAATCTGTTCTATTCTAACGCAGGGATGAGAGTACAATGATTCTGAATCTGTCTTAGTATTCTATGAATTTATTTTAATGTTAATTTGGAATTGGCATTGAAACAGTGTCAAACCTAACCAGATCTCTTGCCACACCTGCTGGGCTCAGCTTTTTTCTTGAAGCCAAAATTAATCCACTGTAGCTTTAGTATTGCTTCTGGGAAACAATGAAATTCAGAAGATTGTATGCAGAACTTCATTCACTTTCTTCCATGGTGCATATGAACTTTGTGATATCATGGTGTTGGGAAACAATGTTCTTTCTTGTCTCACTGGAATGTAGAAGAATGGGGCAGGGGGTGGGGGGGGGTGGGGTTCTCATGGAAACATATAAAATCCTGAGGGGACTGGACAGTCTAGATGTGGGAAGAATGTTCTCACTGTTGTGGAAGTCCAGAACTAGGGGTTATAGTCTTTTAAATAAGGGGTAGACCATTCAGGACTGTGATGAAGAAGAATTTGTTCACTGAGATTGTTGGGAACTCGTGGTATTCCCTCCTACAGGCAACTGTTAGGGCCAGTGTATTAAATATATTCAAGACGGAGCTAGATGTGGCCATTGCAACTAAAAGGATCAAGAGAGAAAGCAGGAGTGGGATACTGAGATTGCATAATCAGCCATGATCATATTGAATGGTGGTGCAGGCTCGAAGGGCTGAATGGCCCACTCCTGCTCCTATTTCCTCTGTTTCTATATCCAGCAAATGCAGGACAAAAACTCCCAAAACCCCTGTAATAAAAATTGCATGACAATGAAAATTGAATGAATTTGCTCTTTTTGCAGATCCACAGAGTGTTAGAAAAGCATATTGGATCTAAATTAGAACATAGAACAAGGACAATACAGCACAGGAACAGGCCCTTTGGCCCAACAATCCTGTACTGATTCCTAATCCCTATATAGACATGCTGCTTAATGCCCATTCTTGCTTTCTATCCTTCTGTTTGACTCCCTTCACATGTCTAGCAAGATACACCTTATGCATTGCTAACGTGCCTACGTCCACCACCTTCACTGGCAGTGTGTTCCAGGCACTCACCACTTTCTGTGTGAAACATTTTCCCTGCACTTCTCTAAACTTGTCCCCTCTCACCTTGAACCTGTGCCCTCTTGTCATTGACGTTTCCACTCTGAGAAAAGGTCTCTGATTATGCACAGTATCTGTGCCTCGAAATTTATCAGATCAGACATTGTTTTCACTGAAAAGACAATCTGATTTTATCCAACCTCTCCTCATAACAAAAACCCTCCAGACCAGGCAAAACCTTCTCTGCACACTTTCCAAATCTTCTGGTAGTGTGGTGACCAGAACTGCATGCAATATTCTGTTTTAATTCCAAATTTATTAATGGAAGACTGTCTCAGAGTCTCAGTACAGAGAGCCAAAGTTTAAAGCGCTATGACAAGTTCCCATAATATGACTATATTGCATCTCAGAGCATACCTATGCTGTATCAATATAGCATTTCCACTTTATACACCAAACTTCAGTCTGGTCTCTGTCACATGGGTGCTGACTGTAACTCTCATCCCCTATCCCCCATTCCTCAGTGCTCTCCAGCTTAGCAAAAAATCTGCGATCAATCTTCCAGTCCTGTTCTACTATCTACTCATATACTGAACCTAGTCAGGTAGGTGTAAGGCTCTGATGAAAGATTTCGATTAGAAATCCTGGCGTCCGTGTCCCCAGAGTCTAGTATCACCAAAAATGTTGGGCTCATCATATTGCCTCCTCATTCAAATCAGAGCCAGAGTGAAAGGTGTTTCTCCACGTTGTAAGGCAAGGTTGACTCAGATTCTGTATATTCTGCAGTGGGTGGCAAATTATTTCAAGATTTCAGGTGTCAATGCTACTCCAAGTTAAACTGGCAGAGGGTGCACTTGTTAAGCAAGTGATAATTCAATTTGGTAATGTATATTCAGGTGAGCTTCTTGCATCTCATTATTTCATCAAAATGTTGCAAGTCCACTAGGATTCATGATGACCTTTGAATTATATTAAATTAGTGTTAAATAACAAGCTTTTTTTCTGATTGACTAAATTAGGTTTTGGGAAAAATAGAAAATATTTTTTCCAGAGGTGAACATTGAGATAATTTTGGACTTAGGAGAATTGTTATAGCCCTTTTGGCAAATAGATCTATTCCTATACTAGGCAAGAAATCCAAATATCTGAATTTGTTTGAATACAAGGTTCAATGAAAAAAAATGATATCCATTAATTTCAAAACAATCATGTTTCCTCATTTGACTGGGCAAGTAAATGACCTAGAAGACAAATTAGAATTTCATTGTTATCAATAAATATGTTTCATCCACAGATAGAAAGCTTTGCTACTTTCATCTTGATGCTGGGCTTTACAATTTACTAAGGTCCAGCAGCTTGGTGTCATATCAGTGAAAATGGTTTAATGACTAGTGCTCATCAGAGATAGAATTGAATTCAACTAAATTTAGTCACACGTACTGAGGCAAAGTGAAGAGCTTTGTCTTGCGAGTAATACAAAGAATCAGGAACTCCATTGGTTAGCTTGTTTAAAATAGTTAAATGCTGGATTTTTCAATGGCCAAACTGTCATCATTCTAGCGTAGATTAGAGCTGAGCATAGGGACACTGCAGAATCCCTACCACAGCAGACTCCAAAGGAATTGCCCTGGAAATTGAAGATTCTGCTAGACAATTCCTCTACACCTGGAAAGGTTAGACTACTGATTACATAGTTACAGGGTATGGTCAGTCCTGAATTCCATCTAATAAAAGTTATGGGCCACTGCGGGAAGGCTGGAAATCAATTGTCAGATTTGAAGACACATTGGACATGAATTGCAAAGCTGAATGAGGAATTGAATTTATTATCACATGTACTGAGGCACAGTGAAAAGCTTTGTCTTGCGAGCAATACAGTCAGATTACATAGTTAAGTAGCAAAGATAAGTAAATAACAGGTAAACAGTGGCAAAAACAAAACACAAGTACAGGCGAATGTTAAGAGTCTGTGAGTTCATTCAGTATTCTAACAACAATAGGGTAGATATTGTCTTGAAACCGGCTGGTGCATGTGTTCAGGCTTCCATACCTTCTCCCTGATGGTAGAGGTTGTAGAAAAACATTGCCAGGGTGGGCTGGATCTTTGAGAATGCTGGCGGCCTTTCCTTGACAGTGAGCCTGGTAGATGGATTCTATACATGGGAGATTGGCCTTTGTGATTGCATGGGTTGAATTTGCCCTTCCCTGTAACTATCTCCAATCTTGAATGGTACAGTTGCCATACCAGGTAGTGATACATCCAGACTGAATGCTCTTGATGGTGCATCTATAAAAGTTGACAAGGGTATTCACCGTCATGTCAAATTTCCTCAGCAGCCTGAGGAAGAAGAGACATTGTTGTGCCTTTGTAACCACATGAAGAGTCCAAGAAAGCATGTTGTGGATGACCACTCCCAGGAGCTTGCCACTCTCACTCTATCCACCTCTGCGCTGTTAATGTGTAGGGGGGGCATGAGTAACATCCCACTGAAAGTCAATAATGAGTTCTTTGATTTTGCTGGCATTGAGAGCTAGGTTGTTCTCAGTGCACCATTTTTCAGGTCTTCCACCTCCCGTCTGTAGTCTGTTTCATCGCCATCTGAGATTCAACTGTCTGTCCTTGCCATAGTTACCGGGTATCTGTCTGGATCTTGAGTTTGGATTGGCCCTTGGCTGTCTTAATGGCTCTGTGAAGGTATAACTTGGATTCCTTATATTTGAGTGGGTCTCCTGATCTGAAGGCCTCACACCTGAGTTTTAGCAGGTTCTGTATGTCCTGATTCATCAAGGGTTTGCTGTTGGGGAACACCCGGATTAACTTCCTTGGTATGCAGTCTTCCATATAGGAGGAGAGCATTCAATATATTAAGGGGAAAGAGTGTAGAGGGAAATGGGTCTTTGACTGTCAGCAACATTTTGCCTTTCATGGGTTGGGGAAATAGTGCACTACCTGGCATATTTACTTGATAAACCTGGAAGGGGGGGGGGGGCACTGAGATGATGGGTTAAGTAGGCAGATTAAGATTTAGACAGGTTGAGTTGGGACTGGAGAACGTGCAAAATGTAAGAGGTTGAGGGGAATGGGACCAGAAAAAGGATGTCAGAAAGATGTTGCCTTCCAACGTGCTGTAAAGAATAAGTGAACAGTGGAGATGAAAATGGCTGTAAACAAATGTTGTAGGTCAATTAAGCACCTCATTCTGGGAGGAGCTACAATTCTGAACAAAGTAAGATCCTTCAAAGGGCAGTACATTACACAGATATCCACACATGGATGTTGAAACATACTAGTGACTCATATAGCACAGCTATTCGTGAGTGTGTGTACGTGTGACTGTGTGAGTGTAGACGTGAATGTGTGTGTGTGACAGTGTGTACATGTGCGCATGTGTGTGTGTATACATGTGAGAGAGTGTGTGTTGAGGGAGACATTGTGAGAAGACATCGCATGCAATAGTGGGTGGTGGAGCTTGAGCTCTGGTGGGAGGTGAGTGCAGTAGCAGAGATAAAGTGAATGTGAGGTCACAGAAGATGATGGCATACACCTGGCAGGATGGAAAATATCATTGATGTCTCTCCTGCATTAGTGAGCATTTCATGAGACCATGGACACTGCACTGCCTCAGGCAGTGACCTTGGCTCAGGCTAACCAGGTCTGGTGTTGTGGCCTCCTCTATCAGTCATGAAGGAAGAAATCAACGTTTTTTTGCATCACCTCATCCAACAGAACATCCTGGTTTCTGTCCACAACATAGGGTGCCAATTTCCCCTCGTTTGCCACATCTTCAAATATGAAGGGTAATTCCAAACTGGCAGTGGCTGACCAGGTGAGCAACAGCCCTTGGAAAATGGCACCAGTGCCAAGGATGCCAGGGCCATAATATTTCAGCAGTAGCAATTATTCCTAGCTATGACAAGTGAGATAATTGAAATAACTCTACAGAGGCTTGCAACCCATCATCAAAGTTACCCTCTTTTCACACATGAACAGTCCTTGCCCGATCATACTGCCACATTCAGAAACAAATACCAGACATTAGTATCACACACAGTCACACACACACACATACATATACATATACATATACATATATTCTCTCTCTCTCTCGCTAACAGTTGTGCTATATGAGTCACTTATATGTTTCAGCATCCATATGTGGATATCTGTGTAATGTACAGCCCTTTGAAGGACCCTGCTTTGTTTAAAATTAAAGCCCCTCCCAGAATGACGTGCTTACCTGACCCATGTTTACAGCCATTTTCATCTCCACTGTACTCTTATATGTCAGCCAGAGCTCCCTGATCGGACCAGATTAACAGCCCCAACCAGAGACCTCATATTCTATGCGGTCCACTTGGTTGACCTCATTACAATCACTACAATAATCTGGCCAGAATCAGATGAGATGGGCACCATAGGGGTATGGTAGTTAATTAGAGAGGTGAAATAAAAAGAGGCTGCAGATGCTGGAATCCAAAGTAGATAAACAAGGGGCTGCAAGAACACAACAAGCCAGGCAACATCAGGAGGTGGAGAAGTCAACGTTTCATTTTGATGAATGTTCTTGACTCAAACGTTTATTTCTCCACCTCCTGATCCTGCCTGGTTTGCTGTGTTCTTCCAGCCTCCTGTTTGTCTAGTTAGAGAGGTGAGTTTGAGAAGATTGCACAGGAATCTTTCTAGGCCTCACAGGGAACAGCTGTCTATGAAATCCAACAAAAGCTATACTTAGCCAAAGCATGAGAAGGTGTAGCCTCATGTTTCTGATCACTGTTTAAACATATAAAATTCTATAAGAGATCTGCCATGTCCTGACAATTTGTTTTTGATTTTCCCTTGCTTGCTATTGGTCCAGCATATTCTCTGATCACCTGCTATTTCAACTGAATTAAGTCAGAAGTCACATGACACCAGACTTCACCTGATGAAGGGGCTATATTCAGAAAGCTTGATATTTCAAATAAACCTGTTGGATTCTAACTTGTTGTCATGTTAATTCTGTCTTTGTCCACACCAGTCCAACACCAGACCTTCACATCATTCAATTAACCTGGCCTTTCAATAGAGATTTGTTTGCATCATGCTGTGTTTTCAATAACTTTCAATAATTTTTCAATGAACAGAAACATCGAGTGTTGCCTCATGCACTTTAGCATGATTTAAGACTTACAATTTATTTCACCTGTGGACTTGTTCAAGCATGAGAGATCTCATCAGCATGGTGTCATCCACCCTTGTTCACCATGCCAAGTTAACGATCATGATCAATTGTCAGGACTTGATTAAATCCATGGGTTTGGCTATGTAACAGTACAGCAGGTTACAAGCTGTGATGCAAACATTACAGCAATTAACTGATTCTTGTGATCATGCAGTTTGCAGACCCACAGCAAATTAAGTGTCAGGCAGCTTCGCAACATTGCATACACTTAGCACATGGAGTCCATAGAAGTGCTGTCTCTTAAAGGCAACCGACAAAACACATATACAACATCAGGTAAGGGATTAAGTATAATCTTTTCATTTTTAAGTTTTAGAGTGGATCAGGACGAACAGATTATTGTGACAAAACATAAAGGCAATCTTCATTTCAGCAGGCCACACCATGCAATAATTTGTTGAAAAGTACCTAATATCAAATACAATTTATAGAATAGCTTAAGCAGAAACTTCCCTTGTAGATTTGTCTGTGAGGTTCTCATAGATTTTGAATAAAGAGGCTAAGAGATTAATCAGACAGTGGATAAGACATTCTCAGCATGGTTTAACCATAATCAATTCTGGAGTGTAAACAAACTTCCATTATAGATTAGCAATTTACATTATTTTGATGTGAAAATTTTCTGATGTTACTCACAAAATGAAGTAAAACACATTCAGATTATTCATTGAGTTTATCAGGCTTATCCATACACGGCCTCGTGGTATTTTGTTTGAGATGACAGTAGAATGCCTCAATTGATTCCCGTACCCCTAGGATAGCGAGGGAAATTTGGCAGAAATTCCTGCTCCTACTGACTCAGATTTGAAATGCACTCTCACAAAGGAAGGTGGAAATAGATTCACTCATAATATTTTAAAGAAAATGGAATGAGTACTTGAATTGGAAAGTGCAGTGAATGAGGAAATACTGGATAGTTTATTCAAAGAACTGGCAAAGACATAATAGGCTGAATGGCCTTCTTCTATTCTGGACGATTCAGGATACTGAAAGTTAATCCATGTGGATGTGCTGAAGACAGCAGTGACCACAGCTGCCTCCCAAAAAGTGTCAAATGGCATGGTAGTGGCTGTGAAAGCTCAAACATTAATAGTGGCCATTTGAGTAAGTAATTAGCTCCACACCCTGTCAATAAGCCAGTGGTTTCAAACAATTAACGAAGGAAGATTAAAAATTAAAGTTGAGTTCATTCAATCCAAAATCAGATCTTAAATTTTTCTCCTGAGCCCCTCACTGATGGTTCCACAGATGGGCTGATGAGGAGGGGGGAAGGCACAAGCGTGTGATAGCAGATGTCATCCACCAATAGTTCCATCTAATGAGCTATGATTCCCTTGGATTTGAAGCAATGAAATATTGTACCGCACAGTGCATTACAACCAAGCAAACTGTTAAGTAAGATTACTTGGCTGACAATTCTTTCTGGCAGTGCAAACTGTGGTGCTCCAAACAGATGCCATATCACTTCACCTAGCTCAGCAAAGATCAATTAACTCAGCACAGAAAGGAAATTGAGTCTTTGTCCCAACATGTAAGGCTCAGAGATGAAAAGGTTTACTTTTCAGCCATCAAACTGAATTATGAACATTGTTATGCCAATATACAAGATGCAGGGGTGGGTGGTGGTCTTTCATTATTAATTGCATGTTTTCAAAGAAAAATGTCTGAGAATTCACTATCTGTGCAATTGATAAACTCCAAATTGTTTAATTCTTTCTGGCAAAATGGGTGCTACCAGCAAAGTCAGTGTTTGTTGCCCATCCCTGTTTTCCCTTCAGGTGATGATGAGCTATCATAGAGTCATAGAGCCATAGAGATTACAGTACAGAAATAGACCCTTCAGTCCAACTTGTCCATGCTGACCAGATATCCCAACCCAATCTAGACCCACGCCAGCACTCAGCCCGTTTCCTACCAAATTCTTCCTTTTCATGTACCCATCCAAATGCCTTTTTAAATGTTGTAATTGAACTAGCCTCCAACACTTCCTCTGGCAGCTCATTCTATACACGTAACAACTTCTGCATGAAAAAGTTGCCCCTTAGGTCTCTTTTAAATCTTTCCCCTCTCATCCTAAACTTAGCCCTCTAGTTCTGCACTCCCCCACCCCAGGGAACAGACTTTGTCTATTTATCCTATCCATGCCCCTCATGATGTTATAAACCTCTATAAGGTCACCCCTCAGCCTCTGACGCTCCAGGGAAAAATGTCGCTGTACATTCCTTTCTGACTTTCTTGCTGCAGTTTGATGTAAGAGAGTAGCTTTTTAGTCTGGTTCAGACGGCAGCAGTGTATCTGGACAATCGCATGTTGGCAAGATCAGGTACAGAGTTAATCAATAGTTTCACATTACTTAGACTAGCCTTCTATTTCAGGTTAATTAATAAAATGAGACTAAACTCCACAATTGTCATGGTTGGGAAGAAAATAAACTGGATCACCAGCCCAGGTGCAGTGCCGCTACCTTCTCTTTCTTCTTAATATTTCAAATTTGGTACAAAAATTCATTTCCTTACTGAAGAAATGGTTTGCGGATTAGGAATTTCTGCTGCTCTAAAAGCCAAGCATCTCTCCTCTCTCCCACACACCTGTAGCCTCAGGGAAAGGATTTCCACACCACATACCGTTGTCAGACAAGAATGTGCCGAAACACGCAAATATTCTGTCGGCAACAAGGTTCCGTCACGACCTGTGTGTTCTTATGTTCCCAGTAAGCATGCAGGGAGTTAAATAAATTGCGTTTGTGAGTAATTTTCAGTCTAATGCTGCAAATATCTCATGGTTAACCACAAAATGTCGAAGGTGTGCAAGCATAAATGAAACTGTTATGTTTGCAGGCTCTGTAGTTTTCAACTGGCTAAGAGATAAAAATTCAAAAAAGAGACGTCTCATAACTGAAAGATTTGTACTTACATGCCCAAACATGCTTGAGACAGAACTTGTTGAGTTCCTGTATAGATATTTTTGAAATCATTCTAGGAGCCTATCTCAACTTATTGATCCAATTATAATTTTATAAAACAGAAGATAAGCTGGCTATCTTTTGAGAAAGAACTTTTTTTGTATATTATTTTTAACAAACTGATGAACATGTTTCGGTACAAATCCTAAATTGAAAAATTTGGCATTCATATAGGAAACTTTAGGTGCAGATAAATGTCCAATGGGTTTCTCTGACACTTGGCCAAACTTTACTGCTCCAATAATGTCATTATTTTAAATGGGAGAGTTCACTAATTAAAAGAATGAATAGAGGAACTTCACTTCTTTCACGTATGAGTTAAAGGTTCCCTGGGTTCAAATCCCAGTGCTGGTTTCTGAGCGCTTTGTTCCGATCAGCTGAAGAGTACTTACATCTTCCCCTTTTATCATTTGACTGCAGTAGGATTTTTTTTTGTTTTTGGTTGGGGCACCTTGCCAATTTCAAGTTTTTAAATTAATTCATGGGATATGGGCATTGCTAGCTAGGCATTCATTGCATACACACACCACTGTGTGTGTGAAAAAGTTGCCCCTTAGATACCTTTTAAATTTTTCCCCTCTTACTCTAAATCTATGTCCTCTAGTTCTAGACTCCCCCACCCCAGGGAAAGACCTTGTCTATTTACCCTACCCATGCCCCTCATGATTTTATAAGCCTCTATAAGGTTATCCCTCAGCCTCTGACACTCCAAGGGAAAACAGCCCCAGCCTATTCAGCCTCTCCCTATAGCATAAATCCTCCAAACCTGGCAATATCCTTGTAAATCTTTTCTGAACTCTGTCAAGTTTCACATAAATAATTTGGATGAGAACATAGGAGGTACAGCTAATAAGTTTGTAGATGACAATTGGAGGTGTAGTGGACAGCGAAGAAGGTTACCTCAGATTACAACAGGATCATGATCAGATGGACCAATGGGCTGAGGAGTGGCAGATGGAGTTTAGCTTAGATAAATGGGAGGTGCTGCATTTTGGGAAAGCAAATCAGAGCAGGACTTATACACTTAAAGGTAAGGTCCTGGGGAGTGTTGCTGAACAAAGAGACCTTAGAGAGCAGGTTCATAACTCCTTGGAAGAGGAGTTGCAGATAGATAGGATAGTGAAGAAGGCATTTGGTATGCCTTCCTTTACTGGTCAGAGCATTGAGTATAGGAGTTGGGAGGTCATGATGTGGCTGTACAGAACATTGGTTAGGCCACTGTTGGAATATTGCATGCAATTCTGGTCTTGTTCCTATCTGAAAGATGCTGTGGTATATAAAATCATGAGGAGCAAGGATAGGATAAATAGACAAACATTTTTCCCTGGGGTGGTGGAGTCCAGAACTAGATGGCATTGGCTTAAGGCAAGAGGGGAAATATATAAAAAGGAGCTAAGGGGCAATTTTTTTCACACAGAGAGTAGTGCGTGTATGGAATGAGCTGCCAGAGGAAGCGGTGGAGGCTGGTACAATTATAGCATTTAGAACGCCTCTGGATGGGTACATGAATAGGAAGGTTTTAGAGGGATATGGACCAAGTTTTGGCAAACGGGACTAGATTAGGTTAGGATATCTGGTCGGCATGGATGAGTTCGACAGATGGGTATGTTTCCGTGCTGTACCTCTCTATGACTCTATGACTCTAATATCCTAATATGAAGAAGGAGATCAGAATTACATGCAATATTCCAAAAGTGGCCTAACCAATGTCCTGTACAGCCACAGCATGACCTCCCAACTTCTATACTCAATGCTTTGACCAATAAAGGAAAGTATACCAAACACCTTCTTCATTATCCTATCTACCTGTGACTCCACTTTCAAGGAACTATGAACCTGCACTCCAAGGTTTTTTGTTCAGCAATGCTCCCCAGGACCTTACCATTAAGTCCTGCTCTGATTTGCTTTTCCAAAATGCAGCACCTCATATTTATCTAAATTAAACTCCACCTGCCTCTCCTTAACCCATTGACCCATCGAATTAGAAGTCTGTTGTACTCTGTAGTAACCTTTTTTATTGTCCACTACTCCTCCAATTTTGGTGTCATCTACAAACTTACTAACTATACGTCCTATGTTCACATCCAAATCGTTTATATAAATGACGAAAAGCAGTGGACCCAACACCAAACCTTGTTGCACACCACTGGTAATAGGCTGCCTGTCTGAAAAACAATCCTCCACCCTCAGTCTACGACCTTTGAACCATTTCTATATATAAATGGCTAGTTCTTCCAGTATTCCATGAGATCTAACCTTGTTAACCAGCCTCCCATGGGGAACCGTGTCGAACACCTTACTGAAGTCCATGTAGATCATGTCCACCATTCTCCCATCACCAATCAAAAAACTCAATCAAGTTTGTAAGACATGATTTCCCACATACAAAGCCTAATTAAACGCAAACTTGGAATATAGGAGAAGGAATAGGCCATTTGCCCCATTCCACCATTCAACATGATCATGGCTGACCCTGCCTTAATACCATCCTCCCCTGCTCTCTCCCCATATGCCTGCTTACTTTTAGCCTCTAGAAATCAGTCTATTTCTTTCTTAAATATCTTCAATCATTTGACCTTCATAGCCATCTGTGGTAGAAAATTTCACAGGTTCTCTGAATGAAGAAATTTATCTTTATCTCAGTCCAAATGGTATATTCTGTCTCCTAAGACTGTGAGGCCTTGTTCTGGAAACATTGCCAGGAGTGCTTCCAGGGAAAGCATCATCCCTGCATCCAGACTATCCAGCGTGTGAGAATTTGGTACCTTTCAAAGGGATTCCCACTAATTCTTCGAAACTCCAGGTCCAGAAAATACATTCGACTTATATGATAAGACTGCCATCCCAGGATAATTTGCTTGCTCCGTCTATGGCAGTTATGTCTTTTCTGAGATAAGTGTCCTTAGCAAGGCCCTGTACAGCTCCAATTAGACATTCTTGCTGTAGCACTCAAAATCTTTTGCAACAAAGGCCATATACCACTTACCTTGCTAGCTACCCCATTACCTACCTGCTTGCTTTTTGCAACTGGTGTACAGGTGCACTCAAATTGCTCTGTATATTAACATTTCCCGATCCATCATCTTTTAAATAATACCATGCCATTCCGTTTTTTTCTGTCAAAGTGGATAACCTCACACTTATCCACATATTGACCATGGGTTTTTCTGGGAGCAATCAGACACATACAGTATTTGGTACTTCCTTAGAAGTTTGAAATATGCTCTCCAGAATTAATGCTTCATTAAATGTTATCAAATTCACAGCAACATGCTTGCCATTTTGAATTTTGCATTTTATTTTCATTCATATGAGATACTTGAGCTACTCATAATCAAACAATAAGTAAACTTTTGAAGATTTATGTAAAATAAGATGGATGCTGTAGTGTTCTGTGTACTTGTAAGATGACCATTTTACAGAATTGCCAAGTACTTTGTTATATACAAGCATTACATTCCAGTTAAGATGAATCAAATTCAAATCCTAACATTGAACAAACAAGATCTTTATCTAGAGACAAAATAAAACTGCAGATGTAGGAATTCAAAGTAGATGAACAGGAAGAGGAACACAGCAGCCAGGCAGCATCAAGAGGTGAAAAGTCAACATTTTGAGTTAATTAACTCTTTATCAGGACTGGATGTGCAGCTAGTGGGAGCTACAGATAAAGGGTGGAGTAGGGGAGGTGGGGGGAGGGGGGGGAAGGGGGCAGTAGCAGAATGGTGAGGTGGACACAGGTAGTGGGCATAACCGTTGGTCAATGGGAGGGTTGAATCTGGCTGATAGCTGGAAGGAAGGGTCAGTAGGTGGAATGGAAGGGAAGAGGTGGGGCTGAAAAGCGAGCCAGGGAATGGGTGGGAAGATTATTTGAAGTTCGAGAACTCAATGTTAAGTCCTCCTGGCTGTAGGCTGCCCAGGCGGAAGATATTTATCAGTATTCAGCAATATACAGAATTTAACATTACCGTACAGAAATATTTAGTATTAAAAAGTGCATGAACAAATCCAAATAAATAAGTTCAAATTCACTTTCTGACCTGCCTGCAGAAATAGCTAAGAGATAAAACAAATTCAGAGAAGGAATACTCCAGGGGCCTGATTTCCAAAAGTGCAATGGGTGCAGGTACTCTGAACTTTCCTGGATGTCATACACTTGCACTGCACTGCAATTTCCAAAGTAAAGGGATGAGACAGGAACCCTCTAAACAATTAACTCATTGAAGAGTTTGTTCAAGGCCTGGAGTGGTCTAAAAGGAGATTTAAAATGTGATAAAAGGCCTTGAGCAGGCGAGTGTACACCTGTCAGGATTACTGAGGGAGGCTATAAAATTGCATTGTTGCTGAATTACAGTGTTGGAAATAAAGGATTAATCCAACTGAGCTTCTCAAACATTGACTAAAAGTCACTATTTCTTGAACACAGTGTGCCAAGTACATCATGAGTAATTGTCTGGCCATTTATGTGCACCGTGATGCTGCTGACCTTCTGTTCACCACCTGCTCCAACCTGCAAAGCAATGGCAAACCCAGCCCTGGCTGCTGCCTGGCATCTCAGTATCAGAAAGAGCTGAGCAATATCATGAGATAGTGCCCAGCAAATCTGGCCCAAATGGGACCTATACATATTAAGCAGATGCTGCATGTTTCAATATGTTTTTGACACCTAAGTTGAAAATTCACACCACCTTTTAAATCATTCTACTATTATGGAAGTCCAAAATAAACAAAGAACAAAGAACAAAGAAAATTTACAGTCCAGGAACTGGCGCTTCGGCCCTCCAAGCCTGAGCCGATACAGCAATTAAGTTTTGACTTCACATCCATCTTGGATTACAGGAACTACCAGAATTTTCTGCAACATCGTTAAGAATTTTAATTCTCCTTAATGGAATTGCTGATGATAATGGATATTTTCAGGTAATTTGTGCAGCTACAGACTGAAATATCTGCTGAAAGCACGATCAATAATTGACAGTCAGCGATTCCTGTACTAAAGGCTGAGTTCAGAGAACCAGGAAATTCAATGGACAAGTGAGCCTGACTCATTCTTTCTATCACTTTGGAACACTTTCAATTATGAGGTCTTTGCAAAGATGATTGACTGAAAAAAATGTCTTCAGTTCAATTCTGACATTACGAATGAGATTATCTGACTTTTGATGCAGACAGCACTCCTTGACTGTGTCAGGACCAGGTAGAGAGAAGAAAACAATTTGATGTTCAGAACAGCAACCATGTTGGCCAATGTGGAAAGGTCCATGACCCAGACAAGCCTCCCTCTAAACTGGCTAATTATATGACCTCGCAAGCAGCAAGGGACACAAATCATTGAATCATAGAATGCCTACAGAGTGGAACAGGCCATTTGGCCCATCGAGTTGACACTGACCCTCCAAAGAATATCCTACCCAGACCCATCCCCCTTCCTTTTCTTATGACCCTCCATTTCCTGAGGATAATCCACCTAGCCTGCACATCCCTGGGCACTACATACAATTTATCATGACCAATCCACCTAATCTGCACACCTTTGGACTGTGGGAGGAAACTGGAGCACCCAGAGGAGACCCTCGCAGACACAGGGAGTATGTGCAAACACTGCACACAGTCACCTGAGGCTGGAACTCAGCACAGGTCCCTGGCGTTTTAAGCTATGAAAGATGAAGTGAAATAGTGAACAATTCACACATGATAATAATGAGCATGGTTACAAATGTGGTAGAGAATGTTGAAATTGGGACAGAGGTAAGTATTGATCCAAGGAGGAATCTGGCAGCAAAAGCAGAGTTAGGAAATAGAACATTATAGATTGGATTGAGACCATAAACAGTAAGAATTAGGAAGGGTTCTTAATGAGGGCAGGTGATTCAGGCAAAGCCAAAACACATGGTGAAGAAGAATTTAAGTCAGAAGCTGAAATAAAAATGATGTAAATGCGGACATTGTGTTGATTACATGTTCAATCCAAATATCTATTGCTTCTTAATTCAGAATAGCTATCAACATTCGGGAGAAAGTAGTCCATAGGTAAAGTAAAGCAATTTTGGGCTTGAAAATATGACACAATGTTGTTCCCACCAGACTTTTTGGCTACCAGCTGACATCAGGGCTCAGTCAGAAGTCCAGGTGAAGTGACTGATGAAGGAGCAGCACTCTGAAAGCTTGTGATTTCAAATAAACCTGTTGGACTTTGCCCAGCCAGTCCACATGGCACCTCCACAGCATGACTACTGCAAACAAATATAAACCTGACTGTGTAGAATACTACATCTTTTGAACATTATTTGTTCTGACATGTACATATCTGATTTTCTGATACAGTTTGATTTTTCAATTAGTAAGTGCTTTTTTCAATTGACAGTCAGCAATGCTTGGACATGTTTAGTATTGAGTCAACTAAAACCCCGATACCTCATTCAACTTTATCTTCACCTGCTCCAACAACATCCAATGAGTTTTGTTATTGTCTGTTTTTTCTAGTTGGTTTTAACATTAGAGAGTGTATATAATGACAAAATGATCTAAGTTTTATGATAAATCAGGAATCTGACAGTCAGAGATTATCCATGTTTCTGTGGTTTAGCAGACACCCTTTTCAGTTGTTTACTTATGGGAACAAGGATGCTTAAGTTCAATTCTTGAACTGAGGTCAACACTGAGTTCATTCGAATGGAATGGACCTCATAAGTAAATGAAAAACGTGCACATAACAACAACCCAGCAATCCTCCATAATATCTATAACAGCAAATAGCCCTAATGTGGCAAAGTATTACTGCCCAGTACAACATATTACTTCAGCTATGTACTAAACTGGTTCCCCGACAAACAAAGTGCCTGATGCAATATGTGAACAGATGATTTCTATAGTATGTACTAGATGTGTGATCCATTAAGTTTGATAAGTATGGTATGTCAAGCCTTCACAGCTTGAGCAAACTTTGAAGAAGATACAAATAAGTTGTCTGAGCCACTGCCAGGCACATTTCAGCAAATAGTTTGAAGCTTGCAAAGAAGTCAATTTCCCTGCCCCCTTGGATTTGGAGAAAAGCAGGAGTGTGAGGTTGGGGAGGGGCCTGGGAAATGTTTGGCGGGTGGGGGAGGGGTGTTGGATGGCTTCAAAGCAAAACAAAAATATTACAAATGGTTTAAATGTTAATTAACTACCCAAACTTTAAAATTTAAAACAGTGATGCCAGTTTCGGACTGGGTTGTTAGATTTGGAAGAAGAAAATTGGATGTGTGGGATTATAGCAAATATTACCTGACTCATTCAACTGACTCATTGCCCCTCCTTTCACATCATAAACGTGGTATTCACGAAGGAACTCATGCCCCGGGTCATGCCTTTCTTCCTTTCTTTGCTGAAGAAGCAGCATGCTTTGCAGTAAAATAGAAGAGAACAAGAATATAAAGAAGTGGTGCCAACCTCAAGTGAAGTAACCTCACTAAAACAAACATAAATTTGCAAGTTCAATTAAAAATAATACATTATTAAGTCACAGAGTCATGCAGCATGGAGACAGACACTTTGGTCCAACCAGTCCATGCTGAACATAGTCCCAAACTAAACTCGTCCCACCTGCCTGGTGCTGGCCCATGTCCCTCCAAACATTTCCTATTTCTGTACTTATCCAAATTGTAATTGTACCCACATCCACCTCTTGCTCAGTAAGTTTATTCCAAACCCGAACCACTCTCTGTGTAAAACATTTGTATCTAGTCTTTTAAAAATCTCTCTCCTCTCACCTTAAAAATGTGCCTCCTAGTCTTGATCGCATCTGAGGGCAAAGACAACTACCATTAACCCTATCTATACCCTTATTACTTTATAAACTTCTTTAAGATTGCCTCTCAACCTCCTATATTCCAGAGAAAAAAAGTTGCAACAGAAATGGCTTTGGAAATCACCTTGTCTGATTGTAATTTTTCACATTTTTAATTAATGTAGTCAAGCCAATTTCTGTTTCATTATTCTACAAATGCTTGAAAGTTTCTGAATGAGCATCCAAAGTGTATTTGCCCAGACTTCTGGTTAATGCATTTCTGCTAATTCACTGTTCACTTCTCTTCAGTAGTTTTCTGGGTATTATGCAATGAAAATGTCTTTTACTAGACAGCTCATGACAATGCTGTTGACTGTGTTTTGTGATCATATCCATATTCAAGAGCTGAAGTCTCTGTCTGGAGGCATGGTTATTTTTGGTTTGGTGAGCTCCTGGTTCAGATATCCCAAATCAGTAAGTCAGAATGTGGGTGTTGAAACAATTATTTGAATAGTGAACTCTGAAATTTAAAAAAAATTATCTCCATTTAAACTTAACTCCATGCATGTATTCACTTCCTATTTTCCTGTTTCTAACTTTATTCCAATAAATATTGTGTCTATCCTAATGTTCACACAATGATACAGACTGTAAAAATTCAAGAAGGCAACTCCTCCACCAGCTTCTCAAAAGCAATTGATGAACAATATGTTGATCCTGCCAGTGATGCCACATTCCATGAATGAATATAGAAAAAAGGGACAAATAGGATATGACATGATACTTGATATCATTAGAATATTGATTTATTTGCCTTTCATACGATACCTTGATTAATGCCGACATATATTGTCATGAACTTTGCTGTGAGCAATGTAACAGATTTCAATAAACTTGTACTGCCCATGAATTTTTCAAGAGGTTTTGCAGGGTTGGTTGCTATAATGGAACATCCAAAAGGAACAGTGCCAACTACAGAACACCTGGAGCATGACAAGCAACTTTACATTTCCTTAACTAATCAGGTTCAAGAATCATTAATGAGCAACTAGGTCTAAATCAGAAAGTGCAAGTTAGAATCGTGAGTTTATTGACAAACTGGAAAAGAAAATGAAATAAAGGGAGGGAAAGAAATATTCCAAAAGTAGCCAACAGTAATTAAAATGTAAATGAATGAGCCTCTATATTTGTTAAAGTTGATTTGAGAAAGCCTGGTAGTAATGGAAACTTGCAATGCTGTTAAAACTGAGATCAGAATTATGACTCAATATTTTGTGATGAGCTTAGACAATGTCTATGACATCAAAAAAGGAAGGTCATACAAGATGACAAGAGTTTATTTCAGAATGATGAATGGTACATCTTTCAGATTATTGTTTAACAGAACATGCACTCGCTAGTAATTATGCAACTTCTAGACATGTTTTGCTGAGCATTGTTGATCTCACCATTAATTTCCATAAAATCCACCTTCAAAAGTTTGTTCACCTCATAGGGTCATAGAATCATAGAGATTTACAGCACGGAAACAGACCTTTCGGTCCAACTCGTCCATACCGACCAGATATCTCAATCTAATGTAGTCCCATTTGCCAGCACCCAGCCCATATCCTCTAAACCCTTCCTATTTGGATACCCAACCAGATGCCTTTCAAATGTTGCAATTGTACCAGCATCCAATACTTCCTCTGGCAGCTCATTCCAAACATGCACAACTCTCGCATGAAAAAGGTTGCCCCTTAGGTCTCCTTTATATCTTTCCCCTCTCACCCTAAACATTTGCCCTCTAGTTCTGGATTCCCCACCCCAGGGAAAAGACTTTGTTTATTTATCCTATCCATGCCCCTCATGATTTTATAAACCTCTATTACGGTACGCCTCATAACTTTCCTCCCTCACCCTAAACCTATGCCCTTTTGTTCCAGACTCCCCCACACCAGGGAAAATACTTTGTCTGTTTATCCTAACCATGCTCCTCATGATTTTATAATCATCAATGAGGTCACTCCCCAGCCTTTGATGCTCCAGGGAGAATAACTCCAGCCTTTTCAACGTCTCCCTAGAGATCAAATCCTCCAACCCTGGCAACATCCTTGTAAATCTTTTCTGAACCCTTTCAAATTTCATAACATCCTATTGATAGGAAGGAGACCAGAATTGCACGCAATATTCCAACAGTGGCTTAACCAATGTCCTGTACAGCCGCAACATGACCTCCCAACTCCTGTACTCAATGCTTTGACCAGTAAAGGAAAGCATACCAAACGCCTTCTTCACTATCCTATCTACCTGTGACTCCACTTTCAAGGAGCTATGAACCTGCACTCCAAGGTGTCTTTGTTCAGCAACACTCCCTAGGACCTTACCATTAAGTATATAAGTCCTGCTCTAATTTGCTTTCCCAAAATGCAGCATCTCCCATTTATCTAAGCTAAACTCCATCTGCCACCCCTCAGCCGATTGGCCCATCTGATCAAGATCCTGCTGTAATCTGAGATAACCTTCTTCACTGTTAACTACACCTCCAATTTTGGTGTCATCTGCAAATTTACTAACTGTACCTCCAATGTTCACATCCAAATCATTTATATAAATGAGGAAAAGCAGTAGGTCCACCACCGATCCTTGTGGCACAGGCCTCCAGTCTGAAATACAATCCTTCACCACCACCCTCTGTCTACGACCTTCGAGCCAGTTCTGTATCTAAATGGCTAGTTCTTCCTGTATTCCATGAGATCTCACCGTGCTAACCAGTCTCCCATGGGGAACCTTGTCGAATGCCTTACTGAAGTCCATATAGGTCACACCAACCATTCTGCTGTCAATCTTCTTTGAATCTTCTTCAAAAAACTCAGTCAAGTTTGTGAGACATGATTTCCCACGCACAAAGCCATGTTGACTATCCCTAATCAGTCCTTGCCTTTCCAAATACAGGTATGTGGAAATCCTGTCCCTCAGGATTCCCTCCAACAACTTGCCCACCACCGACAGCAGGCTTATTGGTCTATAGTTCCCTTGCTATTCCTTACCAACTTTCTTAAAGAATGGTTAGCCAACCGCGTTTGTCTGCTGGCACCTCACCTGTGACCATCGATGATACAAGTATCTCAGCAAGGGGCCAAGCAATCACTTCCTTAGCTTCCCACAAAGTTCTGGGGTACCCTTGATCAGGTCCTGGGGATTTATCCATCTTTATGCATTTCAAGACATCCAGCACTTCCCCCTCTGTAATATGGACATTTTTCAAGATGTCACCATCTAGTTCCCTACATTCTATATCCTCCATATCATTCTCCACAGTAAACACTGATGCAAAATACTCATTTAGTAACTTCCCCATTCCCTGTGGCTCCACACAAAGGCCACCTGGCAGATCACTGAGGAGCCCTATTTGCTCCCTAGTTATCCTTTTGTCCTTAATGTATTTGTAAAAACTCTTTGGATTCTCCTTAACTCTATTTGCCAAAGCTATCTAAGGTCCCTTTTTTTCCCTCCTATTTCCCTCTTATGTATACATCTACTGCCTTTATACTCTTCTAAGGATTTACTCAATCCTTAGAAGAGTATAAATGATATACGTTTCTAACTAAACCCTCAATTTCTCTAGTCAACCAGCATTCCCTGTACCTCCCCTTCCTTTCACACTAGCAGGTATATACTGTGTCTGGGCTCTTGTTATCTTATTTCTGAAGGCTTCCCATTTTCCAGCGTTCCCTTTACTTGTGAATATCTGCCCCCAATAAGTTTTTGAAAGTTCTTGCCTAATACCGTCAAAATTACTCTTTCTCCAATTTAGAACTTCAACTGTTAGATCTGGTCTATCCTTTTTCATCACTATTTTAAAACTAATAGAATTATGGTTACTGGCCCCAAAGTGCTCCCCCACTGACACCTCAGCCACCTGCCCCTGCCTTATTTCCCAAGAGAAGGTCTAGTTTTGCACCTTCTCTAGTTGGTACATCCACATACTGAATCAGAAAATTTTCTTGTACACTCTTAACAAATTTCTCTCCAGCAAAACCCTTAACAATGTGGCAGTCCCAGCCTATGTTTGGGAAGTTAAAATCCCCTACCATAACCACCTCATTATTCTTACCAATAACTGAAATCTCCTTGCAAATGTGTTTCTCAATTCCCTCTGACTATTAGGGGGTCTGTAATACAATCCCAATAAGGTGATCATCCCTTTCTTATTTCTCAGTTCCACCCAAATAACTTCCCTGGATATATTTCCGGGAATATCCTCCCTCAGCACAGCTTAATGCTATCCCTTATCAAAAACTCCACTCCCCCTCCTCTCTTGCCTCTCTCTGTCCTTCCTGCAGTATTTGTATCCTCGAACATTAATCTGCCAGTCCTGTCCATCCCTGAGCCACATTTCTGTATTTTCTATGATATCCCAGTCCCATGTTCCTAACCATGCCCTGAGTTCATCTGCCTTCCCTGTTAGGCCTCTTGCATTGAAATAAATGCAGCCTAATTTATCAGTCCTACCTTGTTCTCTGCTTTGTTCCTGCCTGCTCTGACTGTTTGACTCGCTTCTATTCTCAACTCTACCAGTCTCAGGTTGATTTCTTTCCTCAGTATTTCCCTGGGTTCCACCTCCTCCCCATCCCCTTACTAGTTTAAATCCTCCTGAGCAGCTCTAGCAAATCTCCCTGCCAGTATATTAGTCCCCTTCCAATTCAGGTGCAATCCGTCCTTCTTGTAAAAATCACTTTCACCCCAGAAGAGATTCCAATGATCCAAAAAAATGTTAATCCTTCTCCCATTCACCAGCTTCTCACACATGCATTCATCTGCTCTATCCTCCTATTCCTACTCTCACTAGCTTGTAGCACCGGGAGTAATCCAGATATTGCTACCCTTGAGGACATCCTTTTCAAATTCCTGCCTGGCTTTCTATGTTCTCCCTTCAGAATCCCATCCTTTTCCCTCCCAATGTGTACAATGACCTCCTGCTGGCCCCTCTCCCCCTTGAGAACATTCTGCACCCTCTGAGATATCCTTGATCCTGGCACCAAGGAGGCAACACACCATTTAGATTTTTTGCTGCTGGCTGCAGAAACGTCTGTCTGTGCCCCTGACTAGAGAGTGCCCTAGCACAATTGATCGCTTGGAACTCGATGTACCCCTCATTACATTAGAGCCTGATATCAGTCTTGATACCAGAAACTTGGCTATTTGCGCTACATTCCCCTGAAAGTCCATCACCTCCTTCATTTTCCAAAACACCATACTTATTTGAAATGGGGATAGCCACAGAAGACTCCTGTATTACCCGCCTACCTCTCCTACCTGACTTAGAATTAACCCATCTACCTGACTGTATCTGCAGCTTTTCTCCCTTCCTATAACTGCCATCCATCACACTCCCCTACTCTTGTAAATTCTTCATTGCCTCTAACTGTCTCTCCAACCGATCCATTCGATATGACAGGATTCGCAATCAATGACATTTATTGCAGATATAATCCTCGGTAACCCTTAAACTCTCCTGAAACTCCCACATCCGACATTCCACAAAAGAACCTTTTATCACAACTCTCTGCCTTATGTCAGACAGCCAATCCCCAATCCATGCCAATAGTTCACCTTGAACACCATGGGCCCTCACCCTTCTAGTTAAAAACAATGACTGCAGATGCTGGAAACCAGATTCTGGATTAGTGGTGCTGGAAGAGCACAGCAGTTCAGGCAGCATCCAAAGTGCTGTGAAATCTAAGCAGCCTCCCATGAGGCACCTTATCAAAGGCCTTTTGGAAGTTTAGATAGATAACAGCCACTGGGTTTCCCTGGTCTAACCTATTTTTTACCTCTTCAATGAATTCTAACAGGTTTGTCAGGCGTGACCTCCCCTTACTAAATCCATGCTTGACTTGTTCTAATCCGATTCTGCACTTTCAAGAATTTAGAAATCTCATCCTTAACGATGGATTCTAGAATTTTACGTATAACCGAGGTTAGGCTAATTGGCCTATAATTTTCCATCTTTTTTCTTGTTCCTTTCTTGATCAAGGGGATTATAACAGCAATTTTCCAATCATCTGAGACTTTCCCTGACTCCAGTGATTTTTGAAAGATCACAGTCAGGGCCTCCATTATTTCCTCAACTACCTCCCTCAGAACTCAAGGATGTAGGCCATCAGGATTAGGAGATTTATCAATTTTTAGGCCTTTTAACTTTTCTAGCACTTGCTCTTTTGTAATGGCTACCATACTGATTTCTACCCCCCCCCCCCAAAATTCTCCTTAATTGTTGGCATATCACTCATGTCTTCCAATGTGAAGACTGACATAAAGTACTTATTAAGTTCTTCAGCTATTTCCTTATCTCCCAGCACTAGCCTTCCTTCATCAATTTGGAGCAGCTCAATTTCTACTTTTGTTTCTTATATATTGAAAGAAACTTTTACTATCATTTCTAATATTACTGGATAGCTTACCTTCATATTTGATCCTCTCCTTTCTTATTTCTCTCTTTGCTAACTTCTGTTTGTTTTTGTAGTCTTCCCAATCTTCTGATTTCCCAGAGCTCTTGGCCACTTTATATGCTCTTTCTTTTTTCTTTGAAAGCTTTACTTTAGCAACATATGAGAGTCCCTTTTTTTTGGTTAGAGAAGGAGGATGGGTGGGAGACACTACAAGTGTAGTATCTTGGGATCCAGCCACTGCCCAATTATATACCCAGCAGCCTCTGCTCCTCGTTGTGGCCTCTCCATCTGCTGCACCTTTAAAAAGAGAGAGTCCTCCTCCCTCTCACCTCTTGACAAATGGAAGCCCCAACACCTGAGGTAAGCTTTTTAAACAGTTTTCCTCACCTTCCCAGCAGTCCTCTGCTCCTCCCTCTCACCTCTTGACAAATGAATTTCCATGTCATATCATTCTGTTACCATTTACTAGCTCAGTAATTATTACACTTCCAATTGTACCAATTTAACTATGAGGTCTGTATTTTTGTTTTTGTGAGGAACTATGAATTACTATTCTGGTGATGTGATTACTTCTTGACCATTATGTGCTGAATCATCTTCCAATGTACTGAAGTAGATGGAAAGCATTCTTTTTTTCTGCTTTTTCAAAATCCTTCAAATATTTTGCACATTTTATCCTCCATCGTTTCTTAAAAGCCTTGACGCTGTGGGAATTCAGCTGAAGGCAGTTCCCGCATCTTTTCAATAATAAATTTTAGTTGTAAGCTCAGAAACTGGGCTACATCGTCTCCAGACTTTTAAGCATTACATGGACACTAGAAATGCCAAAGTTGCAAACAATTGCACATATGCGGCATTATCAGCCATATAAAGGCTAATGAGGGAGCATTTATTTATACCTGAAACCAGTGAATGTCCTTTGCATATGCATCCCTACACTGTGACTCATGCTGCAACAATCATTCCAGGTAAATCAGTCCAGAATTGCAACATAAAGATACTTACTGAAATTTGAGTACGCAGTAAAGGTCAATAATTCCTGACTGTCATATTTCTTGGTTCTCAGATTCCACATTTTCTCCCCCACCTCTATCTCAATTAATCACAGATGGTAATGACATGCTGAGGGGCTGCAGGGCTGAGCTAGCATGGAACTAATAGAGTAACTCAACACTGTTTGACAGGCACTGCAGGGAAGGTAGTCCTTCTGGAGCTTAAGTCAGAATCTAAACTGGAATCTTACTGATCATCATTTAGCTGAAGGCTCCATTTAATTCGTTCCTAATATGTTATAGTTCATTGGAGTTTATCTGATTTGCGAAGGTAGATCCAATTATTTCCAAAGCAATAATCGATTTGAATCTTTTGTGCTAGTTTACAAAAGATTATTTTCAAGTGTGTAAAGGCATAACTGTTTTGAGAATCATTTTGAGGTCAGAGACAGGAATGAGTGAATTGATGTACACCTTTGTCCAAGGAGCAGTGGAGACATTCAGATAATGGAGTAAAGCCATAGATAGGGGTTTGATGTTAATGTCATAGGCTCACACAAGATGTTACCTAGTATGTGACAAAACATCTGAAATGAACCTTCCAGCTCAGCAACCAAACCTACATCCAGAACCATAGATTCTAAAACCAGTCCTGTGGTTCAGTAAGAAACAATGAGACTTTGCAAGGATGAGAGTGGGGGCCTTACAAAATGACAGATCCTATGTTGTAGAATTGTATGATAACAAAGGATGCTACCAGTGCAAGTTGTCACAAGGAAAAGTATACATTTGGTCTTAAGTAAGTAAGCATCACATTATTCAAATTCTTTAATCCTAAGGAACGGAATTAAAGTCTCAGAATTATAAATATGTAGAGGTACAAGCTAAGGTATTAAAACAATAACAAAACTGTGAGATTAAACCTATTAGAAATTAGACTGCTTTCATTAGAATCACGAAGATTGTTAGCTGGTTTAAAGGATACTTAAAGGATTGATGGGCTAGATATTTTCATGTACAAGTGAGATCAGAATTGACATATTAATATAAGATAGCCATTAATAAACTGTACTTGACCGCCACTGAAGGATTTTAAATGTAGTCACTGTCGGATATAGAATGTACGGCAAACACAGTTGACAGTGCTCCTTCTAAGCCATAGTCAATTCTTGTTGGAGATAAAAAAAAGTGCCTGTTGTGAATATGAAATATCAAGATTGCAACACATAAGTTGACCTTTAAAGCTTCAAAGCATTCTTCCAGAAACACAGGCCAGTTTATGTACTGAGTATAAAATGTAGACCACACATTTCATTATGGACCTAAAGGCCTGTTCCTGTGCTGTACACAAATGTTAGTGTAGGAGGAGCAATTTCTGTTACCATAATTACCATGCATGATCTACTGTGTGTGGACGTGACTTTAACTCTTTCTTGGCAACATGGCTTCTTGTCGTTCTGCTTGAAGCCATATGCTGACTTGAGGTCTATTTTACTAATAGGTTTAATTTCACAGTTTTGTTATTGGTCTAATACCTTAGCTTGTACCTCTACAGATTTATATTACTGAGATTTTAATTCTATTGCTTAGGATTAAAGAATTTCTGGAAATTCAGAAAAACGCTTCTTCACTTGAACAGTGAATGTGCTACTTGCTACCCCAAGGAGTATTTGAAGCAAATAGCACTCAGGAGAAACTGGAAATCCAGAGGGAAAATAAAATAGAAAGATATGTAAATAGAGTTAGATAAAGTAGTGTGAGATGTGACTTGTTTAGAGCATATACATTCACTTGGAGTTGTTGGACTGAATGGCCTATTTCTGTGCTGTGTTGTACTTTGTGTGAAAGTTAACGTCGATTTACAGACTTCCAGCAATACTCTAATCTCAGAGAAAAATCAAACACAAAAATGTGTGGAATGGAAGTAAGCTTCTTCTGAGCTTTCTAGTAAACTCCACCAACTACAGAGAGATGTTGGACTTGCATTATTTCTAACCAAGGTACATTTTGAAGCCAAATACAATTGTTCAGATATTCATTTAACTTTCTTAAAGATTTCCATAATTTACACCTTCCACAATCACAGGATATTTTGCTGGCTCACCAAAAAGTAGCCAAAGCAGTCAAAATGCTGCGAGAGATTAGCAACTTACTGATTACAATAATACCTATGATTAATGGTTCAAAATATTCAAAACTTTGTTTCTATTTGACAGTACCTAATGGCTTTAAACACTTCAGCACTAACAAGTAAATGGCAATAATTACTTTCTTTCATTTAACTCTGTTGGCATCCCATAAAGTGGTGGTTTTAATGTCTAGCTGGCGTAAAATATCAGCAGCTTATGCCATTAATGCAAGTTATGGTGATTTATATTCTCAGCATGCTTTTAAAATTCCCAGAACAGCTGTTTGATGTATTTTAACATTGCTAAATTCTAAGGATCACACATTGGCTTTTCATTAGTTGCAAGGTAGCTTTTATATTAATCTTGTTCCAATGCAAATTTGTGAGTCATTTCAGGCATTAATGCCAATAAACAATAGGACTGGCTGAGGTCTTTGTCATTGTTTATTATTTATAAATTACAAGAATTATGCAAACATAAACATAACAGCAACACATAAATTCTGAATTTTTTACAATGCTAACGCAACAGCTAATATCGTATAATTCACACAAATATAATTCCTATTCTCTGTGAGCTCTTTTAAATGTACTAGTTAAAGTATTTGCATTGAATTTATTTTGAGTGTGTTTAGCACAGCTGTCAGCTCCAACAGAAATGTTCATGTCATTTCAAATATACTTTATAGAGTTGGAGATACAAAAGTTGTGTGTCTGGGAGAGAATAGGAGGGAAATTAAGAAATATTCTGACCAGAATGGTGAAAGTTGGCACTGTGTCAATAAGATGCCTGTTTAAAAATTGGGATTTAACACACAATCTTTGGGCTAATTGCTGATAATCATCGTTTGAATGTTCAGAAATGTTCAGAATGTTCAAAGCTTGTTCAGAAACCAACAAGTGTAGCTTTCAAGTGGTGATTAAATGCAATTTTCTTGGCAATGTATTTGCACTCTGCATTCATCCACTTCTACTGAATACAGAGGAATCTCGATTATCCGGCATTCAATTATCCGAATATGGGATTATCCAGCAAGATTGCAGGGTCCCAATGCTCAGCTAAACTATGTTAGCTGGCAATCGATTATCCGGAATTCAATTAACCAAACGGAATACATGTCCTTCAGATAATCCTCTGTATGTGGAGTGCAATGGCACAGAGAAGTCGCTTAGAGATCCACATTCTCTGTTATAGTGGAGGACATTCTGAGGGATGAGGTGCTTGAAAGGAGACCATAGTAGCAGGCAAAGCATTGCATGTTGGACAGGATTGCCAGAGAGGTCAGATCTAGGGGTTCTGGCCTAGAACATGACTCCAGCCCATAAGAAATTAAGTGACCTGACATGAATGGTCAATTTAAGAACGCACCTCATAAACATAGTTCTTAATAACTGCAACACCACCAGCCTCAACTTCCACACACCTCATTCACTAAACACTGAGATGCATGAATACTGCATAGAGTCATAGAGATGTATAGCACGGAAACAAACCCTTTAGTCCAATTCGTCCATGCTGAACAGATATCCTGACCTAATCAAGTCCCAGTTGCCATACTTGGCCCATATTCCTCTAAACCCTTCCTATTCATTTATCCATCCATTTAAATGTTGTAATTGTACCAGCTTCCACCACTTTCTCTAGCAGCTCATTACATACATGCACTATCCTCTGCGTGAAAAAGGTGCCCCTTAGATCCCTTTTAAATCTTTTCCCTCTCACCTTAAACCTTTAACCTCTAGTTTTAGACTGCCGCACTTCAGGAAAAAAAATGTATCTATTTACCCTATTCATGCCCCTCATGATTTTATAAACTTCTGTAAGGTCACCCCTCAGCCTCTGATGCTCCAGGGAAAATAGTCCCAGCCTGTTCATCCTGCATTATATATCACAGACGTGTATCACAACTCTTCAAATATGTGGAATATCACATGATTGCAAGTACATAAGCACACATCATTATTCATTCACAAATGCCACTCTTCATCTTCCAGGAATAACTAGTAAACAACAGACAGCAGCTGGGCCTGTCTTAAGAAATGTTATTTCATGACTCTAACTAGGAAGACACTGCTAATACCCATGATCAGGAGAGGAGTGGGAGAAGTCATGGCCCGAGGTATCTCACACGAGGTACATGGCCATAGCTTTCTTACAGATTCACAGCTATTCCCAATCTTAATTTGCCAAAGCCACTAATTTCAAAGCTCCAGACATCCCTTTGCACACATCCTTCTATACTGGCAACTTGCAGTGGGCCATAACCTTTCTAGACCTACCATTACAGGCTGTCAGGAGCACAGTGCATCCCATTCACAAAGAACAGGTTCAGAAAGAAAAATAGTCTCCTTACCCTGAGAAGAAGAGGTAGGAAGTGGTAGAAGAGCTGAGGTTGCTGCTCTCTCGTGATTGCTGGGTCGTGAAGCACCTGGGCATGGTCTCAAACAAATAGTTCAGGGTACCTCCATGCAAGACAAGATATCAAAACCTCTGCTTGTGGATCCCAATGGCTTGCTCAATGAAACTGGTGGTTAAGTGACTCTAATTGTATAAATGGTCAGCTGATGTCTTAGGATTTTTGTTTGCCAAGTTCAACAGCCTTCTACTGAGCTAATGGATTTGTGATGCTTAGAGTTCAGCCAAGCATTTAAAGTGAATTGATATAGAAAATGTATTGGTATAAACAAATTGTCGAACATCTGGTTCACTACTGAGTCCATTGTGAATGCTTGGCTGAGCTCCAAGATGCTTAAATACCTTTTTAAGGACATATTCAATGTGGAATATTTAATTTACTGATGCTGAAATTGCCTTGTCTCATTGACACTTCCATGAAATTATAGGAGTAACAGATTTTCCATAGCAGACATTTTTTCTTAGTATTTTGATACTTGCTATTGTTATTTTATGACTGACTAGTTCTAAATGTATTGTGAATGGCCATAGACCGGGCATGGGGAGTGGGTAGCAGGTAATGGTCTGCGAGGTGAGGGGGTCAGTGAAGACAAGAGGGATAAACACTCTTCATGAAACTAAATAAGATGAAGTCCTAAGTGGAACCTCAAGCAATTTACTGATGACACAATGCCCTCTGTCTTTCGATGAAATCTGTCAGGTGACCAATAGAATAGAATAGCAAAAAACTCATTGTTCTTTCAGTCATGGTCATAGAAACATTTTAGTTATTGACAAAGAAAATATTGAGGAATAATCTTATAGTGCCCAGGAAGTCTGGAACATATGTCAAAAGACCTCTTCAAACGTAATATAGTTGGTTGATCTCAATTAGCAAGTGAAGATTAAAAGAGAAGCATGATTTTCAATGACATGTAAAATCCTCAGAAACAATATGGTCATTTTTGTTCAGCTGGTTTCTGTTAGGTCTTATCATTAAATGAATCATTATCACCAAAATGATGGCCAGATCTTTTAAAGACTCGCAGGCAACGTCATTATCTGCCTCTTACCAGTCACCAGAGCAACCTTTTCCAGGTTCTTTACCAAGATGGCATCTTGCATTAAACAAAGGCTAAGCCTTGCTTCAGCTTAAGACCTCATCTCAGCCACGTCTTTCCCATTTCAGCACCTAAAGTATTCAGTACAACCCACCTCCTTTGACAGTGCACAGAAATTTTGTGACATAATGGTAATGTCCCAATTTCTGGGCCTGAAGGATTGGGTTCTCAAGTATGACCCAGAGATAGGTCATAACATGTCTGATTAAATTGATTGGAAAATCAAGGAATAAGAGACAGGAGAAGATAAAGTCAGTGAGTTGGTGTGCTGACAGATTCAAACCAGTACCTCAAGAAGTCCATGTTGCTGTGGCAACACAAAATTCTGCATACATTTTGCAGTAGGATGGTTGAGACTCCAATTTTACATCTGACTAATGGATGAGCATGGATCTCTCTTCAGCTCTCACTGCATGCTTTTGGTATATGCTACAATAATTTACAGGTTGATATTCAACCAATTTGGCTCTATTAGTAATACACCATCCTGCGTAAGTGCACAGTAATGATTCACTGTTTGCATGTAAGCTTTCAACAAGATAAAAGGCCTTGAAATTGCAGGAAAGTGACAAGATGAATGTTAACCTCCAGTAATGTTATAATTACTAAATCATAGTTTCAAAACATTTTAGTGCTGAAAAGCCACAAATCATTTTTTTCAGAGAATGGTAGTCATTTTCGAAAATTGCTATCTCTAGGACACTCTGAAAATATCAACACACACTTTGCGATCTGTTCTTTCAGACAAGACGTGGGCAACAATGTCTGACATTGAGAGATGCATGTGAATCTTTTAATACCAAGTGAACTGAGGAGCTAACTGAGACTGAGAGCTATGAATGTGTATTGGAGTGAAAGTTGAGTAAGAATGAATGTTTTGCTGCTTGGAATTTATGCTAGATTTAATACACTGTAAGCAAAAACATAGTTATATTTCCGTAATATCTGGTCAAAAGCTGCATGTACATCTTTACATTGAATAGCCCGTTCAATTAAAAATAAATGCATTGTTCAAACCTTTCAGACATCTAAATCTTCACGAATACGCAGTATGTTTTGTAATTGTCTGACTTTCCTAATTAATTCAAACACATTGCTATCATTTTATGACAGTAAATTATAGGCTATACCACAGACATTAAAAAAAATGTTAACTAGGCTTATTGATAAGTATATATTTTTCTTGATGCTTAAATCCTTCTCCATTTACATAGGTCTGGTCTGTGAGGAGTAATCATAAGTATTTTATTATCTTACTAGATTCACTTCCCATTCATAACCTAATATTATTTATGAATATGGTATTTTAGTGGATCCTGGCTCTGGATTTCTGTGAGTGTTGTCCAATATGGCCATTGTAACTTTGGATAAATCTCAAAAGAATAGATATAGACTTTTTTTTCAGATACCACTCTGCCTCTCTACAGCAATAAGGAAAAAAGTGTGAAGTTTCATAAAATAGTATGTTTTTCAATTTTACTTTTCAGTCAGACTTTGCCAGTCAGTATTTTACATCTGAGAAAGTGGATGTAAGTTAGGAAGGATTGCAACAAGCATCTGTTCCAAATGGGCAGTCTTCCTGCCATTTTCTTTATAGCCATTCATAGGTTGGGGGCACTGTTGGCTGGGTCAGCACTTATTGATCATCCCTGATTGCTTCAAGCACTTGGTGGTGTTGAACCACTGCCAAATCTTGGATCTAGGTACAGCCAGAGTGCATTAGAAAAGAAGTTCCAGTACTTTGGACCAATGACATTGAAGGAATATCAATATTGTTCCAACTCAGGATGGTCTAATTTGGAGGGGAGTTGCAGATAGTAGTGCTCCATCCTTTTGTTCTGCTAGATGGTCGAAATCACAGGACTGCTAAGTGCAGTAGTTTTATTAAAAAGGGTTCCAGCAGAATCAAGCTAGCACTGAAATACATCCTTAACAGGCATGAACCTTAAACACCCAGTACACTCTAATGCCATATTAGCTTTGAAAGCAAACTGGAGAGTATAAAAAGATTCCTGTAGACACGACAAGAGAAAGACGTTGGATAAAGATTACTGTTTATTGTACAAGAGTGAAATATAAACATTTTCCGCATACATGATGATAGGGTATAAAGGTTGATGCTTTTCTGACTGCATATTAGATAGACATAGGAAAGAGATCTGTTGCCCGAAAGGTGTACTCAAACCTTTTGCCTGAGTATTTTTCCCTTGTGTGACAGACGAAAGGCAGGAAACTGACTTGGAATGTAATTAGACAAACCCTTTTTTATTTTAACTCTTAAAGTACCAATACTCAATATCATATATATATATATATATATTACTAGCAACATTTACTTCTTACTTCATCCAACTTAACTTCAAATTCAGCTCCCCTTAACATAATTCACATTTAATTTGAACTTTAACTCTATAAGTTTGACATGATATGAGTGAAGGAGCCAATTTGCTCTCAGTGCAGGTCTTGCCTCAATGTTCCTTGTCTTCTCTGACGAACAGTTCAGGGCATGTGCTTTGCAAATATTGATCACAAAGACTACAGAAAAAAATCCCTCTGCTAACTTTTATCACAAAAATGTGTTTTTCTCCAGTAACTTCTGGCACACAGCCAATAAATTGACTAAATCCTGATCATGTTGTTCAATCCCAGTCACTGCGGTTTTACTAGTAAAAACTCCCAAATGTTAAACAGCTACATTGTGTGTTATGCAAGGTAATATGGTGCCAGTCTGTCAAGCATACTACCATGACACATGCTTTAATTGGTCAACACAGGAAACTGCAGGTCATAACGTTTCCAGGCTGCAGTTTTAACAAGGTCAGAGTTTAAACTTACTCGACCAAAGTTCCCAGCATGCTTGACTGTAGCTCTTAACCAGTCTTGCAACCATTACTGCTACTTGCCACATGATTTGGCAGATGTGAGTCAGAGCCTGGACAGAATGTCAGACACTGGAATGAACTTCCTAAGGAAATGATGGATGTGGGTACGATGACAACATTTAAAAGACATTTGGATAGATACATGAATAGGAAAGGTTTGGAGGTTTATGGGCCAAGAGCAGGCAAGTGGGACTAGTTTAATTAGGGATTATGTTCCCGTGGACTGTTTGGACTGAAGGGTCTGTTTCGATGCTGTTTGACTCTGTGACTTTCTGACAATTCTTTTAGTTAGACTCAAGACTGAGGTTTGAATAAGCACAAAGTTAACTTGCATACCTGAGTCCTCCTGTGGTCTGTGTAAAGAGAATAAGTATTAATCAAGGAACCATGGTGAATTGCTGAAGTACATCTTGGTGATGGTTAACATTGTTGTCACTGCATATTAATGGTGGATAGAATATCAATCAAACAAGTGGCTGTGTCCTGAACAAGAGCAGAAGGATAAACTTTCTCTTGTTTGAGATGGTTATTGTCTGGCATTTGGGTGATGCAAATGTTGCATGCCACTTATCAGGCCAAGCCTGAATGTTGTCCAGATCTTGCTGTTTATCAACAGAAACTAATCAGTATCTGAGGAGTCACAAATGATAATAAATACTGTGAAACCATCAGAAAAAATCTGATTTTATGATGGGCCTCAACACATTCCTGAGGAACACCTACATTGATGCTTTAGGATCGAAAAGAATGACTTCCAACAACCACAACTATCTTTTTTGCTTGGTATCCAGCCAACGGAGACTTTTCCTCTTGATACACTTTGACACCTACTTTCCTTGGGCTCCTTGATGCTTGGTCAAATCCAGCCTTGATATCAAAGGCAAAAGGGCTCATACCCGAAACGTCGATGCTCCTGCTCCTTGGATGCTGCCTGACCTGCTGCGCTTTTCCAGCAACACATTTTCAGCTCTTGATATCAAAGGCAATCAGTTTCACCTCATCTTTAGAGTTAATCTCTTTTTCCCATGTTTGAACCCTGGCTTCATGAGTTGAGTGACACTAGTGGAATTCAGACTGAGTGTGGCTGAGGAGGTTATCGCTGTGCAAGTGCAATTGGTTAAAGTGTTATTGACATCTTCCATCATTTAGTTGAATTTACTGAAACTAATCCAGTTTGAATTCACAATCTCCTTCCAGCACCTTTACGTAATTTAGTTTATATTGGCATGGATGACTTCTCTGTAGACCAACAGTGACTATAAATCGGCAAGGATATCTTTTCCAAGACATTAGAGTTTTGACTATTTATTTCTAATTTTCTAAACATGAAAATTATTCCATCCATATCTGATCGAGGTTTTCAAAAGCATGAGTAGGCTGGATAGAGTAGGGCAATTGATTTTTTTTCATATTTCAAAGAAACAAGAGTGAGAGGATATAGATTTAAAGTGATATGCAAGCAAAGTAAGGCTGGTATGAGAAAGAACTCATCACACGGCAAGTCGTTAAGATATGGAATAGGCCAAATGAAAATGTAATGGTAGCAGGTTTGATTGAGTCATTCAAGAGAGTATTGGTTGGTTTTTCGGATAGGAATGGTATACTGGAATATGGGGATAAAGATCAGATGTTGGCACTACTTGGTAAATAATAGAGCTGGTGCAGCTACAATGGGCTGAAAAGCCCCCTTCTGTATTGGAATATTATGATCTGAGATTCTTTATAAATCAAAATCAATGCCTGTTCAAAAACAGAACAGATGGATTGCTGAACTCCACAGGCGCATTCTGGGAAGATCTGTGAAGTTTTAATTTGATTGTATAGAGATCCAAATCTCAGAGGTGTTTAAAGCTATTCTTCTCGATAACCTCAACAATGCAATTTAAGGTGAATGCATGCTGCACAAAATTCAAGCTATCTTCCATAAATGTGGCATCAAACAGTTACACTGCGTTAGTGTAATTTTGGTGAGACTGATCAGCTTCATGTTGTCTTAGCTGGCATTTACAGCTTGGTCTTCAAATCAAATGGATGTGGGCCAGAAGTCTGCCAAATGTCTGCAGTTAATGACATTAATTTGACATATGGCTAACCAGATGCCATAAATAAATTACTAAGATCATTTAAATCCACATTAATGCAAATATTAATTAATATATTATGGCATCTGCGTCCCAAACAATTGACGTGAATTCAGATCTTGGACTTGTAGCTTTACAGACCTATATTTTGCAGGAGATGTTCAGAGCAGACTTTGTGGTTGCATTTATCATACTCATATTTTTTGAGTCATTATTTCACTGATATCTGATCTTTGCATAATTGCTTGATTGTGATGAGTTTATAACAATCATAGCTTACTCCATTTGTGTTAAATGCCCCTTTTTTTACCTGTAGTCCTGGACATGTCAGTCTTTTGAGTACCCTTCCATAGCTTTTTCTCTTTATTTTCTTTCTGTGAATTTGGCCGGAAATTGGCTAAGTATCCATTTTGCCTCGTTTCATGAAGAGTTTCTTTCCATGGGCCCTAGTAAGCTTTATCCGCAGCTTGACTCATTAGCTATTACCATGTTTCAATGGCATCTCACCCATGTTATCGTCCACTCAGCATTGGGGGAAGTCCTTGATGCAGCTGGGAGTTCCCAGGATTCCCAGTGCAGGTGCCATTTTTAAAGCCCAGCTTTGCACTGCCAGCCAGGACATTCCTTTTACATCGCACAAAGTGGGAGATGAATGAAAAGAAAGTTTCTGAGTGGCACGGCTGACAAACCATTGCAAGTACAAGTCTGCATTCATAAATGTATTGCTATTTCAGAATTAAACTGCACAGGTGACCTGTCCTTAATGTCGTCCTATCTTACACCCCTGTCTAAGGGAGTGCTACTCTTTCTCCAAAACCTTTTCATTGTTAAATGCATAAACATCACAGTCTGCAAAGCCTTCAAATGGTTGAAAACTTTCATTTCTATCAGCAACAGCAAGTGTAAAGAAAACACAATTAAAAGTTGCTTTTGTTTCTGGGAACAAATAGGGACGGCTTACTTTTCCATCAACAACAGATTGAGTCAAGTGATCATTGCACCAGTGCATATCTATGAGAACTGGGCATCAATTAAGTGCTGCATGGCGTATCACACCTGACTATATCATGCAAAAGATGGTGTTCCTCCAACTCAAAAACCTCATCTTCACAGCTGGAAGCTTGCTGAGGATCTCCCAACTCTTCAGAGACCATTGAATTCCCTCTTTGTCATTCTAGTTGTGCAGAGTACAGCATACAGGGATGGTGTGGTACATTGTGTCTGGAGTACACTGCAAAGCTCATCTAGACTGGTCCATGTATCAGAACTTAGTTTCAGTTGGTCTATTGTCTGATCAACAATGGTCCTGGTTGAAGAATGGGCAACATTGTGTTTATGCTCAACCTCAGTCAGGAGGATTGCATTACAATCATCAACTATGATCGCAGAAGGGAGCTCTTGTCTTCCTGGAGTCATTCTTGTAAAACATCTAGCCCTTGAAATGAAGCAGGAACTTGAGCATTCTCAAGGATATAATTACACTAACAGCTCTTAGGATATTTGGTGCAACTTCTAAAATGTGGTACTGATGGTAATAGATGACTTGTACATGGAAGGAATGGAGTCTTTTTCTGTAGATAAAGTCAGCTGCATCATTATATTGCAGTAGCACTATGGTGAGGGCAGAGCCTATAGGGCGCTGCACCTCAGTAAGCCAGCTGTGTTGGTAAGGCCTACAGCCCAGGCTGCAACACTGACCTCGTCATGGGGAAGTAAGATGAAACAGTGTGATCTGGCACGAATCACCTCAGTAACAACCTTAATAACATTTGTGGGTGGAGGGTTGTGAGAGTCTAGGTCCCCAGTGGATTATTTTTCATTAATATGTTTGAGCTAAGCAGAGCTGGTGGATTTGATAATTGTTTTCATGCTAGCCCAAGTTTTCATAATTGCTCAGGTATCATAGCAAAAGTTTCCAGCTTTATTATCTGGAGCTGACCGAACAGAATGGTGTACTATTTCCATTTCACAGCAGAGTGACTGTCAGTCAACAATTCCAGGAGAAACTGAGGTCTGCAGATGCCGGAGATCAGAGCTGAAAATGTGTTGCTGGAAAAGCGCAACAGGTCAGGCAGCATCCAAGGAACAGGAGATTCGACGTTTCGGGCATAAGCCCTTCTTCAGGAAAGGGCTTATGCCCGAAACGTTGAATCTACTGTTCCTTGGATACTGCCTGACCTGCTGCGCTTTTCCAGCAACACATTTTCAGTCAACAATTCCAACAAAGCAAGGGTCAATTTACCTTTACAGAACAGTTTCTGTGATAAACCATTCTATTAAAAACACACTACAATGCAGTATCCTACTATAACATTTGAAGGTGTCAAAATATTTTGCATAAATTTTCAGAATGCTCCTGACTGTTCCCACACCATTCAGAAATTTTCCAAGGATGTACATTTTCTTTTAGGAGTAACAATCCCCATCCCAGGCCTTGAAAATGTTATGTTAGCAGAACTAAGAGTTTCTCTAGACCTCACAATGGACAACCCAACCTCAGAAATGATGCACGTGCATTTTACACCCATGGCCTCACCAAACCTCCAAAATTCTACACACAAATGGTGCAGGGTCCTTCACAGTCTGATTACCCATATTCAGAAAAAGTTCTCGCTATTAATATTTCAATAGCTATGATGGAACAAGAACCCTTCCTAAGTAGTCAGTAATATCTTCTGCCTACTTGACTTCATTTCTTTCAGTGAGAAATGTTATCATCTTTACCCTCACCCTCTCTTTATTCTGACGCACATCAAATGGCGCCTCCAGCTGTCCATCCCTCCAGTTTTCACTCTCTTTCTCTCTCTTTTCCCTTCTGTGCTTCATTCTAACTGTTACACCCCTGTGCTCTGTACTGGTCTAACAATCATCAACTAACTATGCTTCAGTGGAAACTTTAACCGAATTCTAACCCTGCTCCTTTTGTCCCTCTCTGCTGTCATTCTCTTTGTGTTTAAGGTTGATGAATTCCTTTAATCTGTTTGCACACTCCTTCTCCTAACCACAACACAGAATGGTTTTATTTCATCACAGAGCTCACACTTTGACCTTGCAGAATGGTCAATGTGGGAGTGTAAATGGCTTTTATGGCTGTTCTTCTTGGCTACTCGCTAAACTGCATGGGGAGTGATTTGTTGCTTTCCAAAATGGCCTTGTAAATCTGCTCCTCAGTCTGCAGCCTCCCCACACAGTAGGAGCATGACCTTTTGCCCAGATGTTGTAGGAAGACTAGGAATAAAAGGGAAATACTGCAGATTCTGGAGACCTGAAGTAAGAACAGAAATTGCTGGAGAAACTCAGAGAGAAACAGAGTTAACATTTTGTGTCCAGTGACCCTACACATTCTCCTGCACACACATTAGAACCTCAGTTTCAGTTGTCTGATCTACAATGGTCGTGGTTGAAGAATGGATAATACTGTATCTATACTCAATCTCAATCAGGGGGATTGCATAACAGTCATCAGCCATGATCACAGAAGGGAGCTCTTGTCTTCCTGGAATCATTCTTGTAAGACATCTAGCCCTTGAAATGAAGCAGGAACATGAGCCTGGATTTCTGCATGGGTTTCCTCCAGGTGCTCCAGTTTCCTCCCACAGTTTCCTCCTCCAGTGCAGATTAGGTGAACTGGCCACGTCAAATTGCCCATAGTGGTCGGGGATGTACAGGCTAAGTGCATTAGTCAGGGCTAACTATCGAGTAATAAGCTAGGAGAACGGGTCTGGGTGGAATACTCTTCGGAGGGTTGGTGTGAACTTGTTGGGCTGAATGGTCTGTTTCCACACTGTAGAGATTCTATGATTCTAAGTTCTGAGATAAAGGCAATAGAAATTGTTTAGCGACAGAAGAATTTCAGCATTTTGAGAACTGATTTGCCACCTTGATTGGAAGACACAAACCAGTCTCTCATTTATTTTCTTCACCAAATGCTCATCAAAAGAAGGTAAAATACAAATGGGACAGTTACCTTACAAGGACCATGTAGGGATGATGAGGCATGAATGCTGATGTGATGAGTGGTCTAAAGATGTTGTGTAATATCCCAAATGGTTTATAAACTGGAATTCAAAACTAATGAAACAAAGACCCCGGAAAACCTATGGTGCTCGATGAACTTTATTGCTGGGAAAAACGTAGAATTTTCACAGCAGCTATTCTTAACTAATCTGGGCACTCAGCCAACCCACTATAGTGTCTCATGCAGCATCATGTCCCACTTAGGCTAAGCTGAGTTGCACAGCTATTATCTTTTTCATCCAGAGTCTCTATCTGAAGAGAATAACAATCCTATGAAATAAAAGCCAAACTGTCTATTCCACACTGAGCTTTTTCTTTTAACTCATTCTTTTCCATTCTTCCTTGACATAGACAAAAATTGCGACTTGCTGTTTCCTCTAGGAGATTTACAGCAATATGCACTGGGGAAAAGAAGCAAACATTAAAAGGGAAAAGTGAAGGGCACTTGACTCTCTGCACAAAATCTTATAATCTGATTTCCTAAATGAAATAATTCCACAGAGGCCAGTCTCTCATCACCGAGTCACCCTCTAATTAGACATACATGACACTGGTCCAACTTCCTCAGAGCCAGCTCTCAGAGTGAACAGAATCCCTGTTTATATCTGTCAGTCAGGGCTCTCTAATTAGACCAGGTTAACAGATCCAACCAGGGAACTCACGCTCTCTGAGGATCACCTGACGAACCTCATTACAACCACTACATTAAATATTTATTAATGCGGTTTTATTTCCCACACTATGTTTCCATGTTCACAGAAAGGAATATCTTTATGGGCTTGTTAAATTATTGAAAGAGAAAATATGTGATTTCTGGAGTGTCAGGAAGGGAACATGGACAGTGCAATGCAGCCTGCAAAGTTATACTGCAGTTGTATGGCTATATGCCAGCAGATCTTTGACAAAAGGTAATGGTACAAAACAGAAAGCAACAGAATCATTAGTACAGAAGATAGCTATTCTAACAGGACTCATGTTTTTGGCAGCTGAATGTGCATCTCCTGTAGAATTTGAAGATTTTTCATAAGGAGTTTGCAATTTTTTTCAGTATATCCACATATGGGTTTTCAAATGAACTTCTGGTTCTGAAAGTCCTTTATATATTTAAAGTAACAGATAATGAGTGTTACTGGCATAAAGTTAGTTTAATTTTAATGTTATTATCCTGAAATATTCTTCTGAGAGAAAGCTTTATTTAATTATGTATGTTGCTATCCAGAACAGCAACGAGAGCTGTGTCTGTTTTGCTCAAAATCTGCCATAGAGAGGGTGAGAGTATTTTTCCAACAAGTGAAGTTGACAAGGGATAGTACATGCCATTGGAAAATTGTCACACTGTTTAAAGTACTTATTGGAAAGCAATCTGTCAGAAGAGCGGAAATGAATCTGGGGAATGCCTGGAGGATGTTTTGCTGTCGCAACAGAGGATGAATATTTAAAAGAGTTGAGATACATTGTGTAAGCCTAATTACTGTAACAAATTCTCAAACCACATGTTATTAAATTCACACAGCTTCTCTGAACTTCACTCCATCTTGAACATTAAACTGTTTCCATTGGCGAGAGCATCAATAACCAGAGAGAACAGCTTTAAGATTGTAAGTTAAAGAACCAGTGGGGAAATGTCATTTTGCACCATGAGAAACTTTGACACAAATCAATAGGTGGTGATGGGCTGATGATTTTCAGTCTGGGCAGTAGTTTGCAATCATAAGGATTAGCTTGGGGTCAACTTTGCCAGAACTAATATGGAAAGACAGTTCCAATAAGAGACATGATTTTGAAGAGTAGAGAGTTTTATGTCCATAAATATGTTTCTTAACGATGGCAGAGTATGTTGATAAGGTTGCTA
The DNA here is from genome assembly GCF_020745735.1 of Hemiscyllium ocellatum. Classification (NCBI taxonomy): domain Eukaryota; kingdom Metazoa; phylum Chordata; class Chondrichthyes; order Orectolobiformes; family Hemiscylliidae; genus Hemiscyllium; species Hemiscyllium ocellatum. The sequence goes on from NC_083432.1 coordinate 27,767,499, forward strand.
AAAAACATCCATTATATGTCAGTTTAGAAACTGAAGAATAGAATACCAAAAGATTATTGCAAACAATCCTAGGGGAGCACTTCAAGAAAGATATAAAGCCATTAAATAGGAGATTTACTAGAATGTGATCTGGAATAGGTGTCATTTCTGTCAATATTGTATAGCTACCTGAATGGCTCAGACTAGATCATGATTCCACCTCAACTTACTTTAGAGTGAGCTAAGAAGGACTTTATGTTACTTGAAACATCTGATGGTAATAGTGGTAAGGGTCAAAGCAAGGTCAATCTACTCACCTACCTTGCTGGATCAACATGGGGCATTGCTGTGACAACACCCTGGACCTTAATATTTGCCCAGCAACAGTGTACTCTGCATCTGACTGACAAGGGAATCTCACACACGCACACACACACACACACACACACACACACACACACAACATTCATTCATTTGACTGCAACACCTCCCCACCTTCCAGCACCTCTGAGTTTTTCCTTGGTTCAACTTTATTTGGTGTTACCACATTCTTCATCTTCACCAATTTATTTCTAGCCACTTCTTTCCCTCTTCTAACTTTTGCGTCATAGCTGCCATCTTCTGTTTCCATGTTTCCTAAATAGACAAATTTATCGCAGAAAATGTCAGAGAAATTCAGCTGTTCTGGCAGCATCTGCTGAAGAGAGAAATAGAGATCATGTTTTGAGACCTTCTTTTAGAACTGAAGCATTTTCAGCCTTTTCCAGCATTTTCTGTGTTTGTTTCAGATTTCCACCATTCACATTTTTTACTTAGACAAACTTATTGATTTGCTCCAGTGTGACATAGGAGAAAGTGAGGACTGCAGATGCTGGAGACCAGAGTTGAAAAGTGTGGTGCTGGAAAAACACAGCAGGCTAGGCAGCATCCGAGGAGCAGGAGAATCAACGTTTCAGGCATAAGCCCTTCTTCAGGAATGAGCTGATGTGCCAAGCGGGCTGAGGGGAAGGGAATTTAGGTGATGGGCGCTGGGAATAGGATAGGTGGAAGGAGGTGAGGGTGATAGGCTGGAGAGGGGGTGGGAGTGGAGAGGTCTGGAAGAAGATTGCAGGTCAAGAGGGTGGTGCTGAATACGAGGGTTGGGACTGAGAAGAGCTGAAGAAGGGCTTATGCCCGAAACGTCGATTCTCCTGCTCCTCGGATGCTGCCTGGCCTGCTGTGTTTTTCCAGAACCACATTTTTCAACTCCAATGTGACATAATCCATTTCAATCTCTGTCCAATTTATTCTGATGTGTTTCTTCAAACTAAAATCATTTTTATCTTTTTGCTGTTCAGACTCAATCCATTTTCTAGATTTCTTAATTACAACATTTTGTTAGGCCTCTTCTTATTCTGCAAGTACTGCTGTGTCATCAGAGTGCTGTAAGATTTTATTTAATGTTCTTGCTTCCAATTTTTATCCCTGGAAAACATCTAACTTTCCAAATACTTGATCCGAACACAGACTGAATGTTTTAGCAATGGTATGCAGCATTGTGGGATGATGGTAAATAAAAAATTGTGATATCTTTAGGTAATGTAGACAAGCAGCAAATCCACAAATGGCAAGAGCAATTAGAGAGACTTGTAATTCAATAGGAATGTAATATATTCCCTCATGACTCTGGGGAACCAACCTTAACCAACCTTAGCAAGAATAACTACCATTTTTATTTCTTGCTACTTCTTGCTTCAAGAAATGACAGCTTTGGAAAAGTAGCAGTCAACTGGTTCATATGTTTAGAAGTGCCAGATTGGAGGAGTCAATTGTATGACAATATCTTTTACTTATGAAGCCTGATTTTAATCCCACATACAATCACCAATCAAAAGCCACTTTTACTCTGCTGGCTACAGCATTGTTCTTGTCATTTTTGTTTTGATGTTTTTTTTCTGAGCAATCAGTATCTGCAACGCAAATCTGCTGAATCTATGCTGCAAGCAGTCTCAGATTTACCAAAGGCCGATTTATGCATGCTTGTACTGTTGAATGCAATCTCATACATGATTCCAAAATGTAAAGACCTAAAATATGAACATTTACTGTCCTTATGAATGACTGCTTTCCATTGTTCTGCATTGTGTTCTGCCTTGCATACAAACTGGCTTGCCAATGGGACTCCAGAATGGAACCTGTTTGTGAACCAGAGATTGCTTGTATTTCTAAATTCAACTCTCTACGTTCCGCAGAAGAATCACAAGTTGCTTTATAAAGGCAACTGTGCTATTGGCAACACTTGGAAATTAAGTACGCAATAACAATTAACACTGGCAGCCATAAGATCTGTTTTTACCATGTCATACTTCCTGCCAGCTTTTTTGACTCTAGTAGATAGCATTTAAAATTTGCATTGCAATTAAAGCAATGTTGTGACAGATTGACAACTGCATGTATCTACGTGCGCAAATATGTTTTGGCTCACACACCCACATGCTCTGTGTGAGCGGTGAAGATGCTATCTTACTTAAATTAGATTACTTACAGTGTGGAAACAGGCCCTTTGGCCCAACTAGTCCACACCGACCTGCTGAAGCACACCCACCCAGACCCATTCCCCTACACCTAACATCTAGCCAATTCACCTAACCTGCACAGTTTTGGACTGTGGGAGGAAACCCACGCAGACACAGGGAGAATGTGCAAACTCCACACAGTCAGTCGCCTGAGGCGGGAATTGAACCCATGTCTCTGGTGCTGTGAGGCAGCAGTGCTAACCACTGTGCCACCATGCTGCCCAAACTCCTTTAATCATGAAGATTGAGGCAAAGGAGATTGGCTGTCCTTTATTACCTCTGCGTAATGCAGCCAATCTCAGTCCAGACACCAGGATGAAAAAAAGTCTCAGGATATTGAGTACACTTCCATATGTGTGAAACACTGATAGCTGTAACAATAGCCAGAGATGTGTGCAGACCTGCATGGTCATACATACAGGAGAACAGTACAATAACTTCCCCCCCACTAATGCCCAACCCACACTCACAATCCTGCCTTCAACATGGTTTTGTGGATCCATGAAAATGATCTGCATTTGCATACCACCAGTAATGAATGTCAAAAAATGTTTCAGAAGGGTTATTATGAATCAAAATATGATTAATAAGATTATAGGCTGAACAAAGTGGTAGGCTTTTGGAGTGTCATAAAGGAGGAACGTAGCAAAGACTGGTGTAGCAGTTTAGTGAGGGGAGGTGGTGCCCTGAGGCAAATATCATTAAACCTGTAATCCAGAGACTCAGGCTAATGTTCTGGAGGCATGTGTTCAAATCCCATCATGCCATGAAACAATGGACCAAACAGCATTTTTTTGTGCTGCACATCTCTTTGAGTATCAATGTCAGATAATGGAATTTGAATACACTAATTACTCTGGGATTAAAAGCTAGCCTAATAACGACCATGTTGATTGTTGTAAAAACCCATCTGTTTCACTAATATCATTTAGGAAATAGGCAATTAGGAATAGATAAAAATGCTGGCCCAGCCAGTGACATCCAAATCCCATGGATGAATGAACATTGCCGAGCTTAAAGCCAAGCTAGCTGAAGGTATTGCCATTGATGGTTCAGTGACTAAAATAAGGCCCAGAATGAGAGGTGTATACTCATAGAATTGTAAGCCTACAGAACATAAGGGATTCTATGATTACAGGGGTAGGAAAGGACAAAGGCATGGAGCTGAGGGGTGACATTACAGAGGTATATAAAATCATGAGGGGCATGGTGTTTTCCCTGGGGTGAGGGAGTCCAGAACTAGAGGGTATTGGTTTAGAATGACAGGGGAAAGATTTAAAAGGGACCTAAGGGGCAACTTTTTCACGCAGAGGGTAATATGTATATGGAATGAACAACCAGAGAAAGTTGTGAATGCTGGTACAATTACATTAAAAAGACATCTGGATGGGTATATGTATAAGAAGGGTTTAGAGGGATATGGGCCAAGTGCTGGCAAATGGAACTAGATTAATTTAGGATATCTGGTCGGCATGGACGAGTTGGACTGAATGGTCTGTTTCACTGCTGTACTTGACCAGAATCTAATGTAGTTCTGTGAGTACAGCGGTTGCATTCTTTGCTGAGAAAATAATAGAATTTAGCCATATTAAATTTGGCTAGCCAACTCACAGATGTTAATCTTTTAAACTTTAGATAAGTAAGCACTTGGGCAAAAATTTAACCAATCTATGTGAAATGAGCTTGAGCAACCCAATTCCCGATGGGCATAGATTCGTAGCAGAAAATTATCCAATTTGGCATGACTTAATACTAAACAAACAATCTCATTCAGAGCAGTCATAAGTGTACCTACCGTGGGAAACGAAAATTGGTATCATAAGGAAGAGCTTTTAGACTGGTGGTCAAACGTTACAGCTACAACCACAGGCAATTTATTTCTACATAATTTGTTTATCAGTATACAGATACCTCTGTCACATTCAAATTGCTCAAAGATCTTCCTAAAAATTTTGATCCCCATTAAGTCAGAGCGCTTCAGTCAGAAATCGGCCCTCACTATTTTCCTATGACCAAATTGTGGATTTAGTGCCTTACTACATCTGGTGTGAATAGTTAATCACAAAGTAGGGAATGTAAACAGTCTGGTTTTCAGCCATATATTTGCCTGCCTGTGGAATTCATCCTGCTTGCTGTTTCACCTGGCATAAGGGTCTGTATTATACATGCTGCCTTTCAATCTCAAAATCATTACCGTTTTTAAAGAGAGATTGAGTCTGAGTTATGGCAATCTCAGCAGTATGGGGTGAGGGGGGGGGGCTGCTAAAATATCTAAAGCAATATCAATGCTAATTTTCTAATTGAGATGAAGGCACATCCATTATTTTTCATCAACCATTAGTTCACAATAAGGTGTCATTTAGTTCTCTTTTTCAATATCGTTGACACTCCAGAAAATGTCTCGGCACGGTGAAGTTCCAACAATTATTTTATAACAGGGTTTGTCTATGTTCTCTTTGGGGTCAAATTCAGCACCTGCTTCAGCAGTTCCCAAGCTGCAGAGGATTTTCCTATTGCCACAGCTGTTCAGCACTCAATGTGAATCAATGGACTGCACTTCAAAACCCCATTCAGCCAAGACTATCACAGTGACCCTGAAAGAATATCACATAGTAGTTAAAACTGCAAAAATAAACAAGTTAAAGAATGAATTATTCAATAATACAAGTCAATTGTTATCACACTGTAAGTGGCATTCTGGGCAGGAACTTTTGAGGCAACTGCTGATCTGCAGAATATCATGGGGCCTTGGGTTGATATTGGGAATCTCAAAAGTGATTTTTCTAAGGAAAAGGACAGAATGGAATGTTTGAGGCAGGAGAGGCCTAAACATTCCTTAAATGGCTTCATGTTTCTTTGACTCACTTGTGGGACATAGGCATTGCTACCTGAGCTAGTATTATTGTCCATCCTTTATTGCCTTTCAGGATGCAGAAGTGAGCTGCCTTGCTAAGCTACTGTGGTCCACGTACATATCTATTCCCAAAATCTCTTCTGATAGACCTGTACTTTGAAGAAAGTAACAACTGGACTGCACCTAAAATTTCAGTGGTGTCCAATAACTTTCACTGAATCTAGATCATAAATTTAATGGCAGAACCCATTGACTTGGAGAAAGAAATTTGTTGGTAAATCACCCAATGGTTTTGAACTAATTATTCATCTGATTTCTGCCAGACAGGTAAAGTCTTTTTTTAGTTTTACTGTGATGCAACAACCCAAAGAGTAAGTGTTATCTCTATTAGTAACCATCTCTGAATCGTGTTTCTGAGCAGGACTTTCCAAGAACATGAGGTGTGAGGGCTGGGGATCTTTGTTACAGAATGATGTATGTTTAACAATTTTATAACCAGAATAGCTTTATTTTATGATTAAAAAAAACAAATCCCATTCAATTCTGTCACATTCATTTTTGTAGACACAATGGCTTTGTGAATTCTGATTGGAGTTCTGAGGGGATGGTCATGAAAAATTGGTCAGTATTGAATACTTACTGAGGTGCTAAAATTGTACATGTATGGGACAAGATCAGGAACCACTGTGATGACACTCTCTGTCAAATTGCCAGTCAACACTCACGGTTGGAACCAACACATTAAGCTTAAAGTACTGAAGGGTAACGTGCCTTAAGTACATTTTAGTCATCATTGGACAAGTATATGGACGTACATGGAATAGTGTAGGTTAGAAGGGCTTCAGATTGGTATGACAGGTTGGCGCAACATCGAGGACTGAAGGGCCTGTACTGTGCTGTAATGTTCTATGTTCTATCTTCTATCTTCTATGTTCTATGTGCCAGTAGAAGTTACAACCATCAAAGGGGGATGGTTTAACTCAGTTGCTTGAATGGCTGATTTGCAATATAGCGTGATGCTAGCTGTGTAGGTTTACTTCCTGCACCAGCTAAGGTTACCAGAAAGAATTCTCCTTCTTAACCCCCTTGCCTGAGGCTGGTGATCTTCAGGTTGAATCACCACCATCATCTCTCTGTCTCTAATGAAAGAGCTGTCCTATGCTCTGGTAAGGCTAAGACAACTTTAACTTTTACCTTGAAAGAAAGGCCTGCATTTATATAGCACTTTCCATGACTGCTGAATGCCCCAAAGTTCAGTACAACCAATCAAGTACTTTTGAAGTGCAATCATTATTGTCATGTGACAAACTATTTGCTCTCAGAATGCATCCACAAATAGTAATATGATAATGGATAAAAAAAATGTTTCTGATGTTGACTGAAGGATAAATGTTAGTCAGGACATTGTGGATAATTTCCCTGACTCCTTTGAAACAGCACCAAGTGATCCTTTCCAATCAATTGAGATGACAGATAATTACATGTTTATAATCCAAATGATGGAAAGTTCTTAGATTTGTTGAGAAGACATATGCTGTGTTGGCCTTTTTTGTGGGGAGATTGAGTTTCAGAGCCTAGAGATCATGCTTCTGCTGTAGAAGACACTGGCGCAGCCACACCTGGAATATTGTGTGCAGTTCTGGTCACTGCATTATAAGAAGGATGTGGAAGCTTTGGAAAGGGTTCAGAGGAGATTTACTAGGATGTTGCCTGGCACAGAAAGAAGGTCTTACGAGGAAAGGCTGAGGGAGCTGTGGTTGTTTTCATTGGAGAGAAGAAGGTTACAAGGTGACTTCATCGAGATACATAAGATAATCAGAAGGTTAGATAAGGTGGACAGTGAGAGCCTTTTGCCTTTGATGGTGAAAGCCAACACAAGGGTCATAGCTTTAAGTTGAGGGGTGGTAGATTTAGGACAGATATTAAGGTAGTTACTTCACTCAGAGTATTAGGGGCATGGAACTGCCTGCCTGCAATAGTAGTAGACTTGCCAACATTACGGGTATTTAAATGGACATTGGACATATGGATAATAATGGAACGGCATAGGCTAGATGGGCATCAGATTATTTTCGCAGGTTGACACAACATCGAGGGCTGAAGGGCCTGTGCTGCACTGTAACTTGGACGGCACGGTGGCATAGTAGTTAGCACTGCTGCCTCACAACGCCAGAGACCTGGGTTCAATTCCCGCCTCAGGCAACTGTCTGTGTGGAGTTTGCACATTCTGCCCGTGTCTGTGTGGGTTTCCTCCGGGTGCTCTGGTTTCCTCCCACAGTCCAAAACTGTGCAGATTAGGTGAATTGGCCATGCTAAATTGCCTGTAGTGTTAGGTGTAGAGGAATGGGTCTGGGTGGGTTGCTCTTCGGAAGGTCGATGTGGACTAGTTGGGCCGAAGGGCCTGTTTCCACACTGTAAGTAATCTAATCTAATCTGTAACGTTCTATGTTCTAACAGCACAACAATCCCTCAAAATTCCACTCAGTGTCAGCCTTGAAGTTTTTATGCTCAAGCGCTAAATTGGGCCTTGATCTCGTAATGTTCAGGGCAAGTGGAGAAAGGATCAGATGTAAAAGTGAGGTTGGGTGAGGGAAATTTTCTGAGTCAATTTGGTGATTCTGCAACTTCTGTGGAGAAGCTATACTGAAGGGCAGCTTTTACTAAAAAGGCTGTGAAACTGATTTCAACTCCCTGAGAATGTGACTCCTGGATGAATATGGAGGATTGTTGAACTTAGATTATTTTTCCAAACAGGAATAGAAATCACAAACTAATTAAAAACATGTTATTCAGCGCTTTATTCTTCTGAAGGGAAATCTATTTGTACCATGTATTCTAGCCAGATTAATTGCCATTATCATCAATTATTAATCACGAAATGTATTTTTGACTTTTCACATAGATTTGGCTTGAGCTCTGGTGTGACAGAGTAAAGCCTGGGCACAAATTACATCTGTTATCGTCAGTCTTGTTATTATACAGGAAGGGTTTCAGCAGGGTTGTGTTCTTCTAATTACAAGCATATTCAAAAATAACTATGAAATATGCATCTTTGACATACTTTCAACATGAGCAAGATATTGCCTCAGACCTCACAACTTAATGAAGTACACGATAGATATAAATAATCTCTATGAATTTCTGTTTAAGCAGTTGGCCTTATCTATAATATGCAATTTTGAAAATTGACCATTGAATACCGTTTTAAATTTTGCTGCAAAAGGCGCAGTTTGTTGAAGCTTTTTGTTTTGAACTCATCAGGCTAATTGCAAGAAATACCATTGTGCAGAAAAAACAAATTAATTTGTATGAGCTGTATACACTAATCAGTGCCTGATCAGGGCGATGAGATCCTTCAAAGAGCTAAAGTAAGGACAGAAGCAAGTGATTAAAAAACCAACTAAACTTTGTATATTTAAAATTGGGCACAAACAGTGATATTTGCAGCACCATCATTTAAAGGACTTTACCTTGTAATAGGCAGAAGGATTTTCCTTTCCCCTCACTATATTTTTTTTAATATGAATTTAATGTTATGCAAAGTAAAAAGGTAAACTCACCTTCGTCCGACTGGACCAGAGGGCTACTTTCTAATTAGAGAGATGGTTTAACCTGAGGGTCACGAGGTCACCACACCTTAGGCAATGGAAAAAGGCTGAGAAGAAGAGTACAGGGATCGAAGAAACAGATCGATGAAAGAATAACTTATTTAAGTATCATTGAAAAAGACAAATTTGGCAAAACTTTTGGTCTTGTACTCATCAGAATAATTTGCAAGAATATCAACTTGGAGGAAAACAAACATTTATACTGTATAGTTAGTTTCTAATCAACAGAATTGTTATAATACACCTCTGGAGCAGGTAAGACTTGAACCTGGGTCTCCTGGCTCAGATGTACACTACCACCATGTCACGAGAGCCTCAGTTTATACTGCATAAGAAGAGGATGCTGATTGATTAACAAGTGGCAGAGGGTTCTTTTTCAGACTGGAGGCCTGTGACCAGTGGAGTGCCACAAGGATTGGTGCTGGGTCCTCTACTTTTTGTCATTTACATAAATAATTTGGATGTGAGCATAAGAGGTACAGTTAGTAAGTTTGCAGATGACATCAAAATTGGAGGTGTAGTGGACAGTGAAGAGGGTTGCCTCAGATTACAACAGGATCTGGACCAGATGGGCCAATGGGCTGAGAAGTGGCAGATGGAGTTTAATTCAGATAAATGCAAGATGCTGCATTTTGGGAAAGCAAATCTTAGCAGAACTTATACACTTAATGGTAAGGTCCTAGGAAGTGTTGCGAAACAAAGAGACCTTGGAGTGCAGGTTCATAGCTCCTTGAAAGTGGAGTCGCAGGTAGATAGGATAGTGAAGAAGGCGATTGGTATGCTTTCTTCTATTGGTCAGAGTATTGAGTACAGGAGTTGGGAGGTCATGTTGCGACTGTACAGGACATTGGTTAGGCCACTGTTGGAATATAACGTGCAATTTTGGTCTCCTACTTATTGGAAAGATGTTGTGAAACTTGAAAGGCTTCAGAAAAGATTTACAAAGATGTTGCCAGGGTTGGAGGATTTGAGCGAGAGGGAGAGGCTGAACAGGCTGTGGCTGTTTTCCCTGGAGCGTCGGAGGCTCAGGGGTGACCTTATAGAGGTTTACAAAATTATGAGGGGCATGGATAGGATAAATAGACAAAGTCTTTTCTCTGGGGTCAGGGAGTCCAAAACAAGAGGGCATAGGTTTAGGCTGAGAGGGGAAAGATAAAGAAGAGACCTAAGGGGTAACTTTTTCACGCAGAGGGTGGTACGTATATGGAATGAGCTGCCAGAGGATGTGGTGGAGGCTGGTACAATTGCAATGTTTAAGAGGCATTTGGGTGGGTATATGAATAGGAAGGGTTTGGAGGAATATGGGCTAGGTGCTTGCGATGGGACTAGATTTATTTGGGAAATCTGGTCGGCATGGACAAGTTGGACTGAAGGGTCTGTTTCCATGCTGTACATCTCTATGACTCTAAGTGAACTCATATTGATGGTTGCATTGCCATGGACATTAATACTGTTAATGACCTGAATTCACACCTGAGAGTTAACAGTGAATCATCATTAATTGGTGTGTTCTCCATGGCAACAGTCCTACCAATCAGAATCCATTTGACTACAATCAGTAATTTCCATTTATACAGTACAAATATTTTACTGCTTAAAATGGTATTCTTTCAAGTGGTTCTGATGCATGCATAATGTAAACAGAATCAATATGATGTGTTGCATTTATAGCTCAAGGTCTGTGCTAACAAATAACTTATTATAAACTCACAAAGATGTCAATTCATTAAACTGAATATTCCACTTCAGCCTGTTGAAGCAGACCACTGCTGAGTTAATCATTAGTGAGTCCAGGAGATCAGCCAAGAATTCATAATGACATCATCTGGAGAAACAGATGTCCATATGTTTGTTTGAACAAGATTGAGATTGGGGGAGTGACTACAGGAGTGAAATGGAGGCAAGGGTAAGAAATTTTTCAATTACCTATCACTGGGGCCAGAAGGGTTGTTGGCTGTTCCAGGGTTTAGGTGTTTCAAAAGGAATATAAGGGGAGGTAAAAGAGGTGGGGGAGTTGCATTGCTAATCAGGGATAGTATCGCAGCTTCAGAAAGGGAAGCTGTCAAGGAGGATTTGTCGACAGAGTCGGTATGGGTGGAAGTCAGAAACAGCAAAGGAGCAGTCACTTTATTGGGAATTTTCTACAGACCAACAGAAACACAGAGGAGCAGATTGGGAGGCAGATTGTGGAAAGCTGCAGGAGTAACAGGGTTGTTGTCATGGGTGACTTTAACTTCCCTAATATTGATTGGAACCTCCTTAGTTCAAATAGTTTGATGGAACAGTTTTTGCCAGGAAGGATTCCTACTCAATATGTAGATAGGGCGATGACAGGAGAGGCCATATTGGATGTGGTGCTTGGCAACAACCCAGCCAGGTGTCAGATCTTTACTATATTCATGGAAAGGGATAGGAGAAGACGGTGTTCGAAAGTATTTAAGTAGGAGAGGGAGAATTACAATGCTATTAGGCAGGAACTGCGGCATCTAAATTGGGAACAGATATTCTCAGGGAAATGCATGGACATTGTTTAGGGATCACTGCCTAGTAGTGCTAGATATGTTTGTCCCATTGAGGCAAGGAAAGGTTGGTAAGGTGAAGGTGCCTTGAGGGACAAGGGATGTGGAACATCTCTTCAAGAGGAAGAAGGAAGCTTACTTAAGGTTGAGGAGGCAAGGATCAGACAGGGTTCTTGAGGGTTACAAGGTAGCCAGGATGGAACTAAAGAATGGACTTGGGAGAAGGGGACATAAAAAAGCTTTAGCGAGTAAGACTAAGGAAGACACTAAGGCATTGTACACTTATGTGAGGAATAAGAAGATGGCCAGAGTGAGGGTAGGGCCAATCAGTGATAGTGCCGGCTACTTGTGCCTGGAGTCGGAGGAGGTAGGGGAGGCCCAGAATGAATATTTTGCTTCAATATTCACTACTCAGAGGGATCTTGACATTCGTGAGAATAACATGAAACAGGCTGATATTCTCAAAAAGGGTTGATGTGAAGAAGGAGGGTGTGCTGAAAATTTTGAAAAACATAAGGATAGATAAGTCCCCTGGACCAGATGGGATATACCCAAGATTTCTGCAGGAAGTGAGAGAAAAGAGTGCTGTAACTTTGGCGATGATTTTTGTGACCTCACTGTTCACTGGAGTATGTCCAGATGACTGGACGAGGGCAAATGTTATTCCTTTGCTCAAGAAGGGAAATAAGTTTAGTCCTGGGAATTACAGACCAGTCAGTCTTACGTCTGTGGTGGGAAAATTATTGGAGAGAATTCTGAGAGACAGGATTTATGATTACTTGGAAAGCCATAATTTGATTAGAGGGGCAGGTCTTGCTTCACAAATCTTATTGAATTCTTTGAGGATGCGACAAAACAAATTGATGAAGGTAGAGCGGTAGATGTGGTATACATAGATTTTAGCAAGTTGTTTGATAAGGTTCCCCATGGTAGGTTCATCCCAGAAAGTAAGGAGGCATGGGATACAGAAATGTGACTGCCTGGATACAGAATTAGCTGGCCCATAGGAGGCAGAGGGTGGTAGTAGATGGAAAGTATTCAGCCTGGAGCTCGGTGACCAATGGGGTTCTGCAAGGATTTGTTCTGGAACCTCTGTTCTTTGACATTTTTATAAATGACTTGGTTGAGGAAATACAAGGATGAGTTAGTAAGTTTGCCAATGACACAAAAGTTGTTGGAGTTGTGGATAGTGTGGAAGCTGTTATAGGTTGTAACAGGATATTGACAGGATGCTGAACTGGGTTGAAAAGTAGCAGATGGAGTTCAACATGGATAGGATAAATAGACAAAGTGTTTTCCCTAGAGTGGGGGAGTCTAGAACTAGAGGGCCTAGGTTTACAGTGAGAGGGGAAAGATATAAAAGAGACCTAAGGGGCAACTTTTTTCACTCGGAGGGTGGTACTTGCATGGAATGAGCTGCCAGAGGATGTGGTGGAAGCTGGTACAATTGCAACATTTTGAAAGGCATCTGGGGGGATCTAAGATGGCAACAACCTGAGAAGATAACACTGCAGAGCTTTGCGTCGCAGCAGGAGCAGGACGGCTCTATAACCCACACAACCCAGGTCATCAGTATTTCTTGGGAAAGATTGTGGAGCCCCAAGAAATATTTAAAAATTGACTTACCTGTATTTTCAGCTGTCCAGAAATGCCTAAAAACGGAGGAGGAGCATCTGAGGCCGGGCCTGCAACTCAGCATGCAGCAGTCTCGGAGCTGATTACTCTCCAGCACCTGGTGAACCAGCTCTCGAAATCTCACGAGATGTTGGGGAAACAGATTGAAGAGAAGCTGGCTCCAGTCTCTCTTATACTGCAGAAGCATGAACAGTAGCTGGGAGACCTGGAGAAGAGGACGGATGAAGTGGAACACAGGGTCACCGTGGTGGAAGCCAATGCCAATTCATTCAAGGATGAGATCCACGCCCTGAAGGCACAGGCTCATAATTTGCCTGACCAAGTGGATGATCTTGAAAATGGGGGCAGGAGAAAAAACATTCGGATCATCCATCTGCCTGAGGGTAAGGAAGGTGAGCGGCCTGCGGAATTTGTTGAAGATTGGCTTCCGGAATTCCTTGACTTGGAGACTGGCATGAGAAGATTGAAAATAGAGAGGGCTCACGGGGTCGCAGCATGGAGGTCAGGTCTGGGTCAACGCCCACGTCCTTTCCTGGTGCGGTTCCATCATTACCAGGATAAGGAGAGAGTCATGGAGGCTTCCAGACTCCAGGGGAAGGATCCAAAGGTCCTAATTTACTAGGAGTCTAAGATCATGTTTTTTCAGGACTTTTCAGCGGCAGTGATTCAGAAATGAAAATCATATGATAGTGTCAAGAGAAGACTGAAGGAGTTTGGGATTCAGTACTCCCTGAGATATCTGGCAGTGCTTCGGATAACCTTAGATGGATCCATGCATCTCTTTGACACATCGGAGAAGGCAAGAGACTATGTGGACAAACTAACCTAATTTAAACAATTGTAGTATGTATAAATATTGTTGCTTGGGTATGCGTTTATCATTCTGCAAAATAAATGGAGGAAATCCAGTTGGAGCTTTGTTTTTCCCCTTTTTTTCCTTTATTGATAATAATTTGGTTCAAACTATGTCTGGCGGTGGTTAAGATGTACATTTTAAATTTCTAAGTTAGAATATACCAAAGGATGGGTGGAGTATTTATTCCCCCTTATTTTAATAAAAGAATGTTTTTTTATTCATATTGATATTCTATGGGGTGTTTATTCTTTTTAGCTTGCGTTTGTGATGCGGCTCTAGCTGGGAGAAGTGAAGGTGGTTGAGATGGTTAGATGCCTATTTATGGGCAGTTCGGGATGGGTAGTTGCCCCCTCCGGGCAGGGGGTGAGTTCCCGTACTCAGCGCTATTGGCGCTTTATATGTTGGTTTGTTTTCTGATTTTTATAGTTTTTTATTTTTAATAATTTTGTATGTTTGCTAAATGTAGTGGTTTTAGTTTATGCAGTTTTTATATTTGGTGGACCATGCGACACTAAGGCTCAGCAATTTGTGGTTCGGGTTCCTCCTCTCTGGAATTTAAATGTAATTGCAGAAGATTATGGCGAATGATTTGATTAAATGGTGTACCTGGAATATCAAGGGAAGTCACTCACTAATTAAGAGGAAGAAGGTACTTTTGAGTCTTAGAAAGGAGAAGGTGGATATTGTTTTTTTACAGAAGACACATTTGGATGACAAGGAGCATCTGAAATTACAGCAGAATGGCTTTGACCGAGTTTATTTTTCATCATTTAATACCAGAAGTAGGAGAATGGCTATATTGGTAAGGAAAGAATCTCTCAAGACACATATGGGAGGTTTGTAATTCTTAAAGCCTTGATAAATGGGGAAGAATATGACATTTTAAATGTTTATTGCCCCCCAGCTCATCCTCTTAAATTCTTGGTAGATGCTTTTTCTAAACTGATAAGTCTCAAGTCTCAGCACATCATTATAGGGGGAGATTTTAACTGCCTCATGGACCCCACAGTAGACAGGTTGCCTGAAGGTCCCTCGATACCCTCTGCACAAACTAAACAGTTATTGGGTCTGTGTGGGGAATTAGGGGTGGTGGACGTCTGGAGGTGTCTCCACCCTACAGGTAGGGATTTCACATTTTTCTCCAATCTGCACAGATGTCACACGAGGATTGATTTGTTTCTGACCTCTGCGGTAATCCTGGATCTGGTGGCATCCTGTATGATTGGTAATATTGCCATCTCTGATCATGCTCCAGTATACCTCATGGTTAAAATTAAGGATGTTAGTGGATTCAAGGTACTGGCGAATGGACCCCTTTATTCTCATGGACAGCACGTTTGTGGAGTATTTCTCTAGGGAATTTTGGGCATTCCTAGACATCAACATAGGCTCAGTTGATAGCTCATCTGTTCTTTGGGAAACTGCCAAAGCTTATGCCAGAGGGTTAGTTATTTCATATTCCACAAGGAGGAAGCGGTAGAAGGGTGAGCAGCAACGTCTCCTTGAAGCACTGTTGAAGGCAGCCGAGAAGGCCTATTTTGACAGACCCTCATTGGTCAAACTACAGAGGATTACGGCACTGTGGTCTTCACTAAATTCCGTGCTCACGTAGACGGTAAAGAAGGAGCTGGCTTTTGCAAAGCAAAGGTTATACAAGCATGGTGATAAGCCAGGCAAATACTTAGCATACCTTGCCAGAAAGAGAAGTGCTCCACAAACCATTACAGCGATTAGGGAAGGGTCTGGGAACCTAATATGTGATTCTAAAAAAATTAATGTGGCATTCCAGAGATTCTACTCTAAGTTATATCAGTCAGAGAATTGTGAGGAGGGGCAGACCAAAATGGAATCCTTTTTTAGAGATCTGAAGCTCCTGGGTGTGACTCCCAAACAAGAGTCCTTTCTCAGTGCCCATTATCAGAGCGAGAAGTGCAGGAAGGTGTGAGGCAGCTTCAGAGTGGAAAGGCACCCGGTCATGATGGACTTCCTAGTGAATTCTATAAGAATTTATATGTATACTGTCAGGCCCGATGCTGAATATGTTTAATGATTCATACAGTCATCTTTGTCTCCCACCATCTCTGAGTGAGGCCAATATCTCGCTTATCCTTAAAAAAGGGAAGGATCTGGAAGACTGTGCTTCATACAGGCCCATCTCGCTCTTAAATGTGGACTTTAAGATCCTCTCTAAGGCTCTTGCGTTAAGGCTGGAGATTGTGTTACTCTCTATTATTAAAGAGGATCAGACGGACTTCATAAAGGGTCGCAGATCCTCCAATTACGTTAGGAGGCTGCTGAACATAATTCAAGCATGCCAACAGCAGTCTATACAAGGATGGTGAATTGCCCATAGTGTTAGGTAAGGGGTATATGTAGGGATATGGGTGGGTTGCGCTTCGGCGGGTCGGTGTGGACTTGTTGGGCCGAAGGGCCTGTTTCCACATTGTAAGTAATCTAATCTAAATCTAATCTAATCAGATTGGTGATTTCTTTAGATGCAGAGAAGACATTTGACCAAGTTGAGTGGCCGTACCTTTTCTGTACTCTAGACCAGTTTGGTCTGGGCGAAGTTTTCATAAGATGGGTAAAGGTTCTCTACAGTGTACCTCTGGCTGCGGTCATTACCAACAAGGTACGATCAAGCAATTTTAATGTTTCTGGGGCAGCCAGCAGGGCTGTCTCCTTTCACCATTACTTTTTACGTTGGTGATTGAACCGTTGGCAGAGACCATTCGTGGGGATCTCAATATATCAGCTTCAGAAGTGGGGTCAAAATTACATAAGATCTCACTGTATGCAGATGATGTTCTAATTTTCTTGACAAATCCAGCAGTCTCAGTACCTTGCCTGATACAATGCATTCACACGTTTGGTGCTTTTTCAGGGTATAAGATTAATTTTGCTAAATCAGACGCTATGCCTATGGGTGGTCTTACGAAAGAGTTGGCCCTTGAGAGTGACTATAGATTCCCATTTAGGTGTTCGGGGAGGGGGGGGGTTTGTGTATTTGGGCATATTCATTACTCCAGTTCTGGATTGGTTGTTCAAAGCCAATTTTACTCAATTATTTGAAAAAATTAAACAAGAGGCACTTCTAGTCTCATTGTTGGGTTGGATAACGCTTATTAAGATGAATATTCTCCCTCATTTGCTATACCCTATATGGATGCTCCCCCTGATTTTCAATAAACAAACACTCAGGAGACTGAACAGTTGGTTCAGCTCCTTTAAGTGGCACCGTAAACAGCCCCTCATTAAATTAGCCAAACTGCAGTTGCCTCACAGATTCGGGGTAGTAGACCTTCCGGACATTAAAAATTACCAATTAAGCTCGCTTTTGACCTACGTAGGTGATTGGGTTTGTGGGGACCCTCTTTCAATATGGCTAGATATCGAAGTCTCCTAGGCAAGGTGCCCCCTTACCAGTTTGCTGTTTTTGGACAAGGTGAGGACAGTTAGGGAATATAGCCATAACCCAATAGTCATCAATACTGTTAAAGCATGGAGGGCAATTCAGCAGAGGGAAGGTAATATTGGCAAAACATCTTTGTTTACACCTTTAGTGGGTATGCCGAGTGGGTATGATAGATTCAGGATTTAAATGTTGGGCAGCTAGGGGTATATTTTGCATGAGTGATTTATTTGAGAGAGATGTAATAATGTCCTTTGATCAGTTAGTACAGAAGTACGAGCTACCTAATGGAGACCTCTTTCGTTTTTTTCAAGTTAGGGATTTTATTTTTAAAAAATCACACTTTTAGCTGATCCCTACAAATCTGAAAGAGGGGTACTAAGGGCTAAGAATACACTCTCTGTCAGTACTCTATATCACCAATTGGGGGGTGCCACCTCAGATAAGTCTGATGGACTCTGCAAGATGTGGGAAAGAGAGCTGGGTGATGAGGCTTCCTCAGAGGCATAGGAGGATATTTGGGAGAATGCAAGGAAGAAATCAATTTGCAATAGGACCCATGCTTTACAGTCGAAGATTCTCCACAGGGTCCACTTAGCCCCAGACCGTTTGTCAAAATTTAAACTGGGGGTATCTTCAGCACGTCCCAAGTGCAAGGTCTGCATGGGCACTCTTACCCATTGTCTTTGGTCTTGTGACAGGCTTCAAACACATTAGAGCGCTGTGTTGGGTGCAATGGAGAGGATTTCAGGTGTAGGGGTGGAGAAAGATCCTATTTCGCTCCTTTTGGGCCTACCCATTGTATTTCCTGCAGACTCGCATAAGGAAAAACTTTTCAATATTCTTACATTCTGTGCAAGGAAGAATATTTTGCTAGGTTGCATATCAGAAAACCCTGCAGGCCTGTCGGGTTGGCGGAAGATTGTTATGGAGCATATTCCCCTGGATTTTCTCACAAATATGGTACACCACAAAACTGAGAATTTTTACAAGACATGGCAACCCTTTTTGAAATACCTGGACACAGATTTATCTGCCACACTAACAAGGGCTTTTATATAGCCGTAATGATTGTGTTTCATGAGTCCAATATCCAGGGATGAGGAACTGTGAATGTATGGGTGTTTTGTTTGGCTGGGCTGAGTTATTACTATTTATTTGTTTTGTTGTTAGGTATTTATTTAGTTAGTTTAGGTTTTTAAAAAAATTTTATACTTCTCTATATATGTTTATACATTCGTATAGGAGGGTGAGCTGGGGAATTATTTTTATTATTTGGGTTTAGTTTTTTACTATTTTTGTACTGTTTTGAATTGCATTGTTTTGTATTTGTTGTAATATTTAAAAATCTATTTTGTCATAATAAAAATATATTATAAAAAAAGATATCTGGATGAGTATAGGGATATGGGCCAGGTGCTGGCAGGTGGGACTAGATTGGGTTGGGATAGCTGCTCGACATGGACGGGTTGAACCGAAGGGTATGTTTTCATCCTGTACATCTCTATGACTCTATGGCTCTATAAGTGTGAACTGATTCATTTTAAAAGGTCTAATTTGAATACAAAATATAGGGGTTAAAGGCAGGACTTTTGGCAGTGTGGAGGACCAGAGGAATCTTGGAATCCATGTCTATAGATCCCTCAAAGTTAATATTCAAGTTGATAGGTTTGTTAAGAAAGCGTATGGTGTGTTGGCTTTCATTAGCAGGGGATTAAGTTTAAGAGCTGCAAGGTTATGCTGCAACTGCATAGAGCCCTGGTTAGACCACATTTGGAATATTGTGTTCAGATCTGGTTGCCTCATTATAGGAAGGATGTGGAAGCTTTAGAGAGCGTGTAGAGGAAATTTACCAGGATGCTACCTGGACTGAAGGGCCTGTCTTATGAAGAAAGGTTGAGGGAGATAGGGCTTTTCTCATTTGAGTGAAGAAGGATGAGAGGTGAATTGATAGAAGTATTCTAGATGATAAGAGGCATAGACAGAGTGAATAGTCACAGGGCAGAAATGGCCATCACAAGAGGGGCTAAGTTTATGGTGATTGAAGGAAGGTTTAGGAGATATGTCAGAGTAGGTTCTTTACACAGAGAGTAATGGGTGTGTGGAATGCATTGCCAGCAGTGGTAGTAGAGTCAGATACATTAGGGACATTTAAGTAACTCTTGGATAGGCACATGGATGATAGTAAAATGAAGGGTATGTAGATTAGTTTGATCTTAGAGTAAGATAAAAGGCCCTGTACTGTTCTATATTCTATGTTCTAAAATGTTCCTGAATCCATGACTAGAAAAGACCATGAGCCTCAAACTTGTGAGAAGCTGCCTGGACTCCAGGAAAATTGCAGAAGGGTATGAGATCCCAACTTTTGTAATGGGATGAGCTAGGTCAAGAGTTGCAGGTGTAGACTTGCTACTGTATCGTTATCCAATGCCAGCAAAAAATTCAGGTGCCTCATAAGGAAGTAACAATCCCAGAACTCAGTCCAACCCAACTTTTTAAAGGCCTCTGGAGGTGGCCCAAATATCTTTCTGACACATTCACATGTTGGCTCAAATAGGACCAGTGTATCTTTGTTAGCCATGATTCTGTATATGATCAATAAGTACAAAATCCCTTAATACTTGGTCACAGATAGTAAGAGCTTATTCCATCAAAGACTATACTATCAAATCAGTGTCCTGGCTGACAACTTTTCTCAAAGCACAAACAAATTCTAAATAAATCAACATGAGCGGCCAAAACTGACCCATTTTATCCATCTCAGATTCAATATGTACATCCAGTGTTCTCATCTAATCCAGAGTTTCAACTGATAGTTATGAGTCATGTTATTCTAACTCTTGGGGGCATGGTGGCACAATGGTTAGCACTGCTGCCTCACAGTACCAGAGACCCGGGTTCAGTTCTCACCTCAGGCGACTCTGTGTGGAGTTTGCGCATTCTCCCCATGCCTGCCAGGGTTTCCTCTGGGTGCTCCGGTTTCCTCCCACAATCCAAAAATGTGCAGGTTAGGTGAATTGGCCATGCTAAATTGCCCATAGTGTTAGGTGAAGGGGTAAATGTCTGGGTGGTATATGGGTTGGTGTGGA
Source organism: Hemiscyllium ocellatum (assembly GCF_020745735.1). NCBI lineage: Eukaryota > Metazoa > Chordata > Chondrichthyes > Orectolobiformes > Hemiscylliidae > Hemiscyllium > Hemiscyllium ocellatum. Next base: position 27,788,006 of record NC_083432.1, read on the forward strand.
CTTGTTGGGCCGAAGGGCCTGCTTCCACACTGTAACTAATCTATAATTGCTAGTTTGTAATCTCCCCTTATAATCTATTATTTAATGTTAGTTAAACATGAATGCAAGAAATCAATCCAGTGCCTTCACAAACCAAACATCTGATAAATATGATTTGACATTAACCATCATAATAGACCATCATCTTTAAAACAATAATGATTTTATCCTTCCTCAGCCTGTGGCTAGTACTAATCCATCATTCACAGTTTCACAAATCATATCTGTGAGGATAAGTTGATGTAAAGGGTTAACATCTGCTGAATTAGTATTGTTTATATACACTCTACACTCAATCTCCCCAAACTCTGAGGACATAGGGTTTATATGATGACATGCAAATTCATCATAAAAAAATTAAGTGAATTACATTCAGAAACATAAGGTCGGCAGGATACAAGCATTTCTATGACTTACATGCCTAAGATCCTATATACAAAAGTTGTCTTTTTCAGATAAAATATTGAATGGAACCATTTCACTCCTCCTGTTATATGCCAACATCTGTAATTCAGTAAGGTTTTGACTTTATGTACTAAATCCCACATGATTTTATTTTGTTCTGGAGATAGTGATGTAGTTAAAACTTAATAATCTTATCTAAGCTGTTAATGTTACCCTTCAATCAAGGGTTGCGTGATGAAGTTGAAGTTGAGAAGGACTTAATTCGATTATATGATGAATCATGGAAGAAGCAATCAGATTCCTAAAACTGGGAATTTAAGTAACAGCTAAGTCAAATTCTTTTTGTGACAGATGGGGCTTCTCTCCAATGTTGTGAAGGGATGTTATTGGAATTACTGGAATTATGTTTTTCCATGCTTTGAAATTTTTAAATGTGTGCTGTAGATAATTAGGTTGGTTTATCCAGTTTCGTCTTCACTTCTTTCATGTTACAAACTTACGTTTTATTGTCAAATCAAAATCTTCAATGTTGCACATTTCTCTCCATGACCGACCACCTTGTGAAAAATAAAAAAACCACATGATCTATCAAGCCTGATTTCAGTCTGTGCTCTAACATGTCCAGAGCTAACATCAGCCAAATCTCAAAGGAATATTTCTCTATAAATTACTAACCATTCTTTTCCAAGCCACAACCCAACACATGTAAGCTACTCATGCCCTTATTGTGAGTATCAGAGCATTGATACTGGGGTTTCTCAGACTTATTATATGATGGAAAGGTGGTGTGACTTGCATCAACTATGGACTGTACCAGACACTGCAGTTCAAATAATAAAGAAACATTAAAAAATGTTTGTGATTAAGTCTGCGTGCCTATTGTTGTTTTACAATTAGTTATAAGTGAATATCAGTTTCTTAAAATGACATGTCTCCTCTTCTATAATGGGAGACAATGGCATAATGGTATTGTCACTGGGCTGTTAATCCAGAGATTCCGATAATATTTTGGGGACCTGGGTTTGAATCCTGCCACAGCAGCCAGTGGTATTTGAATTCAATAAAAATCTGGAATTAAGAGTGTAATGATGACCATGAATCTATTGTCAGGAAAAAAAAACATCTGGTTCACTCATGCCCTTTCAAGAAGGAAACGGCTATCCTTGTCTGGTTTGGTCTATGTGCAACTCCAGACCCACAGCAATTTGGTTGACTCTTAAATACCCTCTGGGCAATAAGAGTGGGGCAATAAATGCTGGCCTCAACTCATGAATGAATTTACAAAGCATGGAATGTCACCATTACTGAATGGCACAGAGCTAGTAATCGAGAGGTTTAGCATAATGTGCTGGGGTATGTGTTTAACCCCATTATAGCTGTGGAATTTAAATTAAAATAATAAATTGGGAATATAAAACATGTCTCTGTAATGGTAATCATGAATCCATCATCAATTGTTGTAAAAACCCATCTAGTTTACTAATCTCCCATACAGAAGGAAATCTGCTATCCTTACCTTATCTGACTGATATATGACTCCATACCCACTGTGAGACTCTTCACTTTCCTCTGAAATGGCCTTGCTAGCCATTCAGTTCAAGACCAAATAATAATGGTAATTAATGCTGGCTTTGCCAATAACTGCTACATCCTATTAAATGGTATTGGTTTGATCTAAAAGTAGGAGAAAGTGAGGACTGCAGATGCTGGAGATCAGAGCTGAAAAATGTGCTGTTGGAAAAGCGCAGCAGGTCAGGCAGCATCCAAGGAGCAGGAGAATCGACGTTTTGGGCATAAGCCCTTCTTCAGGAATGAGGAGGGTGTGCCAAGCAGGCTAAGATAAAAGGTAGGGAGGAGGGACTTGGGGGAGGGGCATTGGGAATGCGATAGGTGGAAGGAGGTTAAGGTGAGGGTGATAGGCCGGAGAGGGGTTGGGGGCGGAGAGGTCGGGAAGAAGATTGCAGGTCAAGAAGGTGGTGCTGAGTCCGAGGGTTGGGACTGAGATAAGGTGGGGGGAGGGGAAATGAGGAAGCTGGAGAAGAGTATTCAATAATAGCTTTTCGATTGAACACCCAAGTATCGAAAAAAAGCTGGCCTTTGTTTTCATTACGGTAAACTCTACCGTAGTTGATGTGTCGTGATTTTGGGGAGAGAGAAAATGTGAAGCATCATAATGGAAAGAAAAAACAGACCAACAGTAATGTGATTATTCATGTGGATACATCACTTAATACCCTGAGCTCACAGCATACTGGAAATTATTTGTTCTGGTGACAAACGATTCAAAAGGAGATCTGTTGCGAACTGAAAATTTCAGGATGTTTTTGTTAATGGCAGCATAAATGGTGGCATAAAAGAAGTGGAAATGTGGAAATAAAATGTGAAAAGCTGGTGATTTAACCATATTACTGAGTGGAAAAATCCTGATGTTTTAACTTATTGCTGAATAATAACAACTGAACAGGGAAATTTAAAGAAAAATCCACAGACCTTAATTTAGAATGACAGGACTAAGAGAAGATTAGGAAATGATTAGGTCACAGCTACTGTCTCTGCACATGTATAAATCTGACGTGAGAGAGCAGAACTTCATGGAAAGCACAACAATCATACATTGTAGTATAAATCGCTCAGGACTATTTCACCAATTGTTTCCTGCAGCTTACCAAGCCGAGGCACAAAATAAATTGCATTTAATATAACCAGATATTTCACCAAAATGGACAGTGTTTCTGCAAGAAGCCAGAAGGCATGATTTTGTGCTTCTTTGGTTGAAAGAATCACAGACATCCTCTTCCATTAGTGAGAGACAATTGGTGAGTTCTAACTTTCAACAACTACTTCATTAATGTGGGCTAAACTGAAGATACATACCTCCAAGAGCTATCACAGATGTTGGAGGGACTGAACCCACAGTGTTGGCTTTATTTAAACTGTTTTTCCAACCAACTTGTTTCGCGATGTTATTACACACCTCTGGAGCAGGTGGGATTTGAGCCCCGGCCTCCCAGTCTAGTGGTAAGGACACTACTCCTGTGCCCAAAGAGGGCTCTTACTGATGGTGTTATTCTGTGCCACATGCTAGACATCTTAGCAAACCCAGTATACCAGAATGCAATTTTACAAACATTAAACAGCCAAAATGTGTTTTGTTTTGAGACAGAGGTTACTTTTGTGGAATGGAAGGTTCATTATTTGACATAAAGAGAGGAGTGCAGATACTAGGAACCTCTCCAACCCCCTTGGACAATTGGAAATGAATCCACGAGGCTAGTTTGGCCTTTGTGACTAAAACCAGATACAAGAAAAGGTTTACCCCAGCCAGGAAAAAACTCCAGTTCTTGTTTGAATGCATGAATTCAATATCCCAACCAACAAATACATCAACACGTTACTCAGAGAATGAGTCTGTACATGTGCAGTTGTGTGTTGGCGTTGGTCTTTTGTCCCTGTGTCCTCAGCCTGAAGAAATCTCTCAATAGTTAGTTTTGTGAATCAGCATGTGACAAAAATGATATTCATCAACAGCAATAGCCTGAAAGAATGTGCAGACAAATGCAGCAAAGAATTAGAATATTAGAGTTGACATGTAATTTAAAATGTCAATATTGAAAAGCATGCTTGTGTCAAACTGAAATTTAACATCCTGTGCTTCTTCAACATGGTTTTGAGAGATAGTTGACAGTACCCTCTGTGTCAAATAATTGGAGAATCACTTGTCGCTCAGAAATTATGAACATGCAAACTATACCAATGACTCATTGGAGTACCAAAGGAATAAAGTATTATGAAAAGATCTTGGTATCCATGTATATAGATATCTGAAAGTTGCCACCAGATTGATAGGATTGTTAAGAAGGCATATGGTGTGTTAACTTATTGAGTTTTGGAGCCATGAGATCATGTTGTAGCTGTATAAAACTCTGGTACGGTCACATTTAGAGTATTGTATACAGTTCTGGTCACTGTGTTATAGCAAAGATGTGGAAGTATTGGAAAGGGTGCAGAGGAGATTTAACAGGATGTTGCATAGTATGGAGGGAGAGCCTTATGAGGAAAGGCTGAGGGACTTGAGGCTGTTTTCATTAGAGAGAAGAAGGTTAAGAGCTGACTTAACAGAGGCACACAAGATGATCAGGGGATTAGATAGAGTGGATAGTAAGAGCCTTTTTCCTTGGATGGTGATGGCCAGCACAAGGGGACATAGAGTTAAATTGAGGGGTGATAGATATAGGACAGATGTCAGAGGGAGGTTCTTTACTTAGAGAGTAGTAAGGGAATGGAACGCCCTGCCTGCAACAGTAGTGGACTCGCCAGCATGAAGGGCATTTAAATGTTCTTTGGAGAAGCATATGGATGATTATGGAATAGTATAGGTTCGAAGGGCTTTAGACTGGTTTCACAGATTGGCACAAAATTGAAGGCCAAAGGCCTGTACTGTGCTGTAATGTTCTGTTCTTCATTCTACATTTTAAGTATTGGAGCAATTTTTAACAATCCCATTCTCGTTTTGCACCTAAACAAAAGGAGAGGCAGCAATCAAAAATCCTGGAGTGGAGAGGAACATTAGCATTCTCCTGGCCACCAAGGCTCAACTGATGCAGTTTACAAGATGGACCCCTAAATGATGAGGACAAGCATATATATCTCAGTTGGGGAGCTGCTCAAATATGTTAGGGTTTTCTATCATGTCAAAACATGATTTCAATATTTAGGGATAAATGAGAAAAATATTTACAGTCTCCATTCTTCACATTTACACCAGATGATGAGGAGCCTGACCAACAGTCCTTAAAGTGACTGCTGCGGTCTATTCAATAAAAGGAACCTGAATTTTTTGTTTTATGCGATAAGAAAAGATAGAGTTTCTCCTGATTGCACAAGCTTTACAGTCTCTCTCTCATTTACTCAGTTGCACACTGCTCCAAACATTTTAAGGGAGACTCATCACCAGATCGGCTATTTTTCTGAAAGCCTGACTATTCAGCCATTGGCAAGGCAGTAAAATCATCTTATCGCAAACTATATAACAGATTCAAATAAAATTATTTTATCCATTTGATATTGGTTATTGCCAATACTTCCAATTTTTCATTTGTCATGATCACTGATCACGAATAGACATCCTGAATGTTTAACTGCAAAATGTATTTGGTTAAAGGAAATGCAGCCAAAAGGTGGCTGTGGATCTGAGCCTATTGCCTGTTTGGAGAGAACTTCTGAAATGGCACTCCTGCACAGAGTCAGAGAAACTTCACGCAGGAATATTCAAAAGAAAGAAATAAGGTGAGGCTGACTACCCATCCTCCTTTCAACAGGAGACCATTTCAGAGGCTTCCAAAGATGTACAAGGAAAGTTGTTTAAAACTGACATCAATACAGGTTGAAAAGGCTCCACAGAGACCATTATCCTGACACCAAGTCATCCTTTATTTACACATGTAGAGTCCTTGAAACTGTTCCAGCTTCCTCATTGTCAGAATGTCTGATGCTCCTCTTCCTCTGTCAGCCAGGGCTCCCCAATAGGACAAGATTAGCAGCCCAAATCAGGGAACTCATACTCTATGTGGTCCATCTGGCTGACTTCATTGCCATCACTACTTTGCTCTGTGTCTATTGGTGGCCTGAGGTCTTCATGTGTCAACTAATGAGTTTTGTTGAAGTGAACAAAGGCAACAGAATTTCGATCAAACTGCAGAGACACGAATCTTGTAATTGAAAGTTCAACTGCTGACATCAATGCTAGCAATAACACCAATGTAATGATTATATTGTTCTGCTATTTAAGATACCAACTTGGTATTTCAAAGGATATTAGGGAGATGGGATGCTAGTTTGGAATGCTGCCAAATGGTTAGTGGCCAGATGCAAGGTAGCAAGGTAAGTGATGCAGCATTAGGATAGGCCATGACATTTAGGAGAAATCAGATCCAGTGGGTTTTGGGTCTGAGTGGTTTAAGCCAATGGAGGAGAAAGGAATGTATAACGGTATTGTCACTGGACTGTTAATCTAGAGACAGTAATGGTAATGATTTGATGACCCAGATTCAAATCCTGCCATTGTTGAATTTGAAATTGATTTTTTTAAAACATCTGGAATTAAGAGTCTAATAATGCCCAAGAATCCATTGTCAAAAGTTTGGAATAACCTATCTGGTTCACTAATGTCCTTTAGGGAGGGAAACTGCCATCCTTACCTTGTGTGGCCTACTGCAAACCCACAGCAATGTGGTTGACTGTCACCTGTCATCCAAGCAATTCCAGATGGGCAATAAATGCTGACCTGACCCACATCCTGAAAATAAATGAATAGAGGAAACGTGAAAGTTCCCTCTCTTCCCCTGCACCATTGGGACTATTACCTCAAGTTAATTTTCTCTAACCAATTAAAATTAATTTCTGCATTTATAACTTTGTCCCTCTCCATCAGCACTACCATTACCACACTTTCCAAGTAGCTCTGGTCACACTTAAATCTTGTTTTTTTTTGTCCTCACACATTCACTTTTTGAAATCACTGTTCCAAGAAAAGCAGCTAGATTGTGTCAAAACCATTCAGAATATTCCTCTTTCAAAGTATTAAATTATGTTTTATCTTTGTCTACAGCAGCACATTTAATCCTGAGTGCATTGTAAATTGAATGATCTTGCTTAATTACATGTAATTGTTTTCACTGGCTAATTCAGTACTGAATAAGAGCCTAAGGACAGAATCTTCTTGCAGCATCAAGTGTCTCATCTGATGGTTAGAGAACCTCTGAGAAGGGGGGAGGCAGTGACCTAGTAGTAATGCAGGGAGCTAGTAATCTAACACCCCCACAGTAATCATCTGGGACATCTATCAAATCCTGCCATGATAGATGGGAAATTTGAATTCTTTGAAAAATATGGCTGAATGGTAATCATGTAATCATTGTTGATTGTAGAAATCCATCTGGTTTACTAATGTAGCTTAGGGAAGACAATCTACATTCTTACTTGATCTAGTGTACATGTAACTCCAGACAGATTCACAACAATGTGGGTAACTCTTAAATGCTTTCTGGGTAATTAGAGATAGACACAAATGTTGGCCCAGCTATTGAAGTCTGCTTCCTATGAACTAATTTTCTACGAAGAGCCAGGCTGTCGCTTCCAAGGAACGTCTACCAAACCATGTACCAATCAGGCAGTGGCAGTGATATCAGGCCTGCCTTCCATGGAAACTTATCTGTGGTGGCAGAAATCCCACTTGCTAAGAGCTATCAGCCAATCAGAAGCTGAAAGCTCTTGAGCTCAACAGCACCAAAAGAGGCTGCAGTTGGAATTACAGTCCTTTGGATTCTCAGAACAAAGATACATGATGTGGGGGATAAAGGGTTTCCCTGTTTGTGTACTATGTGGAGCGAGTGCAGTGAGGAGCAGGGGGATGTCTTCTAGCAGGTATCTTCTGTCTGATATCTGGCCCTAAGCAAGCATTGAGTGCCTTTGACCTCACCCCGAAGAGGGGGTCAAGTTAGCAAGCTGTCCACTAGTAAACAGCTGTCAGAAACATTGTATGGTGACAAGCCCAATTGTAGCCTGCTTAACTTCAGTGCCAGTGACTGGATAAAATCCTTACATGCTCCTTAAGTTGCTACTTAAAGGCTTCAATTGATGGAAGGGGGTCTGTCAGACTGGCCTTCCCATCCAGAACTTACTTCAGGTAGTACTGGGGGATACAAAGGTGGCAGAGATTAAATGCACTTCCCACTTTCATGCTCTCTACCAATGGGAACAGAGCTAGAGTTGCTGAGTATAGAATGTAAGACCATCAGTTAAGAAGTTTCATAGAAAATATTTAAACTGTCTGCATCTTCAGTCTGATACACATAAGCCCTCTTTAAACATAATGGCCTTAGTGATTTAAAGGCTTTACATTCTAACCATCCTGGCTCTTATTGATCGTGCTCATTTGAAAGTAGGTCATCTGCAAAATGGTCAATTTTATAAAAGTTTTGCTTGACTAATCAATTTTCATATTTATCTGTTTGCCCATTACTCTTGAATAAAGTTGAATCAGTTAAAATGATTTAAGAACCTAACCAAGGTTTTGTAAACAACTTCTCCAAACTGTACATGAGAGGAAATCATCAAGCTGTAGAATTTCCGATCACTAAACAACCAAAGGGATATTTGCCCTGAGTAGAGAAAAATAATCAAATTAATAGGGCAGGATGTTAATTTCAGCTGATAATATTCATCAAATTTTTAACAATTTATTCATTTATGGGATGTGGGTGTCGCTGGCAGGGCCAGTGTTTATTTCCCATCCCTGTTTGCTCTTGAGAAAGTGATGGTGAGCTGCCTTCTTGAACCACTGCGATATACCTGCTGTGGGTTGACCCACAATGTTGTTAGGGAGAAAATTCCAGGATTTTGACCCAGCAAAGGTGAAGGAACGGTGATATATTTCCAAGTCAGGATTGTGAGTGGCTTGGAGGGGAACTTGAAAGTGATGGTATTCCTATATATCTGCTACCCTTGTCCTTCTAGATGAAGCTGGTCATCAGTTTGGCAGGTGCTGTCTAAGGATCTTTCGTGAATTTCTGCATTGCATCTTGTAGATAGTACGGTCTGGTGCTAATGAGCATCAGTGGTGGGGGGAATGGATGCTTGTGGATGCAATGCCAATCAAGCAGGCTGCTTTGTCCTGGATGGTGTCAAGTTTCTTGGGTGTTGTTGGGATAGCACCCATCCAAGCAAGTGGGGAGTATTCCATCATGCTCCTGACTTGTGCCTTGTAAATGGTGGACAGGCTTTGGGGAATCTGGAGGTATATTACTGCTGCAGTATTCCTCGCCTTTGATCTGCTCTTGTAGTCATTGCATTCATGTGGCAATTCTAGTTGAGTTTCTGGTTGATGGTAACCCCAGGATGCTGATAGTGAGGGACTCAGTGATGGTAACCATTGAATGTCAAGGGGCAGTGGTTAGATTGTCTCTCATTGATGATGGTCATAGCCCGAAACTTGAGTGGTGCGAATGTTACCTTTCACTTGACAGCCCTAGCCTCGATATTAACCAGATATTGTTGCATGTGGACAAGGACTGCTTCAGTATCTGAGGAATCACGAATGGTGCTGAACATTCTGTAATCATCGGTGAACATCCCCACTTCTGACCTTATAATGGAGGGAGGGTCATTGATAAAGCAGCTAAAAATGGTTGGGCTGAGGACACTGCCCTGAGGAACTCCTGCAGAGATGTCCTGGAGTTGAGATGACTAACTTCCAACAACTATGATCATCTTATATGTGCCAGGTATGACTCCATCTACTGCAGAGTTTGCCCCCAATACTTATTGATTTCAATTTTGTGAGGGCTTCTTGATGCCACATTCGGTTGAGTGTAGCCTTGATGTCAAGGGTTGTCACTCTTATCTCACATCTGGAATTGAGCTGTTTTGTCCATGTTTGAACCAAGGTCAGCAGCTGAGGGGCCCTGGCAGAACCCAAACTAGGCATCACTGAGCAGGATATCACTGAGCAGGTGCTGCTTTGATAGCACTGTTGAAGACACCTTCTGATGATGGAGAGTAGACTAATAGGATGGTAATTGGCTGGGTTGGATTTGTCCTGCTTTTATGTACAGAAGATACCTGGGCAATTTGCCTCACTGTTGTGTTGATGTCAGTGCTGTGACCGGACTGGAACAGCTTACCTAGGGGAGCGGCAAGTTCTGCAGAACATGTCCTCAGTACAATAGCTGGAATGTTGTCAAGGCCTGCAGCCTTTGCAGTATCCAGAGAATCCAACTGTTTTTTTGATATCACATGGAGCAAGTCGAAGACTGGCTAAAGACTGGTGCCTGTGATGCTGGAGACCACTGGAGGAGGCCAAGATGGAGGAGGCTGAGATGGATCATCCATTCAGCACTTCTGACTGAAGATTACTGCGAAAGTTTCAGTCTTACCTTTTACACTGATGTATTGGGCTCATCCATCATTGAGCATGGAGATATTTGTGGAGCCTCCCCCTCCAATGAGTTTGTTTAATCATCCACCATCATTCATGGCTGGATGTGACAGGACTACAGGGCTTGGATCTGATCCATTGATTGCGGAATCCCTTAGCTCTGTTTATCACTTAATGCTTATGCTGTGTGGCATGCAGGTAGTCCTGTTTGGTAGCTTCACCAGGTTGAAACCTCATCTTCAGGAATGACCTCTTGCACTCTCCATTGCACCAGGGTTGATTTTCCTGGCTTGCTAGTCATGGTTGAGTGATGGATATGCAGACCATGAGGTTACAGATTGTGCTAGAGTACAATTCTGCTGCTGTTGATGGCCCATAGCGCCTCATGGATACCTAGTTCTTGAGTTGCTAGATCTGTTTGAAGTCCCATTTAGCACGATGATAGTGCCACATGACCCAATGGAGCGTATTCTCAATGTGAAGGCAGGACTTGCAATACTGGCATGGACAGATGCATTTGCAGTCCGCAGATTGGTAAGGATGAGGTCAAGTCTGTTTCTCCCTTTTGTTTTTCCCTCACTACCTGCTGCAAATGCAGTCTACCAGCTATGTGTTTTAGCATGCATCCAGCTCCATCAGTAGTAATGCTCCCAAGCCAATCTTGGTGGTGGACATTTAAATTCCCTATCCAGAGTATATTTTGTCTCTTTGCCATGCTCAGTGCTTTGTCTAAGTGTTGCTCAACATGGAGGAATATTGATTCATCAGTAGGAGGTTTCCTTCCTCATGTTTAATCCGACACCATGAAACTTCATGAGGAGTCAATGTTGAGGACACAGAGGGCAATTCCTTCCCCTCTATTTATCACTGTGCTGCCACTGGAACAGGACATATCCAGAGATAGTGCTGATTGTGTCTGGGACATACTCTGTAAGGTATGCTTCTGTGAGCATGCATATGTCAGGCTGATGTTTGACTAGTCTCTGAGTCAGCCCCCTCTCCCTATTTTGGCGCTAGCACCAGATGTCAGTAAGGATGGCTCTTCAGAGTCACCAGAGCTGTTTTGCCAAAGTCTTTTCCGGTGCCTAGGTCGATTCCAGGTGATCCGTCTGGTTTCACTTCTTTGAGACTTTGATACATCTGAATGGCTTGCTCGGCCATTTCAGAGGGCAATTGTGAGTCAAGTACATTGTTGTGGGTCGGGAGTCACAAGTCAGCCAGATCAGGGAGAATGGCAGATTTTCTTCCCTGATAGGTATCAGTGAACCAGATGGGTTTTTCCCCCCAACAATGGTTTCATGGCCATTCTTAGGTTCTTAATTCCAAATTTTGTTTTGGAATTCAAATATAATCTGCCATGACAGGATTTGAACCAGGGTCCCCAGAACATTAGCTGAGTTTCTGATTAATAGTCTAGTGATAACATCATAAGGCCATTACCTTCCCTTTGACAGAAGTTGCTCAGATCCTGTGCTGTGTGCTTTAAGAAGTGTAACATGCAGGACAGTATTTGTGCTGACAGGTTGTTAATTTAGTGTTGCATTCCCTTTAACCACAAATCAAAGAAAGAGAAATGTTGTCACTTTGCAAAAATAATCTGTCCTAAATAGTGGATTAGTCATTGCCTTCAATCTGCCAGATTTTACAGTGACCACTAATGCTGATCAAGCAAAGCAAAATTCAATGATTGCAGGGAACCATTGTGAATTAATGATTCTATAGTTACTCCTTCCTCCCAAAATGTGCCAAGACACACATGAGATTAGATTACGCTTGAATGGAGAGACAGTTTGTCCCTTCCCAAACAGAGTGGATTTGATGAAACAGCCCAGTTATCTCAATGAGCAATATACTTGCTTTGAATTTACCAACAGAAGATAAGATTTGCATGACTTAAGACATCATGTAGAGAATTGATAAAATGATGTGTCTAAAAGTCCAATGAACATTATTTAGCACCAAAGCTATCATTGTTCACTAAATTGTTTTCATGTAATGAGGAGGAATATGCTACTGAAGTGAATATGATGATGATGGCTTCTGAGGTTAAATTGGATAAATTCCATCTCACTCAGATAAGTGCAAAGCCCTTTTCAAATGTTAGTGGTGAAGTGCAGCCTTGATTAATGAGATGGCTCAAAACTAAGTCAAGAAATAGGAAAGGCTGTTAGCAGTCAGATAAAAATATGTTGGTTCTCCAATCAACCTAATCAGTCATTTAAGAGGTAACATGGAGGTGGGCTACAACATGGCTTCTTTAAAGGTTTGATCAGACTGTCATTTTTACAAAATTGTCTGCCTTATTAATACTTTGATTAAAGCATGTTAGATTATAATATTATTCACAAGCAAGAACCACTGTGGGATTTCTCTTCAGTAATCGCTACTGATTTTTTATTATCCTTACAGCGTGCAGTAATGGTCTTTGGCCAGGATTTTCTACTTCTGAAGTAAGTCTGAAGCTGGGAGAGTTTTGGAAGGGAAATCTATGGTCTACTGAGGCAAAAATGACCTCCAGATCTTTTAGTGATCAGTCAGCTGGTTGGTTCTTGGAAGACTTTCTGGCAGAATTAGAATACCAGAGAAAGCACCACTCCCAGAACATGTTCCCCCGGGATGCCCAGGGTGGAGGGTCAATGCTGGGAATGTTGGGTATTATTGAGGGGTGTCTCCAGAGTTTGGGTCATGTAGAGTCAGGCACAGTGGAGTCAGCAATGAGGACAGGGTTGTGGATTTTAGCAAAACCCTGCTCTAGGTCCAGTATCAATGGACAAATCATTGAAAATTGAGTATCATTATTTATTATTATTTGGTATCTCCTACATCATCTCCCTGCTGCTTTTCAGGATCCTTTTACATCCAATGACATGACTCTCTTATTTATTTTTCCATTCCATTAAACAGTAGCAAACAGAAAAAAAAATCTGAATTTCTAATAGCTACTGAATTTGCTCTAAAACTGAGCTTTGTTTTTTTTTATCAATTATTTTTCTTCCAGAATAAAGTCACACTTCAAAATTAAGGGTAATCCTAGGTTAGGAGGTTTTTTTTTACCATTTTGTTATTGTTTTGAGTCCAAACTTTCACAATTGTTCTTTTCAAGCTATTGGATAATGTCATTTTAAGAAAAACAAACTGTGAATTAATATTTATTTTGACTACATAAAAAAGTTTCCTCTTGATTGTGCTTTCAAAAGAATATTTATCATTGCAGGCAATCTGAGTACTAATTACTGTCATCAACACTGCTAAACATGAAGGTAAAGTGAACATAGTCTTACCAGACTGCTCCCTGTTTAGAGAGAGAAAACTGCTGGTGGTTTATACTGAGAGTTGCTTATACATCAGGTAAGGAGAGAGATTGTGAAGGAGAATCCCTCACGATAACCTCAGGTAGTGCGGGAATTAACATCGCACTGTTGACAGCACTTTGCACCACAATTCAGACATTTTGCCTGCTGAGCTCCATTTCACACAGACAGCAGGGATTGCTGACTGTAGAGCAATTATTGTTCTGTGTTGATTGCTGCCAAAACATAGATTCATGTGACCAGTGCTGCCTAAAAGAAGAAAGTAGGTGAAATTCAGCACAACTCAGAGCATTGCTCCAATGCAAAAATTGTTCCAAAGAAATTTATGAAAGGAAAATTAATGCATCAGTGTCCATATATGGAAATCACAGCTGTGGCACAATAGTATCTTTGGGACTTGGCCTGCATATGTCAAAGTGGATCCTGTTTTCTGAGGTTGAGTGAAATTGCAGACCTGCTGGGGAGACCAAATTAAATTCCAGGCAATGTAAGTCACCAAGATAATCTAAATATCCCATTTCACCTGGTCTCCACAAAATTTGTACCCAAAATTAGACACCTACATGGTGTATGGTTTTACGGACATGGTTAATGTTCACTTGTTAATCTGTTTGGGCAGTTAAAGTGATGATTATGCTGTGGCAGATTTTTCAATGACATAGTTCAGTTTCTGAAAGTCAATTGAAAAGGAATATGAAACCACATTTTCCTAATAAATACAAATTTAGACAAGAAACCCTTCAAAAATCTTTAATCTAAAGTTTGGCAATTTTGAGTGACTTCTCTCCTTTTTAAGTTTATCAGTTCAGTCATTCCTGTGTTCCAGCTCATAGTGTAGTTATTTATGGACATTGTTTGCATCAGGCTTATGGTGGAGACAGGATATGAGCTGAACTGGTCAGCATTGAAATAATGCTCCTGTCTTTTTCAAACTAAGTGTGTTCTTTTGACAGTTGGCAGTTTTATAGCTACAATCCTAATCAGACAGTCAAAAAATAACTAGAATAACTCAATCATGAGATTAAAAGCTTTCATCAGAGTTTATTCTGTGGCATGTTATTGGCCACTAAGTTGTTTGATGGGAAGCAGAATTTAATTTAGTTTAGTAGGATTCAATCTCCCACTAGTAGTGACTTCAATCGAGAGTAAAATTGTGTCAGCTGTAATACTGGTGGTGCAGTTGATTCTGCAAGTTTCTTACCAAATCAGTTAGGTTAAAATGGCTGCCAGTGTCTATGCAACAACCTTTGCTCCCAAGGGTTCAAGTCATTTGTTTCTCTCTCCTGATTGAGAATATGTGTTCCTTGATAGCTGAGTTTAGATTAGAGTGGTGCTGGAAAAGCACAGCAGGTCAGGCAGCATCCAAGGAGCAGGAAAATTGACATTTTGGGCAAAAGCCCTTCATCAGGAATGGCCTGAGCCTGTTTATTCCTAGTCATTAATTGATACCAGGAAGATATCTGAAGGGTGACCTTATAGAGGTTTGTAAAATCATGAGGGGCACGCATAGGATAAATAGACAAAGTCTTTTCTCTGGGGTGAGGGAGTCCAGAACTAGAGGGCAAAGGTTTAAGGTGAGAGGGGAAAGATATAAAAGAGACCTAAGGGACAACTTTTCACGCAGAGAATGGTACGTGTATGGAATGAGCTGCCTGAGGAAGTGATGGAGGCTAACACAATTGCAACATTTAAAAGGCATCTGGATGAGTATATGAATAGGAAGGGTTTGGAGGGATATGGGTGGGTGCTGGCAGGTGGGACTAGATTGGGTTGGGATATCTGGTCGGCATGGATGAGTTCGACAGATGGGTATGTTTCCGTGCTGTACATCTCTATGACCCTATGACTCGATGACTCTAAGTGATGAATATACTGAGCAGGTCAGGTCACATCTGTAGAGAGAAACAGCGCTAACATTTCTGATCGAGATGGCCTATCATAAGAACTAAAGATAGAATTTTCAGATCAGTGGAGGAGGTAGAGGAAGGAAGAATAAAAGGGAAAGATGGTAAAGGGTAGGTGGACTAAAATAACCAGATTTCCTCAAGCAATGACATCTCTCTGATGCTTTAACTATGAGAACAGCCAAAGGGAGTGGTGATGGCTAAAGCTTAGAAACAAAAGATCTATTCAGGTGAGATATGGATGACTACAAAGTAACTATATTCATGTAATATGAGGAGAAAGAAAGAAAATCAACCCAGCCGAAAGAGAGCATAAGAATACACAAAACAAGGAAAAGATAGGGTTTATGATGTAAAATTGTTGAATTTGAATTTGAATACAGTTGTCTGTAAAGTACTGAGTGAATAGATAAGGTGCTATTCCCCAACCTTATATTGTCCCTCCCTGGGATAGTTGCAAGGCTCTTGATTTGGTCCCTGTTTGTACTGAGTTATCTAGTCTGTAGAAAACTGACCAGAGTTTCCAATTTTGATTATAGTCAAGTGATTTTAACACTCACCCAGTTGGAAGTACCTATGTATGTGGACATAGAGTGAAGGCAGCATTGAGTTTAGCCAAGATGCTCCCCACAGTTTCACTACTGAAGGCTTGAAAGTGGTTTGTGGCCATGTAGAAAAATCATTGCAAGAGCCAGAGACTTGTGAAACAAGATCCTTGCAAGAATCCACATCGAGATGAGAGATGTGAGAAAGCAACATTAGTGGTATGGGAAGACATACATACTAAATATTTTACATTTTCCCATTAATTCCTGATTCAGAGGGTTCCAGAAATAAATTATTCCAAAGCATAAGCTATGAAAAATCAGGTCCAAAGCAATATTTTGGTATTTGCCTAATTTTCTTGTCTTGGGCAAGATCACTTTTTGCTTCCAGATGTACTTAAACAGATAGTTCAAATTCTGCTCATAGCATCAAGCTTCCAATAACTTCTCATTTTTTAAAAGCTTGATTGAGTTGACTAACTGTTTACTATTGTAAAAATTCTAAATGCTGTTCACAATGTGGCACGATAGCTTAGTGGTTAGCGCTGCTGCCTCACAGTGCCTGGGATCTGGGTTTGATTCCAGCCAAGGGTGACTGTCTGCATGGAGTTTGCACATTCTCCCCATGTCTGCATGGGTTTCCAAAGATGTCCAAGTTAGGTGAATTGGCCAGGCTAAATTGCTCATAGTGCTCAGGGATGTGTAGCTTAGGCACATTAGTCAGGGGCAAATGTAGGGGAATAGTTCTGGATGAGATGTTCTTTGGAGGGCCAGTGTGGACTTGTTGGGCTGAATGGCCTGTTTCCACACTGTAGGGATTCTATGAGAATATCTGTAATTATTTTTCTAGTCATGATAAATTTGGAAACCATCTAGGTGCAAATAAGATAAAGCTATACTGAGGCAGGAATATCCTTTTTTTATTTGCATTCATATGACATA